>NW_027266319.1:25036652-25636652 GCF_022045235.1 Haliotis cracherodii
ACCATAATATATTTGAATTTGATATTGAAACCTGCTTATTCCAGTTCATTAATATATGGCAAACTATTTTGTAATCGTATTCATGGAGAATGTATGTGACGGGAGTAATCCTCAATACCTGTCCTTTCGATAGTGCGGATAAGGATTGAGTTGCAAGCAATGCAATACTGTCACTTCCTTCGAAAGGAAGAGTGATCTTTAAAGTTAAAGACGTCTTGATTTGTTTGGATTTAGTCATTTTGATTTACATATCAAATAAAGCCGACAAAACCAGTTCCAGTTGGAACCTTTATTTATTGAAACAATACTTCAAAATCTCTTCCAACCCATCAAGATCTTAACATCGAAATTGGAATAGCTTGCCACTATACGCCAAAGGAGAATTGAGGGCAGAATAACTACATGTACCCCATACTGTCGTTACTGTCGACTAAATTGGGGATTGGCGGCTTATAGAGAGTGCTCTGGTTGATTTTGTGGCCTCGTATTCCCGCACAGGTTTGCCCCTGCTGTAATCACCTGGCTTGTTTGACAAAAACTCAATTTAACGGTTTTGTTACAAGCAGACTTAATATCGCTGTAACATTGCTGACTACGGCTTGAAACACATAAACAATAACTGTGTGTATTTATTATTCTTAACTTCTCTTTGTTTGTCACATTGTACAACAAATTTGTGTTTCATAAGAGGGTAAAGGTATCCCGTCACTAGCAATTATATATAAACTAAGCGACAAAAGAAAGGATAGGTTGACAATTTGTAATTTTCCTAAAAACAGCGATAACTAGTGGAAAGTGGGTATTGGGAATATGACTGCCTAGTAACAGGTACCAAAAAACACGTCACCCGAAGGCGCCACCTTTGACGGCGCTCGTGCGGTGACAGAAAAATGGTGAAACAGGTTTCCCGCCTATGGCATAAACTGCACGTGCATGTTAGCTGTATAAATGCGTTCGGCTGCAGGGTATAACCACACGTGATGAAAGCACACAAAAGAAATGCCACGACTGTCACAGGAGCACAGAGAGAAAGACATCGGTATGGCCGAAATGGGGGCAACACAGGTCCAAATTGCCAGAAGGTTTGGTTGTATACCATTGACAGTAGCCAGGCTGATTCAACGGTACAGGCAGACAGGGAGGACACAGGACAGGCCTAGAACTGGACGATCCCGAGTGACCACACCACTGGAAGACGGTCAGATACGGCTCATTCACCTGCGAAACAGATTCGTAATAGCGACGGCGACGGCTGCAACAGCGTTGGGACATCCCATTAGCCAACGTACAGTACTACGAAGACTTCGTGCTGTTGAAATCCGAGCGTATCGTCCTTTCCGAGGAATGGTACTGACTGCTCAACATCGACGTCTGAGACTGCGATGGGCGAGGCAGGTTCGACGCTGGCAAGTGAGAAATTGGCGTCGAGTGCTGTTTACTGATGAAAGTCGGTTTAACTTGTTCCGAAATGACGGCAGACAACGAGTTTATCGATGCAAAGTGGAACGTTTGGTTCCGGCGTGTATTCGAGAGGTCCATCCATGCGGCGGGGAGGTGTCATGGTGTGGGGCGGTATTTGTTGAGATCAGAAGACTGATTTGGTGATTATTCAGGGAAAACTGAACGCTGTGCAGTACAGAGACCAAGTGTTGCAGCCAGTTGTGCTTCCGTTCTTACAAAACCAACAGCAGGGGACATTGTTTCAACACGACAATGCCAGGCCCCACACTGCAAGACTGACTCGGAACTTTCTAAACCAGCAGAACGTTGACGTTTTGCCCTGGCCCGATATGAACCCTATTGAACATCTGTGGGACCATCTTGACAGACAGATTAGAGCACGCCATCAGCCTCCCGTCAACAGACAAGAATTGCAGCAGGCCCTGAGAGACGAGTGGCAAAGGATTCTAGTCCACGTCATCAGAAGACTGACGTCATCGATGTTACGGCGTATCACAGCATGCATTGAGGCAGCTGGAGGTCATGCACGCTATTGAAGGCAACTGTGTCGACAATGAACTTGTAGTGTGTCAATTTTTTGGTGACATTTCAGACAACTTTAAAAAATGAAATTTCTTACCCAACCATTGTTTGCCTTGAGCTTACAATACCTGTGATTACACAATTTCATTTAAATTGTGGTTGATCAATCATTTGTTACCCCTTCCTAGATTATATTATAATTCACAACTAAACCTCTTCTTGTTATTTTTTTGTCGATCATGGAACTCGACCTATACTTTCCTTTGTCGCCCAGTTAAGTACATCACACGTATGCTCTATTTGAAAAACAACTACAGATTGCACGCATAAATTAGTCATGATCAGTCAGATTAAATACTCATTCTACAAAGCTTGATTTAGATTCGAGTGTTTCGTGAACAATCTGATATCAAAACATCAAGGCAAAGTATCTTGCATCTACAGCGTACAATCTCCTCTGTCTCCTACCATTGATGCCAAATGTATCCCTAATATCAATTAAAGAGCCATTTAGATGTCTCGTCATATGATATTCTGCAATCAAGACGGAAAACTGGCGATCCCTTAAAGCAAACCCCCACGGCATCTCTTTGAGATTAAAGGGATAATGATTGTCCTTGGTGATTGAGAGTTCCGATACTTGACAAAAGTCAGAGGATGAAGCCAATGGTATGTTTCAATGATTTTGTAACATGCAATTGCAGATGGGAAGTAATTTCCTCTGTGTGTTATTATATTTGCTGTAGCGCAAATATAGAAATGTCAGTGGATTCGACCGATGGATTTATGGCATGGTAGTAAGAAGCTTATCAGTGTTATACTTTCATTCACGTGCATACTCTTATCGAAAATGACAGGATAGGTAAGGAGTCAGACAAATGTACATGGAGGATAGCACTTTGAATACAGAAACATTAAGATGAAGAACAAAATGTCCCCTGTATGATCCAACATGTATCTATTCAGAATTTATGTCTTATTACTGTGCTAAATTTGACATTGAAGGATGTGAGTGTAGAACTATGATCATGATATATTTTGCTCACAGATGATAATGTTGGGCACGAATGACCCATTCGTCTAAGACGCGGACACTCATGGCTGGTCCCTTAGGCTTGCCAGACACCAAGGTGATAAAAGCCTAAGCCTTGCATTATGTCGAGCTTTCCTTCCACATTAAGTGCACTCGCTACATATAGCTATATCACTGAGGAAAGTAGTATTAAACCCAGTTCATTCACTAATCTCGTTGGATTGCTTTTTATGGTAAAATTTAACATAATCCGAAAACGAGAGTAAATATCCATTTTTCTTTGTTCTTTTCCCATGTAAAAAGAAGCTTTGAAATAATTTTCATAATCATAAGAGCAGAGTCCTTTGTGCTTTTCTGACTTTATAAAAAGCATATATAACCAATTGACTGGCACCAATAGGAACCTAATTATTACACATCCATGTTTAAAGGTCTGACATTGATACCTAGGAAACAAACATCCAACGTCAACGCCAGGTTATAACAAGTCTCGGTGATCCCGCCACTCACACAATTTGCATAAAATGTAAGTCTTTCTTGCCAAACGCCGCACAGCAGAAGTCCTGCCATGGGACGGAGTCCTGTAAGTAAAGTTCTATGCAATTTGATTCCAAGTGCGAAATAAGGTATTTTTCTGAAATGCTCTTTAAGATCATACAGAATGGGTGAGTGAGTGGGTTTGGTTTAAGGCCGCTTTGAACAATATTCCAGTTATATCACGGCGTGTCAACGTCATGCCCGAGGGGATACAGGTCGTAGACGTTCACCACATCGGTGTACTCACGAACAAGGGTATGGTGCTGACAAAGCTATACTCACCTGGGGAATGGATCCCTATTCCTTTTTTGCATCTAAAGAGGCAATTATTTTGGGGATGAGTGGGTCAAAAGGGCCGACAGCAGCTCCACATAGTGTTTTAGCGGGTTAAAACCGGGAATGTCTGGCACCGTTGGTAAACTGACTAATTGGCGTGACATCGCTCTAACAATCTAAACAGTCGCAAGGGCATGGCTGCACATTTGTTGACAACGGCGGAAAATCCAATTCACTTCATCACTGGCAGATGACCTAAACCATCGAAATATCCAAGTTGCGGGACAAAGTTGGGTTTTTGCCAATATAGCCATGTATGTCATTTACTGTTAACTCCCGACCTCCATATATCTTTAACCTGTCTAATACATTTTGTCAATTCCACGTCACTCTCCAAGCTTTTATTGATTTGGGCTGTGAAAATTTAATTTTGGTGTAAGCGATGGAACAGGATTACAGTAAATTCCTTGCAACACTGTTGAACGTTCAAAGAAAGCTCTTAATGTTTCAAGCAAACGACGTCATGACGTTAGTTTTATCTTTACGGGTAATCAGATAAAATCTCTTTTGCGTCCGGAGTTTCTTTTTATTGTCTATTTACAATTTAAGAAGTAAAGCAATTATTTTGTCTCCTGAAGTGAAGGGATATAATTGAAGTAAATGTCATTTAAATTCTTTAAGTTTTCTTTTATCTCCATCAAAGCAAGACGTTTTTGGCACAACTACGGATGCCGGCCTTAAAGACTGTCCCGCAAGACTTTCCTGACCGGCATAAAAATGTCTACAAATTTAATGACTTTTGTGATGTAGGTTTTGTGGTTTCAATGATGTTAACTTCAATAATCCTCCTGGTAGCCAAAACATTTAAAACAATAGATTCAATGATCACGTTGTACCATTAGTCTGAGCCCCTGCCAACTGACCTGCCGGGGTGATTTCATTACATTAAGCAGACAGTGTTCGTTGATTGTGGGTTCTAATCTATTCGTTGTGATACCCATGGTAGTTGAAGGTGCATATCTAAGACTAATTATCAACTTGAGCTTTCCCGCAGTGTGTGATATGCTATTAAATCCCCATATTATTAGCTCAAAAACAGGCATTCCAATTCATAGTGCTCGTTCACACCTATATAATTCCCATTATACATCGTGTACAAAATAATAGCACATGCCCTGTCGAACTGCACAGTTTTACCGTTATAGATAAACGGATTCTGGAACATTGGTATTTGTGTGTCACACTGAAAGGAACAGGTTATAATTCCCTAACAAGTAATTATATGAAAAGATTGGTACTCTTGTACAATCTACATATTCAAGCCCAACGTGTGTTGTAGTAGCGAAATATAATTCAATAATAAAAGTTTGGGTACAAATATTCTTTCTTTCCGCTGTGTCTGTTACCTCATTTCAGTAATGAAAGAAGTTAAAAGTAAGTCAATACATGTAGTAAAGTAACCGTTTGACTTTACATTATCATCACAACACCTTTTTTAGCTTTACTTTAACCCAACCAAACGTAGCACAGTTGCTTCCCTTAAGCCTGTCTAAAACCTACATGTATGCCCAAGCATTTGAATCCCAAAATCTACCGTTTTTTGGAGCCAGGTGATAGCGGTCACCCTTATTCGCCCCAACGATGTTTCTAGTTGTGTCAGCACCATGCTCGTGGGTTTCACCAAAGCGGTAAACGTCTAAGACCTGCATCACATCGGTCTTTCATCATACCACAAGCTTATAACACGCTTTGATATAATATTGTTCAAAGCGGCCATAAACCAAACACTCATTCGCAGCATCTGTCTTTATTGGTATCATTAAAAACCTTAAGCCGACTGACCATGATATAACTGAACCGTTCAAAGAACGTCAAATCCACTCCACTCACCCACTCTTGTGTATGAGCAGAGAAAAAAAGGCGTTCCCACACCATTGTCCAATATTTAGCGACACTGAGCAACGAGTTCAAACTCAGACTATTTCATTGTTCTGAAGTACCACAGCCTAATCAGACAGAGAGGAGACTGGTTGCACCTTAGCAACCTTTACGGTAAGTTGTAGTGGATTCATGTCTAGCGCATTGCAAATTGCTGGCAGGACATCATTGTGTCTACCAGTGTCTCCAGCACGATGACGTGTTGTTGTCTCGGAAGGCGCGTGCACTAGCCCTGGTGCCAGACATATACTATATTTATTGATTTGATGGCCACTGATACTGCAAGCACTTTAGGGTGATATTTGCTTGTCATTTTCAAATTGCAAACATAAAGCTTAAAAAGTTAACTTTCTGAACCTGCTGAATTCATTCCCACGTAAATACTGTTAGTTGATTGTGTAACCTGAGTTTATGAATAACTGCGCAGTCCTCTGTCTGGCTGTGCTGGTGTCCCTTAGAAGTTATGCCAAACATTGGTAAATCATGGTTTAATGAATGTGCTTAAAACCCAAACATGTTACTCAACTTCGGAGTGAGTGAGTGAATTTGGTTTAACGCCGTTTTGAACGGGATTTGAGTGATATCATTGAGTGTTAGTTTGGTGTGGAAACCTAGGTTCGAACCCACTCATTTGTTCATGATTTGCAGGCTAATGTTTGTTGTAAGGTAAAGGGAGTTCCTCTAGCAATGGCCTCCGCTACCCAATGCAGCAGGAGACATTGGCAAATCATGAACTTTAACTAGGCTAGTGGACGCTTTAACTACTGTCAACCTACCCTCCCTCCAGATACAAGAACGGTTACAACATTGGTGGTATAGACACATAAATGTGATATTCCTTCGTTCCTTTCTGGACGAAATGCCAAGAGTTATTACAATAAACATGGCGTATGAAAATCAAATCCTTTCCAAGCATCCATCAATATGGATGGTTAGGTACTAGGGATAATCAACTATATTTAGCTCCAAGGCCTGTTCTGATACGTCCGTGAAGATCAGGCTAAGGGCAATATAGCTAGTCACCTCTCGAACCTTCAAGTCTGTTTTATAAAAGTCAGAAGAGATAGCGTTGCTCCAATTAGTTTAATCTTTGATGTCTCCCAAAGTGAGAGCCATACTTTAGTCTCTAGTGTTCAGAAGTTAAAAAGTGGATTGATTCCTGCAATCGAACCCTCCACACTGACAATGAACATGCCCAAGAGAATCGGCGTCCAGACAAATTAAGGACATCAACACAATCAAGCATTTGTTGAAGAACACATTTTGCGATAGGGATTTTTTGCATGGGTTACGAGTCACGAAGGCAAGATAACTGTAGTCTAGGACTTGCGTGATAGATTGCTTCTACAGTGTGGTGGCGATCAAATGTCGATATTTCGGGTCCGTAACTACATCTGCATGTCAATTTGCATTCATCGAAGCATTGATGTGTGGTTGGGAAAACTAAGATTTTAACAAGGTCTTGGTTGGGTGAATGAAGGTGGTTGACACCACCTATTCACACGATGGCTGAATGAGCGAAGGCTTCCCAAAAGGCCATGCTGCTAAGAGTGGCGTATTTCGTAACGTCATATGTACGGGAGCATATGGTTGCATCCTCTGGGCTCTTAAGCAACCTATGATCGTGGGTTCACAACCTCGGTTCGCCCCGATGATGGTAATCCTCATTGATTAGTACAATTAGAAATCTGAATGCTTCCGGGGGCACGGGTGGCCCAGTCGTCTAAGGCGCCGCGATTCGCCGTGCAGAGTTGCATCCCTTGGGCACGCCAGAAACCTATGATTGTGGGTTCGAATCCCAGTTCGTCCCGATGATGGTTCTAGGTTTGTCAGCACCATGCCCGTGCTCGTGGGTTTCACCAAAGTGGTAAAAGTCTGAGACCTGCATCGCTTCAGGCTTTCCTCCCGGGAAGCTGACACACCGTGATATGACTGGAATACTATTCACTCACTCACTCACTCACTCGTGTCAGCATGTTGATAGGTCCCAAAAAGGTCCCGCCTGGGCCATTTGCAACGATCTTGCTGTCAACGTTTGCCGAAGGACCGAAGACCATATTTACGTTTGAAGGAAATATGCAGTTCATCATCGTAGACACGTAGACACGTACTTGTTCGACATGAATATTCTCTATACAATTCACGTGGCAAGGCTTTCACTCTCAACGAGTAATCCACCCGAACGTTCAATACAGTTGTGTCTAAAACCACTTCAAATTTCTCAGACGAGACATACAGCCAATGGAACATACGTTCAACCTTCTCGTATCTTTATTTATAAAGTTTTGTAAATTTATTCTTCATGGGACTCAGCTGTATGAAATTTAATCCAGAATTTCATAAATAATAATGAAATAATAAAAAAAACATGGCAGTGTGAATCTTAGGGGAGGCAATTTGGAACAAATCCCTATGTACGTTTGTGGGTGTGCGTTACCTATGTACGTTTGTGGTTGTGCGTAACCTATGCACGTTTGTGGGTGTGCGTTACCTATGTAAGCCTGTGGGTGTACGTTACTTATGTACGCTTGTGGTTGTGCGTTACCTATGTACGCTTGTGGGTGTGCGTTACCTATGTACGCTTGTGGGTGTGCGTTACCTATGTACGCTTGTTGGTGTACGTAACCTATGCACGTTTTTGGGTGTGCGTTACCTATGTACGCTTGTGGTTGTGCGTTACCTATGTACGCTTGTGGGTGTGCGTTACCTATGTACGTTTGTGGGTGTGCGTTACCTATGTACGCCTGTGGGTGTGCGTTACCTATGTACGCTTGTGGTTATGCGTCACCTATATACGCTTGTTGGTGTGCGTTACCTATGTACGCTTGTGGGTGTGCGTTACCTATATACGCTTGTTGGTGTGCGTAACCTATGCACGTTTGTGGGTGTGCGTTACCTATGTACGCTTGGTGGTGTGCGTTTCCTATGCACGTTTTCGGGTGTGCGTTACCTATGTACGCTTGTTGATGTGAGTCACCTATGTACGCTTGTGGATGTGCGTTACCTGTGTACGCTTGTTGATGTGCGTTATCTATGGATGCTTGTGGGTGTGCTTTACCTATGCACGTTTGTGGGTGTGCGTTACCTGTGTACGCTTGTTGGTGTGCGTTACCTATGCACGTTTGTGGGTGTGCGTTACCTGTGTACGCCTGTGGGTGTGCGTTACCTATGTATGCTTGTGGGTGTGCTCGTAATTTATTTTAGAGGAACTATTTGTATGTATTTCATGTATTTAAATATGTTATACTTGTATTTTAAACTGACTAATTGGCCAATCTGGCCGGACATGTAACATGTGTGACACTATTATAAAATAGTTTTCTTCCACATCCTTCACACGGTGTACCTTTACACGTCTTTAATCTGTAGTCTGTGGTCTTTAATGTCAAGACGTCTTCCGAGTATTAGGTTAAATAGTGTTTCCATGTTCCTATTGACATGTCCGACAGTTATATGTAAGACGCTCTCAAATATTTTTTTGTAATCTTGTATTTCATTTGGTAAAAGTAAAATCCCCATTTTTTGTTTTTTTTCTGATTTTGTGTTGGCTGAAAAGCCATTGCCGGAGGACACATATCACTTTTGATTTCAAACATTTGATCGCGCATTTCTTTTTATTATCTACTTTATGTTTCCGAAATGAGATGCATAAATACCCCTGCCAGCCGAATTAATCCTACGACTAACCATATCTAAGTTTTAACACTGACGTCTTGTGGCCATGAAAAGAGACCCACATGCGTCTGAACCTAGTTTACAATAACATTGATAGGGTATCGGTTGATGAAACAAACGGCTTTGTGTTAGTGTTTCATTAGGTCTGTGTTTTCAATCAATCGATGCTTTTGTGATAAATTTTCAATGCTCTTTCAGTTGAGCCTTCTTAAGGTCTTTAGAAAACGCGACTCAATCTTTGCGATACATAGGATATAGCTATTTGGGGATGGTGGTGAAATAAAAGTATATTTACTTCGCTTCACTGGGGTATTATCCGGAAGAGATATCTGTCAAAGCCTACTTCAGGTTGCGGGGAAAATCGAAGGCTAAGTCCACTGGGGAAATTACCAGTCGGTAAAAGAAATCAATTATCGAATTTGGTTTGATGACAAAACTCATCACTTGTGATCCATGTGACGTCTTGCTGCCTGTAACTGACCTGTTAAGATACAATAAACAGAAAGATGCGCCGCTTTACAGGGGGCTGACATGAAAGGGATGTACATGTATACAATGACCCATATTAAGCACAGCTGTTTGATGCTACTATAAAGAATGCGGTACAATGCCATTTTGAATCAGTATTTACGACTACCTATGTTGAGGACGATTGTAGATGCTTTCCATAAAGGATGCCACGCAGTGACTTTTAGAAACATGTGAATGCGTCGCGGAAGAATTTTGATTCAGTTGCCTTATTACATGACTGCATGTGAAAGAAAGGGAATGATGAAACCCACGGTTTCCACGATGGAAACAATACAATGACCCTGCGTGTATTTGATGGATGCCTGCCTGTGGCTTACCTGGTCCGTGAAGATCCGGGTAGAATAGGTCTTCAGCAACCCATGCTTGCCGCCAAAGACGACTATGCTTGTTGTAAGAGGCGACTACCGGGATCGGATTGTCAGACTCGCTGACTTGGTTGATGCATGTCATTGTATCCCAATTGCGTGGATCAATGCTCATGATGTCAATCATTGGATTATCTGGTCAAGACACCATTATTTACAAACCGCCTTCATATAGCTGAAATATTCCCGAGGGTGGCGTTAAACAACAAACAAAACAAACTGTTGCCTACCTTGAAGAGTAAAACTCTGAGGTGTGAGTTTCCTACAATCTCATTACAATCAGATCTTAGTTAACAAAGATCTGAGGACATGCCATTACGGGTCACGTCAGACCGACCTTTTGCGAACTTTGACTGACTAGAAGTCGACATTAGCCAATCAGAAGGCAGCTTTCTCGTGCTTTACGGCACTAATTTCAAATTGAGGACTACACTTCGAAACATATTTTGACAAATACTCGATTGAAATTTTGAAATCTGAACAAAAGAACATTCTGGAATGGCTAATTGATTGTCTATATTGTATGGATTCAGCCTTTTAGCCCGTAACTATCGTCCGGAATACCCCCTGTTAAAGTTTTCGACGTCGTATGATTCCGACTTTCACTTTCATGATCTGGTAAGCGACGCTCTGGTTGGTCGGATGAAAGGTCGTTCTGACGTGACCCCTAATGGGATGTCCTCAGATCTTTTGTTTTGCGGTAGCGAGAACTAAGATCTGATTTTAATGAGATTGGAGTTTCCTATTTACCCCAAACGCTTGAAACGATTTCAAGCATACATTACAAGTGATTTGGGGTTCGTATGTTTTACACTCAAACCTGGTTATTACTGTTTATAAGCTGCAAAAGTTGGGGAAATGATTTTAGTTGATACACAGAATTTCACCCCCGTGTCGTTTTACACTCCCCGGGCTTATAAAGTTATATCGACTCGTATTGACATATCTTATATCAAAAGACCCTACACATAAATGCTCCATATATGCATATGCGAAGTAACTTGTCCGTAACATACACTGCATAACAATTCGGTTGACAAATTAGATCGTATTTTAACCATGTATTACGTCTTGATGTCCGTGGCTGGCCTCCTGGTTTTGGTTTTTATGACAGACCACCTGTGACAGCTGAAAGCACAATGGCACAACACTTGACAGATGTGAGGTTCAGCCTCACTAGAGACTCGGGCGCCAACTTCTAAAGCATAGCCCAGCGCAAGCCAGGCAACAATGAAGGTCTGGGCCTGGTGACAGTTGTAACCAGTTTAGGAACCTGTTGTGGGGGTACTTATAAAGAATATTCAGGTGGTAAAATGAAAGAATGAATGAATGAATGAATGAATGAATGAATGAATGAGTAGGGTTTTACGCCGCTTTTAGCAATATTCCAGCAAAAACACGGCGGGGTATTAATAAATGAATGAATGAATGAATGAATGATGAACGAATGAATGAATGAATGAATGGATGAATGAATGAATGAATGAATGAATGAATGAATGAATGAATGAATGATAGTGTCACGCATACCATTACATATACAGAATATTTAGTAAAACAATGTGGTATATTTATGCAGACACCAATACATATGTATATAGGCAGATAAACAAATACATGTATCGTTGAAGCAACTCAACAATTTGAATGGTTTTTTTGTTTTACAAATGTTTTTTGGCACAAAGCAAAATTTAGTGAAAGAAAATACGTGGAGATCAGCAATAGTGTGAAATTATTATCAATATTTCGAAAGTATGTCCAAGATGGAAACTCCATTTATTCAAACAAAATTTCGAAATCTCTACCAACCAACCAACCAACAATGACATACGCGACAAAACCCTTTCAATAATCATAAGAAATTAATTCTAAAAGCAAAAGCCGATTTACGATTTCGACTATATCATGAGCACGTCTTTATGAACCACTATGAAATATGGATGATGTCCGTGAAAAGGTGAGCGAATCCTGTCTCATCGGTGGCACCTGTCAGAAATACATGCATAGATAGGCCATATGTTCACCTGGAAAAAAAAACACGGGAACACGTGGTACAAGTCAAAATAGGGAATTTAATCAGACATCATTTTGACCACTGAAGCCTCAACTTTTGGAAATGTCCTCCACATGTCTACCAAGAAACTTTTATCAAACCTTCTATAAGGCCTGGAATGTTGTAACCTTGGTCAAACATATCTTGAACGAGAGTCACATGACGCTCTGTGAAATCTGCAGAAAGAATATGTTCAATCGTACCTCAAAAGCTGTGGAATGTAGACACTCACGGCTGGAACAATTGGCATATTGCTGGAATATAAAGCTAAAGTTGACTATTGGTGGAAACAAAAAACGAGGCCTATACATACACAAATATTTTTACAAATCATGTCCTTTGCCCCATAGTAAGGTAAGACAAAAGTCGAGTTCCTGAATGCATTTTTACTATTCATGCATTTATTTCCTTTTTACCTTTCCTTAACAGACAACCATCTCCCTATACATAGGCACTTAACTTATAGAAGATTAAGATTTGACAGAGGGTCGACATGAACAATGTTACCCTCATATCAATACGATTGCAAAGTGACATCGAGCGTAACTAATAGCGTCCTGGCACTTGATTGATGGCTAGATAAACATGCATATTGCCATTTGTCTATTTATCCCATTCGCGTGGTCAGACTTAAGGGCTACTTACAATAGGATAGTTTTTGGCTTTACTCGTTATCGGCGCGATTGACTTGAGATACGCAAAAGATTTCTTGATCGCGGGAGAAGGTTGTCAGCAAGCGGCCTTTCACCAGGTTGATTTCACTCAGGCGGAAATTGATTCCTGGTAGGCAAATTGAAATAGTTTGTCATTTCGCTGACTGAAATTGATCACGGTGATGTCTTTAACACATTGCCATAGGACTGTCATCGATACACGGCTGCCATTTGAGTTTGGCTCATGGCGACACGGGGTCCACGTTTTGAGGGAATTTATCTCGCGTTGGTGTTGCTGTAGATGGGAATGCCGAGGAGGGAATCACGACGAGAATCGGTGCAAGGACTACCCAATCAACCGTGTTGATAATATATGGTTTCCTTCGCTGTTATATACGCTTTATGGCGCTGATTTGTCACGCATTTGTGACTTCATTGAAGTGCTAATTAGATTGGAGGTCGGGAAACGACATATTGGCGGTGTGAAATCGAGCCCTGTCGATTTCGCCGACGGACGAAAACAGCTGGGTTTGATGTGGACGTGCTTTTCACGCATCGTTTAAGGTTATAATCTGGCACGCAATCTTGTTAACGTGATTTACATGTTTATACATGTTTTCCCCAAGGAAGAGATCGGGAAGAAATGTCAATTCATTAAGGAGTGATGTCACTTTCAGCTGATGCGTTTTTCAAGACCTGTCAATCATTACTTCATGGTATGACACTCGTGCATATATTGCTATACCCATGGGAGGAACATGAAAGCGATTAGCATTTCTACATTGTATGGCGTAATTGAAAGCTTTCGACATAGACACTGAAGAAATTAACTGTATTGACATGTAATCGATGGCGTTAAAGCGGAAATCGGCATCCAAAAGGATACGTCTTATTTGTTATCCCTGAAGTGTTGAAATTGATTTAGTACATCCCAGCCCACAACGTTCGATTGCCATGCAAATATTTGACAGCGTAATCCATTTCTTGAACATAATGATTGAGATATATCGACTGTAGCCTGATGTCACAATGGACAGAAAAATAATTCTCAACAACGGTTGTCGCATGATGAAATGTACAAATGTCAATTGCAGCTATATCGGCGGTATCTCAGGTGCTGTTTACCTTAGGTGTTTTTTCATTCCTTAAAATATATCCTCACAACTTTAATAAAAGTCGATTTTTATGCAAGGAAAACTTTCCTTCTGGTTTTGTTTGAAGTGAAGAAAAAACATCATCCAGAATGGTTTATGGTAATATTCGTATCAGCGATAATGTCGATTTCATTTTCGCTGTTCGTGTCTCATTGTCATGACATACACATCACTCATCCATGGCCAGATTTATGTTGATGACTGCGAAAGTGTAACGAAGATAATGTGTTTGAAGTTGTATTTGTGACATGTACATTTCATGTAAACCGCGAACCGGAGACGAAGAAGTAGCTTGTTCTCATTACCCATCGATCTGTAGATATCGTAATGGCGTAACAAGGTTTGATGGGATCGACATGTGCTATTTTGATATCCGTTAATCGTTAAAAATGCATTGCCGTGTGGAAGCATATGAAAAAATAATTGAGATTTTTTTTCATCGATTGTTTCCCAGCAGCATAAAATACAATAGAAGAAAATGAAAATGCGTTTCGGTGATTTGCGCTGATAAAATTACTTACGGTGCAGTTAGTTCTAAAGTAGCAGCACCATATCAATAAATTTACACTAATATAGTTATCAAATGTTTTCCTTCTCGTATAGAACAATAATGTTTTTCATATTGTGCAGGGACCTTGAAACGAATTTCCAAAATTGATTTTATATTTTTATGAAATAATACTTGTTGATGCCCATTTTAGAAACTTAAAAACTAAATAATTTTTTACAGTATTTAGATTGGCATTACTGCCTCTACATGGATGTTTCATGTGAGTGAAAACATTATTAAGTTTAGAACCGTTTCCTGTGGAAACATGCACGCGTAGTCCCTCCGTCCCACCACAATCCTTTGATCGTTGTTCGAATCTGTAATTATCCCTGATCGTTGTTCTTGGTTTGTCAGCACCATACAATGTATTGTGCTTTCAGGACTGGTAAACATCGAGCCCCTGCATCACTTAGGGATTTCCTTGACGTACAATACGCAAGGGTGATTTCTGGTGCTCCAAAGTATTGTTCTCGCTCGCTCCATCAGATGAGTAACGGCCTGACACTAGATTTTGTCCGTGGGATTTTGGGTGAATGAGTTGGATTTTAGCAATATTCCAGCGATATCACGACGTGGGGATACCAGAAATGGGCTTCACTCATTTATGAAATCGAACCTCCGGCGTGACGAGCGCAAGCTTTAACCACTATGCTTCCCTACCACCCTTCGTGACAGCCACTTACGAAGAAGAATATAGCTTCGTCTCTACAAAATTTATCACGACTTCAAGAACGTTCCAACAACGCGTTATTTGTGGGTTAACTAAATCTTGTGCAATCTAACAATCTCTAGCCACCTTCAACTTGACTGCAGAGACATTAAAGAGACAGTGTCCCATTGTTAAGTAGGACTCTCGTTTTGACTTCTAGTTAGTCTTGAAATTAGAAACCTAGCCATGAAGGCGAGATTTTCTCTTGTTTGTGTTTTGTGTTTAAACGTGTTGTAAATATACAGCGTCAACGCCAGGGAATAACCAGTATTGAATATCAGACGAAACAAATAAAATCGGAAAAAAACAAATTCCACAATAAATATCTGCTGAAAGCAGTCTCTAGTGTCCAATTCCGACAGTATCAAAACCACACAGAACGAATCTGGCTATTACGAATAGTGTCAATAACCCGGAACTTGTACTTAACGTCCTTGATTAACTCTCGCGTGAAAAACAAACTTCGGTTATAACGAACTGAATTCTCAAGTCTCTTCGTTATGTCCAGACGCATCTGTAATTACCACCGAGAAATGTTTCTTTGTCTTAAGTTTATCCGGCAAATGGAAGTGAATGTTTTGAAGACGTTACAAGAGGCGTATAGCTGTTACGTTACGTTACGTTACGGGACGGTCGGGTAGCCCAGTGGTTAAAGCGTTCGCTCGTCACGCCGAACACCCGGGTTCGAATCCCGAATTTCGAATGGGTACAATGAGTGAAGCCTATTTTTGGTGTCCCCGTCGAAATATTGTTGGAATATTGCTAAAAGCGACGTTAAACTATACTCACTCACTCAGATGAATGACGAAAATTGGATAAAACGAATTCGTTGCACCCACAGTTGGTTGGCTTTTGCTATACTTTCAAAAGAAACTTTTGAAGACAATGTCTTGAGTCTCTGACACAGACAAGGTTTTGGATCTCACCCGTTCTGCGCTGAAACTTACACATGCTTGAGTAGCGTTCTGTGATAACGCCATACAAATATTATTCGAAGGCTGTCCAAATCTGATGCTTTACCTGACCATGTTTTGTTACAGCTCTCATAATTACCACGATATTGATCAAACAGAGAGATTCTCTCTGCTTGACGGAGCCAATTTTCAGCTTCCTTGTCAAGTAAACACAATCTGGCCATCAATAGAAATGGTCGGATTATTTCTGACATGCACAGACTAAACTCTGTACGTATCTAGAAATCGGCTACTTAATAAAAATGTCAAAAAAACGTAAATCGATTATTTGTGGCGTGCACAGAATAAACACCGTACGTATCTAGAAATCGGCTACTTAATAAAAATGTCAAAAAAGCATAAATCGATTATTTGTGGCGTGCATAGAATAAACACCGTACGTATCTAGAAATCGGCTACTTAATAAAAATGTCAAAAACGCATAAATCGATTATTTGTGGCGTGCATAGAATAAACACCGTACGTATCTAGAAATCGGCTACTTAATAAAAATGTCAAAAACGCATAAATCGATTATTTGTGGCGTGCATAGACTAAACAGCGTACGTATCCAGAAATCGGCTACTTAATAGAAACGTCAAAAAAAGCATAAATCGATTATTTGTGGCATGCATAGACTAATATCTGTACGTATCCAGAAATCAGCTACTTAATAATTTCGTGAAAAAAAAACGAAAATCGATTCATTATCATACCAGAATAAATAAATATCATGCACTGACTGACTATATTAGTTAGAAACTTTAGGAATGTGTGTTATCTAGTTCACACACGGTCGTTTAACGCTGGAGTAAAATTAAGAGATAAGGTGATGACTCGGATACATTCGTGATTTATACACACTGATAAAGATACAAAATAAAATGATTGCATGTAATAAGTTATAATCGGCGATGACGCGTTTATTAAAAAAGGTCAGCAAACGCGATTTGCATCATGCAAAATGTTAGTGAACTAAATCTACCAGCATGTGTGTTGTCAAAGTATGTCAAGGCAGAAAATGAATTTGGAATGCTTACATTAATCGCTGCCCTGTGACTTCAGAAGAAAGCAATCTTCAGATTCAACGCGGAGCTCTTCCTGAAGTGTACCAGACAGCTTTAATAGCCTCCAGATATGCCTATTAAACAGCCACCGAACAATCATTTTAGGGTCAGTAATGAGTTGTGTGTGCCTAATTTACCTGAAACCGTACTATTACAAATTGGCCAACCCAACCCACAGAGACACCCGCAGAGATGTAATCAGCAAATCTACAGGCTTTAATTGAGAATGTGGAAAAACTGGAGACGAACATTCTTTGTCATTTCCTGTTGTTTCCTACAGTTTAAAGGGGTAGTACACGAACGAATCGATGTTTTTTTCCTTGCATGTGTTGGTCATGTACTCTTCAAGGCCTTTGTAAAGTTTACAAAAAATTATATGGCAGTCAAGTGGAGGACATTTCAAAAGTTGACGCATCAGTGACAGATTGACCAAAACTAGGTTCGGCGCAATTCCCTATTTTGACCTGAACCATATGTTCCCGTGTCTTTTTGTCGGATGAATAATTGCCTTAACATTTGCATGTGACTGGTGCCACCGCTGGGCCAGAATACGCTCACTGTTTACCCAACAGCTGGTATCATCACTATTGATAGTGATTCATAAACAAATGATCATGATATTCGAAGGAATCGAACAATTGATTCTGCTTTGAGAGAATTCGTTTGATTATGGAAATGGTTTTGTTGGTTGTATTGTTTGAATATACCTGGCTGGGACTGTTAATTTGTCCGAGAATAGTGGTTTGCCCTTGTGAAGTATTTTGGCCTTTGTTAACTAAATGCAATTTAATTCGTAATAGAAACGTATTAACCTTTACAGAATGAAGAGGATAGACTAGTGCGACAAGTCTTGTTGAAACAAGATGTTTTTCTCTAAACTGTCGATAAAATGTAAAAGTAGTTATGGGTCTGCAAATGAATTAAGCACAGAAGGTGCACAAACATGTGTGTTTTGCAACTTGTCGCGTTCGTAGACAGTGACGTTATGATTTTGTCTTCTTTAGGGTGTGGGTGCGTCTTAGAGAAACCGTTCGTATTATTTGGGATGGATGACATTCACTGGTTCTGTGTTGTCAGGGAACATGGGAGTGTACTGTGTTCCGAGAGAACTTCCACGTGCTCCTTGAGGTCAGGGATAGTATGCGTGCTCATTGTGCTAAGAGAATATCCACGTGCACCTCTAGGGCAGGGAAAATATGCGTGCAGATTGTGCTAATAGAATATCCACATGCTCATTAAAGTCAGAGACGGTATGCGTACTTTTTGTGGTTAGTGAATATCCACGTGCTCCGTGAGCTCAGGGACAATAGGGGTGCTCTTTGTGCTAAGAGTATATCCACATACATCTTGAGGTCAGGAACAAGATGCGTGCTCTTTGTTTTAAGAGAGTATCCACGTGCTCCTTGAGATCAGGAAAATATACGTGCTCTTTGTGCTTAGAGAATATCCACGTGCTCCTTGGGGCGAGGGACACTATCCGTCCTCTTTGTGGTAAGAGACTGTCCACGTGCTCCTTGAGATCAGGAAAATATCCCTCCTCTTTGTTGTAAGAGAATATCCACGTGCTCCTTGAGATCAGGAAAATATACGTGCTCTTTGTGCTTAGAGAATATCCACGTGCTCCTTGAGGCAAGGGACAATATCCGTCGTCTTTGTGGTAAGAGAATATCCACATGCTCCATGAGTTTAGGGGCAATGTGCGTCTTCTTTCTTCGGAGAGAACTTCTACGCGTTCTTTGTTCTAGGAGAACGACCACGCGATCCCTCTGAGATCAGGGAAGAAATGCGTGTTCTTTATGCCAACAGACCCAGTATATAATCATTCAGATAACAGAACATGCAAAAATGTGCACAAGCTCTATGACGCATACCTTCAAACCCGCCAAAATAATAAATATACTCAGGTTCGAAAACGCAAGTGCCTTGTACACGATATTCAGTAGTACAATGTTTTTAACTTTGCTTCATATTCGCTGAAAATCGGAAATATCAATAATCCAGCTTTCCAATGTTTTTCTCTCCGATGAGACATTCTCTTTTTTTGGTTGAATGACACACATACAGATGACGACAACAAGCTTAAGTATAAAGATAATACTGTCACGCGTATACACTTAGTTTCTTTCAGTTTGAAAAAAATCCCATTGATCCCATTGATCTCATAATCAAAGGGAGTAAAGCCCTAGTCATATTTTTCGCATAACGAATTGTTTAACAAAAAGGTGAATTAGACACGTAAACTATTGTCAACCCTTGGCAGCTTGTAGCTTGGTCTTCATGCAACAACACCGCAGGTTTATGGTTATTTAATTCTGGCTCCAAAAATTTCGATAAAAAAATGTATAAAGATTCTTTAAAAACGGAATGGTTAATCTCACTTGTTATTAGACATATATGGACTTAGCATTCGTAACTTACAGCCACCTCCTCTCGGAATCCATGTATAGGGCTTAGGTTCTGGCCTAAGCTGCAAAACAACGAGCTAGCTCGTGAGATCCACGAACATGTAGGTCGCCGAACGCAGTCATTACATTGAGATGGAACAAGCTGTTTTTTACAGACCCCCTTGGCTTATTAAAACTCCGTTCTGGCTGATGTTTCATATTGTGCATTTGTTTATAACAATACATAGAACAGTACATAGAACAATACATAAAACAGTTCGAAGGACACCTACAAGTATGCTGGATCACTTAGAGTCTTGGAAGCAGGAATGAAGTTAATTACGCTGAGGTCGACGTGACTGTATAATGTCATGTGGTAATGACTGCTGTTAAGTAGAAATTTTACCTGGCATTTCTAGATATAAAAGACGAATTCTGAATTTTACATTGTATGTGTAACAATTACATAAGAACTTGTTTACTTTTTCGATGCTACATATTTCTGTACCAAATCTAGTTTCTTTATCGATCAAACATCTCTTTGAAAGAATTGTTTGACAATGTTTATTTTTGAGATGCTACATATTTCTGACCAAAGCTAAGATTTTTATCGATCAAACATCTCTTTGAAAGATTTTGTTTTTTTAAAGACGTAATTGATACTCCAGCTTTAAAATACGAGTTTAAAATGTTATATGTCATTCCCAGAGAGAGATTGGAACGGAATCATATATGTTTGATAGTACGTGAGTGAGTTTGGTTTAACGGTGCTACTGACTGTGTTTTCTATTATATTACGATATGTGAGTTTAAATAGGTAGGGCAGTAATTCAGGTCTTGGACGTTTACTTCTTTTGTGAAACCATCGAGTAAGGGTACGGTGCTGACAAACTTGGAAACGTGATCATTTCTCGTCAGTGACACTGCCAAAGGTTTCTGTCACGCTTAAGGGACATCGGCAAAGGAAACCGATTGTATAATTTTCTTGTATGGTGGTTATTGTAGTGTCATATTTCGTTTAAGGGAATGGGAATGTTGGAATTATCTCTATCAAATCGGTGGCAATTTATGCATTGACTTTTCAAATCCCAAGACTCACAGGGGTTCAAACAACAACCACATGATGATACCTGATGTACGACTAACTACAATGAATACTTATCTCCGAGGGAATGGATTGTCATTCCATTTTAAACTGCAATCGACAGACGGTGGCACCAGCTTGGGGGCAGAGACAACCAAATTGACGACTGCAAATGAGTTCCGAAAGAGCAATTTCTGATCTAACAGTGCAACAATGGGTCAGTTTGGAAATTAAGATGTATGGTCGAAGCTTTATAGGAACCTGTATACGTCCAAATATACTCAATTGTAGCCGTCGGTTAAGGTTAACGTGAAATAGTATATGAAAGGCAATCACGTGACATGGCTTCAGTTGGTGGTTACAGCAGCGGCAAGACAGACTGCATCAGAGATGCCCGAGACAGTCTAACAGTGTTACGCTTCTATTTCAGGACAGCTATGACATGGCTGGTTTTAATTAGTGTTCTTGGTGTCAGTTTTGCGGTGTATGAGTTTGGTTTCTGGCAACTCAAATCATGGCAACATTGTTTATGCTGTGTTGTATTTTCAGATCAACGGGATCTCAACACTGGATTTTCATTATTTCGTTGTCATTATTCAAGCATTGCTTCTCGGTGAAATATTGGAAGTGTAGGGATAGTTTGATTTGTTTTTTGATTGATTGTTCTGTCTTGGTAACGGGATGAGTTAGACAACTGTGTAATTCATGATTATTTTTTATGGATTTTAATGGAAAAACAGAGTTTATTGTGAATATAAATCAACTTGGTTGTGGGTAAATTTTGAATTTGTTATTCAGTCGTATGTGACAGTGAATGATAAATTACTGTATACAGTAATGTAAATAATTCACAATACAATATATTCCTTAAGAGATCATGACACAGGAGGTGAAATAGTATTGTGGTGACAGTGTATTGTTATTGTTATAAGAGCTGGCATAAACAGCTGTTGGCCGAGCCTTTTCTACAGCACATACTCACTCATCATGATGTTAGACAGGCACGGTATATATCCATTATGTTATTTGTCACTATTGACAGCTGCCATTCATATGTCATAAGCATAATAAATTACTTACGACATTACAACAAATACCGGCTTATTATGAAATCAACAATGGTCAATTTCACCTAGGGTCGTCGATATATAATCAATGGAGGTTGTTCATTACTATATTGGTTTCGTGCTGGTAAATTCAGTTGACGTGTGGTGTCAGAGGGGTTGTGACCGGCAGGGATGTGTTTGCGACCTCAGCTGGCGTGCCGCACTCTCTTGACACTTCACAGACCCTGCAGTTTTGAGGGAAGAAAACACAGAACTCCCCCATCAACCCATAACTAAGTTACGAGCACGAGATGTTGTCAGAAATAATTTGACTAACACCGGCACAAAGCTATGTCAACACGACTTAGCATGACTAAGTCAGTCCAGACATTTTGTTAGGAAAGTAGTATCGAACGACTGAGGTTTCGGTTGGACGTAATTTGTGATAAGAGGATTCCAGGAAGTAGTATTTGAAACGTGTGTCTGGCTGCTAACGACAGCTGGTTTTGTGTGTTTACAATATTCCGTTATGAAAGTAGTATAAGGATCATCACGTGACTACATTTACATGGCCGATGGTCTTTGAAAGAACTGTCACAATACTCCGTTGTAGGAGTTCCTGTTGGTACTAAGAGGTTGCTAAACAACAAATTCTCATTGATTGATACAAGAAACTTCAAAGGTTTTATGCTAGACATGGAAATGACTTATCCAAATTTGACGCCATTCCATAATTTGATTTGAACCATATATTCCCGTGTTGCTTTTCACTCGCCTTTGCATGTGTTTGTGAGGGGTGACACCGGTGGGGCAGAACACCTCATTTTGTCATCAGTTTTACAGTAACTGTTATTAATAATTGCTTATGATATAGTTGGCATGATCGTATAATTGATTTAAATTAGCAAATATTTCTAATGATCGCGGAATTGGTCTTTGATACAAGTAACTTCTACAACAAAATCCAAACTCAGCGTGCCCTGACCTAATAATAATAATAATAATAATAATAATAATAATAATAATAATAATAATAATAATAATAATGTTATTCAGGATGTGCGCTGGTAATGATGTGGCCTCTGTTTCTCGACGAAAACTGATAAATAGTTATAAGTTCTTCTGTTCACTTAAGTTTTCACCGTGTTTCCATACCTCTCAGCCCACCCACCCTAATTTAATGCCATAAAACCACATAACACCAGGGACTAACCTGGTTTAATCATCAACACGATCGGGTCAGTGGGGTAGCCCAGTGGATAAAGCGTTCTCTCATCGCGCCGAAGGCCCCGGATCGATTCCCTTGTACAGTGTATAAAAGCTATTTCGGGTGTCCTCTGTTATGATGTTATCGGAATATTGCTACAGCGGCACAAAACTCAACTCACTAGCACATCAACATGATATTTAAACATTCATCTTGCGCCATTAAATATTCCAATATTAGTTATATGTATTACAGTAAATATTACATATTACTATTCACTATGCAGAGTTGCTTCCCTTGGCACGCCAGAAACTTATGATCGTGGGTTTGAATGCCGGTTCGCCCCGATTATGTTACTATGTTTGTCAGCACCGTACCCGTGCTCATGGGTTTCACCGAAGTGGTAAACGTCTGAGACCTGCATCACTTCGGGCTTTCCTCCCACATTAAGCTGACACGCCGTGCTGTAACTGAAATACTGTCAAAAGCGGCGTTAAACCAACTCACTCACTCGTTTTGCATAACCATAGCGAAAAGTTTTGATGTTCCATTTAGGAAAGGGTTCATTAATCATGAATAATTGAGATCAGGTGTCTGGAAACAAAGATACAGATTCTAGGTATTGCGACACTCAAGGCTTGACAGGCCTCCCGACAAGTTATTCCTATCTATAGCTGTATCACATGGCTATCAGGTGCTTCATCACTATCATAAATTTCCTTTCGAAAGTGGTATCGAACGACAGAGGGTCGAAAGAGTTGCAGATATCAGATAAGTTGGAAGGGGTATACGATAACGTTGTCGTTGATCATGATTGAGTATTTGAGTGCCCGATGGCGAGTGGAGATAGCTGTGAGGAGAATACGATCGTTGTAGATAATTACGATCGGAGAGGTTTGTGAATACATAAAGAGGGGCTGTCATTAAAATACAGAATCACCTTGTCGACGAAACGTCGCCTCGCGGGTGCATGTCAGAGAACCGTTTGTGAAACATCGAAAGGAATTAACTACAATATTTACGGTCACAGATGCCCAACATCCGCAGCCCATGCACAACCCGCCATTTTACTGAGACTCCTACGAAGATCATTGCGATAGAAGTAGCTGTATTATTACGTTGAGTAGCTGATGCTGTCGATGATAGACTCTGTGGCAGTAGGTTTGGTGGCTCTAGTAGAATAAATGGACTGTGGAATCGGTGCCTTGGAAGAAGTTGCGTAGAAGAAGTGTTCTGGGGATTAATTGTCCTTGAATAAATCAATTATGGCAGAAGAAATGTTGTACGTTTTCTGTGCTGCAACGGTTGCTGGAAGAGTAGTAGCTGGAAATTTAAAAAGCAACACGTTGCAGTAAGCGTGTCTCAGCAGCAGAAACAATAGTGTAACAGAAGCAAAACTGTATGTAAAGGTACGGTAACAGAAACAATAGTGCCTGTATATGAAACAGTAACAGAAGCAATAATGTCTATATATGTAACATCAGTAACAGAAACAATAGTGTCTATATATGTAATATCAGTAACAGAAGCATTGTGTATATATATTTAACATCAGTAACAGAAGCAATAGCGTCTATATATGTAACATCAGTAACAGAAGCAATAGTGTCTATATATGTAACATCGTTAACAGAAGCAAATCTGTATGTAAAAGTAACCGTAACAGAAGCAATGGTGTCTATGCACGTAACAGTAACAGAAGCATTACAGAATGTATATGTAACATTATCAACAGAAGGAATAGCGTCTGTATATGTAACATCAATAACTTTAGCAACAGTGTCTGTATAAGCAACATCAATAACAGAAGCAATAGTGTCTGGAAATGTAGCACCAGTAACAGAAGCAATAGTGTATGTACATGTAACATCAGTAACAGAAGCAATAATGTCTATATGTAACTCAAGTATCAGAAGCAATAATGTCTGTATATTTAACATCAGTAACAGAAGCAATGGCGGATGTGTATGTTACATCAGTAACAGAAGCAATAAAGTCTATATGTAACATCAGAAACAGAAGCAATAATGTCTGTATATGTAACATCAGTAACAGAAGCAATAATGTCCGTATATATAATAGTAACAGGAGCACATGTATGCACATGTAACAGTACATAGTATATCGACGCATCAGAGGCAGTGTGTATCAACAGCTACAGAAGCATTGGTCAGTGCATGTAGCCACGTGGTATCATTACATACACACCCTAAAGATGAGGAATGACACAGTAATTTTTATGCTTACGGGATGTGCTATGTTACTAACTTTCAGTGATCCATTTATGCTATACCTTTATCACTATTTCCGCCCTGTAGAATTTGGCACATATTCGAGACTGATTATTTCCTGGCGTTGACGTCTCAGTTTGCAAGAAACAGACGTCATCAGTTTTAAACACAAGTGCACCTTGCTGCCATTTGTCTTTTTTTCGCGTTGCTTTTTGTCAGCATGACCGATCACTAAGAAAGTCAGAGACGCGAAATACAAAACACAGCAGAGAAAGAGGTCAATATCAATCTAACGTGGCTGGCTCCGCTCCGCACCAGATGAAAAAGAACGTTCCATGATCTGTGTCATGTCGGCAGTGAAGTGTCACGCCTCCCGCGACCTCCCGTGAATAACGGATAGATTTTACAAGCGCTTCAATAGTTCGGCCAGGCATAATTAGCTCTTCCCTGGTCTTTGAAACACTGTCTGACCCAGCTGTTAACACGGCTTTGAAGCACGTTAATTATTAAACACAGGATGACAATTTAACTGTTTGATTGGCATTCCAGAAGTTGGTGAGTGAATAAGAAAGCAAACAACTTTATTTCATTTATCAACGTTTCGATGTAGCTTCGCCAAAACGTGGCTAAATGCAATAAACCAGAAGTTGTTAACCTTAAAGTTGTACATTTTCATATTTAATCTCCAACCGGAAGTTATGCCGCTATATCAAGCTGGAGTTATCTAACTTGATAACGGTGTAAGAACCCACACCGAATCGTCGCTAAATGAAATAAACCAGAAGTTATTATCCGTAAAGTTGTGCGTTTTCTGATGACAATTAAATGACTGCAAAATGTGTCAATATATTTTAATTTAAACACTTACATGAATTTAGAGTGAGTGAATGTTGTTTTACGTCACTGCAACAATACTACTACAACAGCATAATCGTTTTAGAATTCACTTAGGATAATTGAGTGAGTATATTTTTACGCCGATTTTAGCAATATTCCAGCAATATCAGCTCGGGACACCGGAAATGGGCTTCACCCATTGTACCATGTCTTCGGCGTGACGAGCGAACACTTGAACTACTGGGCTACCCGACGGACCCTCCTCTTAGGATAAACTTTGGGTACTGGTTACCTGTTCCTCCCATTGTTTATGTACATTATTATGTTTATGGTTTTTTTCAGTGACTCGGAGCGGAGAAATGTAAATAGATCGTTTGTATTTACTATATGATGTATTCTTATGTTCTTTTATCTATTTCAGGTAAGTGCTCTTTGGTGATGCTATGTTTGAAGATCGTACTCCTGGTTTCAAGGTAAAACGATTCTTTTCAGTTCACACCTTTTTGTACTTGCAATCCGGATGTAACGAATTCACTTGTTAATCAGTAGATTGAGAACTAAAACGGTTGTGACGAGTAACCAATTATCGTTACTACATAATACTCAGTCATAATGGAGACCCGTGCAGATCCGGGGTAGAACAGGTCTTCAGCAACCCATGCTTTCCGAAAAGGGGTCTATGTTTGTCCTCAGAGGCGACTAACGGGATCGGGTGGTCAGGCTCGCTGACTTGGATGAGGATGCATGGCATCGTTTCCCGATTGCCTGGATCGATGTTCATGATGTCAATCACTGGATTATCTGGTCCATACTCGATTATTTACAGACCGCCGTCATATAGCTGGAATATTGCTGAGTGCGGCGTTAAGCAACAAACAAACAAAAGTCAAAAGTGACGACGATATTCGTCACCACCGGGGTTTGCTGTACTTGATCATCACATACGAGTGATGACACATCTTCCACAACTGTAATTAATGAAATGGTTCTTGTGAGGTTGTTGCGATTCAAGACAAGAATGATTGAAATAAGTCTTTTTCAAGTTTGAACTGATATGTTGTTTCGCATTATTGTTTTTTAACTGGAAACTGGAAACAAATTACACCCCACTAATCATAACATTAATACTGCTACTTATTCGCAGAAAATAACATCTCATTGGCTTAAGACCCAATCTTTAATCAGAGATTACAATCACAAACAGCATGTTCAACCATTTGATTTTGGTTGGTTGGTTTGATATCAGCATTTTTTAATGTGTAGGAGCTCGATCATTTTCTACAACATAAACAAGTGTTTTTTATATAAATAAAACAAATCCAATTCGATTCTAGTGTATTAGATACACTGGATGAAACCCATCATTGTGATGTTTCTAAAAGCGCATTTAAAGATATAATCTCTGCTCACTGAGGCATTTATCATTGTGACTGAAACGAAATATCGGTCTCTCGATCACCATGCAATGGTAGAAACGTGTTATTTGATGGCTAAACGAGGATACAGATTGATGTTATTGAATTGATGAAAACATTGAACTGATCAAACATTTCATTGAGGATCTAGGACGGTTTTGTGGTGTTTCGCTGTGGAAAGCGTAGACTTATAGTTTTAGCCTACAAAATGCGCCCGTTGTCATCGTAAGTGTCACTCACAATATCCACGCCCAACCAGAGACTCCTGACTTGTATATGTGTCTTTTGTTTGTTTGGTTTTGTTTAACGCCGCTCGATTCCAGCTTTATTCCAGCGGTCTGTAAATTATCGAATCTGGACCAGACAATCTAGTGATTGAAATCATGAGCATCGATGTACGCAATTGGGACACGATGACATGCATCTACCAAATCGGCGAGCCTCACCATGATCTTCTTACAAGCATGGGTAGCTGAAGATCAACTCTAACTCGGATCTTCGCGGGGTTGCGAGCAGACATATAGCTGGAATATTGCTGAGTGGGGCGTTAAGAAACAAACAAACAAACAAACAAACACAGGGTTGTGTATCATCGTACTTTGACCATGACTATCACATGACCAATCTCTACTGAACTGACACATCAGCTCAGGAATAGGTTTTTAACATGTAAAATGCTGAAATATCATTTGGGGTGTCGGGTTACTATTGATTCCCAGCAACCTTTGCCGGGTTCCCGATCCACAAAGCGATCTTAGCGCTCCGACTATCGACGCCTTTGTAAGGGAGTTACCATCACCTTAACGCTAAGATCGCTTTTTGGAACGGATAGGATAGGATATTGTAGATGAATAAGATATATACCATTTTATTCTTTCCGATCAATGGCAGATAAACGCAAAATGAATTTACTCTCGAAAATCGGGTATTGTAACCAGTGAAAATCCAGGGTTGAATAGGTCTTTAGCAACCCATGCTTGTCGTAAAAGCGACTATGCTTGTCGTAAGAGGTGACTAACGGGATCGGGTGGTCAGGCTCGCTGACTTGGTTGATGCATGTCATCGCATCCCAATTCCGTGGATCGATGATCATGATCTCAATCACTGGGTTGTCTGGTCCATACTCGATTATTTACAGACCGTCGTCATATAGCTGGAATATTGCGGAGTGCGGCGTTAAACAACAAAACAAACAAAGACGAAATAATAACGTCTTCTTCAAAGCTCCTTCACGTAGGTGGCCAAGGTCGTCTGCAAGTGTTTGTTACCGCGGTCGTCACTTCGGGATTTCCTGCGACATCAATATGACACGCCCGTTATATAACTGAAATACAGCTCGCTCACTCACTCACTCACTCACTCACTCACTCACTCACTCACTCGCTCACTTGCCTTTTCAGTAGAAAGTAGACATATGTGGCGTCGCTGTAATGAACGTTAACAGTAATAGCATGTATGATACAGATCAATAAAACAATAATGTTATGGATCAATAAAGGTAAGTTTTGTAATTATAACGTCAATATATTGATGACAAGAAATAAGGGGAAACCCACAATAAATATTATTGTTATTATTTTGTCCCTTAACATAAACATATCACGGCGACTATGTACGAAGAATGGGAAGTTTTGTACATAATACATGTAAACATCCTTCGTAGGTGGCTCGGGGTGGTCGGGTAGCCTAGCGGTTAAAGCGTTCGCTCGTCAAGCCGAAGACCCGGGTTCGATTTCCGACATGGGTACAATGTGTGAAGCCCTGGTATCCCCCGCCGTGATATTGCTGGAATTTTGCTAAAAGCATACTCACTCACTCACTCATTCGCTCATTCGTACGTGGCTCAGAACGTTTTAGCCAGCCCTCGTACAAAAAAATATAAATGAATGTCAACTTATCTTGGCAAGGCTATTACCGAAACGGACACAGTCTTGGAATGACCAGGTGTGGAATGGTCGTGATCTGTGACCTGTCGTGACTTTGCTACAGCATCCTGTGTGTCATTGATTTGCTGTCACGCCTGACCATATGTGAATAACTTTACCCAATAAATAACATAGCAATACACGTTGTGATTGTCGTCTCCAGTAGATACATGGAGCAATACAGTTAATAAAGTCATGGGTGTTTAGTAGAAATCTAACAATTAATTCATTATGGCCTAAAGAAGCATACGTTTTGTATGAAAATTGTGAATAGAAATAAGCAGTGTAGAGAACCATCAGGATAGTACTATCCTTCGGTGACGTGCTTTGTTGATATAAAATATTCTTTATTAACACTTGAGTAAACATTAGGCAGCATGATGTATAACGGTACTTGTTCCCAGGTTTTTCATCATGTCTTGTTTTGAACATGTAATCACTACCTGGTACATTGCCCATGCGAATTATCAAATAGTTAATATTGCTTTAACCCTTGACTTGATAAAGTACCATAAACCGATTACAAGTTACACAAATATGCTAGTTGTCTCGATATGGGCCGCGTAAATCCCTAAATAATTTCGGTGGAAATACGTTTTCCGCACAAGCTTGTTAACAGCCTATTACTTGGAATACATCCCGTGGAGACGATGTCTTTAGCAGTCAATCATCTGTCATAACATGTCGGTTTATGGACTTGAGTTAACCTACAAACACCTCCTTAGGGCCCCAAACGGCGACTCTTAATCTATGCAATTTCTTTTTTGACTTTTCTGGTAGTATTTCAATTATATAATGGCGCTGCTCGCATTTCGGACGTGATTGTGCCGTCATCTGTAATTGATTAAGATTAATGGCCATGGTTCCCAAAAAATACTACCCATCGCGTAGACTTTGCAATTAATTCAAGTGTCATTCTTGAGCGAAGAGCATGTGCAACATAGCATGCGTTTTCCGTGCATGTTTCTTGTGTAAATTGTTCGAAGCTGTTAGACACAGCCTTGTGCCTTGCCAAGCTGTCAGCCAACTTTAACATGGGCAAGCATTCACGTAATTTGATTTTACGAGTTCATGCATTTGATTACATGCATGTCTTAAGAAAATATATTATCGTAAATACTTTTTTTGAGTTTTTTTTCAGTTTTTCATAACCTTCAACGAACGTAGTTGGATGTTTCCTTTTTTATTGTTATTGATTATACTGTGAAGATTTTGGAGATTGTTTGGTGGCTGTAAAACACAATATTCCTTCAGCCATAAAAAATCCCGAATGATTTCACTATGTTATCAAAGGGAAAAAAAAAGACATTTGACTTAAGCTTTCTTTTTGCGATTAACCCTTATATTAACCCACATTCGTTCTCTGAATTCATTGGGGACATGCATGTCCTGAGTGAATTTGAAAGTAAGTGAATATTTTACTGCGCTTCATATACCTCCCTTTCATATGTTTAGGATCTAAGGGAAATAACTCTGTTTGGCTTATCCGTCTTCAGAAGTGTCCATGAATATGGTCAAATGATTTAGTTCCCTCCCCACGTCTTGGCTCTCGTAGATTCCCAGCTTAACTATGGAGTCTATGGCTAAATATTGTTGTGACATTGATGAACGATTGTTAATTTAAGTGGAGTGTGTTGCGGAATATTACTTATTCATTTCATAATATTTAATATCACGATTGTATATTAATTTTTATTTTTCACAAAAAATAATGACGAAAACAAAGGTAGTCACAACTATTGCCATAGACAAGTCCGAGTGTCAGCGGTCTTAATCCGTTTCTTTTGCCTGTTATTATTATTCTTAGTACCTGCAAAAACTTTTTATTACTTTTCATAGTACTCGCGCACAATTTTCTTATTTATTGTGCTTGCACACATAATCATTATTATTCATAATACCTGCACATAATAACATTATTATTCATGGAACCTTCGACCCGTGAAGATCTTGGTCTTTAGCAACCCATGCCTGTCGAGGCGAGTAACGGGATTAGGTTGTCAGCCTCGCTGATTTAGTTTGTGGAAGTCGTCGTATATAAATTCCGTGGATCGATGCTCATGATATCAGTCGTTGGATTATCTGGTCCAGGCTCGATTTTTTAAAGACCGGCGTCATAGAGCTGGAACTTTGCCGAGTGCGGCGTTAAACAACAAAAACAAACAAACAAACAAACTTCTTCATGTTAAAATTATTATTCGTCGTACCTGCACACATTAGCATCGTTAATCATAGTACCTGCACACATTATCATTATAATTCATATTACATGGTTACATTATCAGGACCCGTCAAATCCGGGTTACAATAGGTCTTCAGCAACCCATGCTTGCCGTAAAGGGTGGCTATGCTTGTCGTAAGAGGTGACTAACGAGGTCGTGTGGTCAGGCTCGCTGACTTGGTTGATGCATGTCATCGTATCCCAATTGCAAGGATCCATGCTCATGATGCCATTAACTGGATTTTCTGTCCGAACTCTATTATTTACAGACCACGGTCATATAGCTGGAATATTGCAGAGGGCGGCATTAAACAACAAACAAACAAAACAAAAGCTTGCATTATCATTGATTTCTATAGTGCCGACAACATCGCTTCTAAACTAAGTAATTAGAGGCATTCGGCTTCCTTTTCAGTTCAGTTCCCCCAATGGATAAAGAAAACTCATCCCCTACCGATTTGAATAGAGCTGAAAACTGCGTAAAACACTACCAACCAATATCATCTTAATTCAGGCATATTGTATGAGTTGGGCTCATGTGGTTTTCTAAAAATACGGAACGGTTGTATATCCGAAAGTGGAATTCATTTTGCATTGACTTTAGCACTGTCGGGCACTTAACACGTGTCGACTGTGTAATCATATATTTAAGTATATTATTTTAAAAAGACCTCGTTTTGCTGACCTATACTATCCCTAAAGAACCCCGCTTTCCGGGAAAATCTTAGCTACTTACGACATAACTTTTGTTTTTAATTTAAACGGATTAGTGTTCCATGGTAAAATCAAACATGGTTTACTTTTGTTTCTAATGCGTATAAAACTGAATGAAGCACTTGTAAAATCACACATAACAGTATAATGTGCAGGATCTTACTAATCACAAGTGCTTTATATAAAACAGGCTGCTTGCTTGGAAATGTGAATACGATGTCAATGTTTCACCAGATCTTGGTGTTCCTGTGATATATTAAAACCAAACAGTATTATAATACCAATGATCAGCAAACAGCATATCAATTATTGATTATTCTCTCCTGGGTAAACAGGTTATCGCATCAACTCTTCTAATACTTCCCATCCACCCTTGCGTGGTGCGGTGTGCACTTAGAAGCAAAGTAACAATTAATGCCATTTCGAGGAAAGTGTTTCTACGCCCTACATCAACACTGCAGAGTGAAATCGTCTTGGTAGGCTGTTCAATGCGTATCAGGAGTAAAAAGCCCGGTGATAAACTGTGTTGTCTGTACGACGCGGTAGTGTGTTAGCGTGTTGTACGTCCCTTTTCGAAAGTTCACGGGCTTATCGAAGGAGACGAAGAATGGACGCCGCGTAATTTATGGCGTCAGATAATATCCGGTTCGTACCCGGACCGTGATTATCTTACGTAGGCGTACCGTACCGGCTGTCTATATATCTGAGCAGTTCCAAACACAAATATATTTGCGGGATTGTTAATCCAAACATAATTGTGACAAAGGGACCACCTGAATATTCACCATTGGCATCGTCACTATTTGCTAGTGATTCATAAACACATGCTCACGATACAGTCGGAAATTCGACTCTGCACTATTAAAAATTTTACTTATGACTATGGAAGGGTTTGTCGCTTTTAATTGTTGTGAAGGGTGATTAATTTTAAGTTTTATATAACTTTAATTCTGAACACACTATTAAGGAGCAATCATATGAAAGTTATTTACAATTAAGGAGCAATCATATGAAAGTTATTTACCTTTAAACGCAATATTCAGGAGTGAAATTTGAAAAATAAGGACTCTACTTGTTTTTACAGTATGGAGTCTACTAGTATTTGGAAGTAAACAAGAAATTAATATGTATATTCTCGACTTATTAAGGGATTGTCAGCTGAATTTGTTCAGAATGGCGACGCTCACACTGCGTGTCCTTTCCGCCTTGCAACAAGCTAAAATAGGCTTTTAATGTGGTCAGAGCGTCCAAAAGTGACATTTTTTTCTTTCCGAAGACACCGCCCCACACAGCGCAGTAAATGATGTGTAGCACCGGGCCAGCACGCTTTGATAATGTATTGCCTTCAGGGGCATTCAAGCTTGAGGACGTTCCTGTGAATTGACTTTCAATGATATTTGCATTATTTGTACATACAGTCTGCGTTACTTCCTTGACATGCCATTAATCAACTCAACAAAATCACCCATGCATTGTCATGGCATCAATCTAATCTTTCCGTTCAATTTGAACTCAGCACATTCATCATACAGATGTTCCAGTGCTGTGCGGGGTCACGGGTGGCAGAGTTGCGTCCCTTATGCACACCAGAAACCTATGATTGTGGGGGCGAATACCGGTTCGCCCCCATCGATGTTTCATGATCTGCAAAGTCTGTCTGTGATCGTAGGTTTCACCGAAGTGCTAAACATCTGAGACCCGTCACTTTGGGGTTTCCTCCTACATTAACCTGACACGCCGTGATATGACTGAAATACTGTCAAAAGCGGCTTAAACCCAAATCACTCACTCACTCCAGTCCTATGTGGTCATGAGGGAGAACCGTACATGAAAAATCTTAATTGAGTGATGAATTGCGTCCCTTTGTCGTTAAAGGATCTGCTGGTCTTGGATTCTAATCTTCTCATTCAACTCCGAAATATGTTCCATGCTGCATGAATCATTGGTTTGGGTTCTTAATTACGAATGCAATCCCTTATACTGATTTGTACCATATGCTCCTGTGCTTTTTCAGGTGAACGATTGACTTGCCTTTCCACGTGTTTGTGCCAGGTATCACCGGTGAGGCAGGTGGTAGTAATTCATTAATACACGCTTTTGATGTAAACGGAGTCGTATAGTAAACACCACTTTTAGCAGAAATGTCTTATGCTTATTGAAATATTTTTCGCTTTTATTTATCTACATGTAGATGTGATATATGGCAAACATTTGCTGACACATCATGCTGACACGTCATACTGACACGTCATGCTGACACGTCGTGCTATAACTGAAAGGATGTTCACGGAAGCGTTAAACAACTCATTGTTCAGTGTTTCATGCGGACGGAGGTTTTATTGTAGTTTACTGAGGCCAGTTACTAGCCAACACTTCACGTTCGCGTACAAGTAAATCACAAGCTTTTATCTGCAACGAATAAATTACAACACGTAAAAGTATCGCAGTGAACAAACGTTCGGCATATCACATCACACTGAAATTGTTTTCACGAATCCGGTGCGTATTGCCTAAAAGTAGCTTTATGAATAAAGTCTCCTCTTTACGTGTCATGATTTCCTACACACCTCAACTGACATTTGAAATAATCATTATGTGCATTTGAGGAAATACATTTACTTGTAGCTATGGTAGCGGGTTCTTCAGACATATCTGAATGCTTTTCACATCGGCCATATTTCTTCACTCTCAGGTAACAAACCGATTGGCACTTTGAATATACATTGACAGCAAATCCTTTAATAGCTTCGATCCAACTTAAGCCTACGGTGACAGGTCTGCGAGACAACGCTCACGTGGATGGAATGACTGTTGTGTGATAGTTTTTACTTCACTGAAATTGCCGTGTTTGCAATAAACTCAACGGCCTCTGACCATCAAGCACAAAGGCGAGGGATATCGCCTCCAGCAACGACGTCCCTGAATAGACATATTCTTAATTAGCAATCCAGTTTATAGTGTATCCAAACATTGCCTCGAGCGTGTTGGGCATTTGTTGAAGAGATGTCACAACAACGATCCATGAAGTACGCGTGAATTGATGACGTAATTCTCACATTTTGCTTATGTTGATTAATGCACGTGTTTGTCAGTTGCATCTGTTCAAAGTGAAGGCTGTGATATCGATCGCGAAAGTGAACAAAGAGACTTTATATATATATATATATAACTGAATTAAGTCTTTGAATTAAGATGTATGTATATAAACATTATAAACATGACAACATATTGCATTCAAATGTATAATGTATTATATCGTGCAGCCGCAATTGATTCTCAACCAGCTGTTCAGCACGTATGTACATATCCCACGCCCTCATCACTGTGAAATGATGCTGTTTTCAATAATCGATTTTGTTTTGTAATACCCTGCTGTCCATCATGCATAGATGCCACCATAATAGAATACTCTAATGCCGTGATGAGTCATTTTCCCTTTGGGACAACCGTTATAGTTGTATTTTCGTGGGGAGTCCGTGGCAGTTAATGTCTCCGGTAGGTCATGTTTGTCATAAGAAGCGACTTAAGGAGATTATAACGTGTCATCCGAGTAACTGTATGTCAAGAATCTTTCCTCATGCTATCAACCACTGGTTTATCTGATCCTGACTTTATCCTGACCATTTTCGTCAACTCCTGGTGTCATCACTGGTTTTTATTGATCCATGCATATAGTTTCCACCGTTATTGTGCTTTCTACGCCCAATGGAAATTTGTTACGACAGATAATCGACACTGGTATTCTCTGGTGCTGACGTTTTATCCTTTATGATTAAAATCCGATGTAACGGAACGTAAAACAACATACACTCGTATAATTCTTACAATAGGGCGTGTGTCACAGCTATCATTATAAAGCTATTTACGGCGGCCTTGGTAAAACCAGTGGTTGGCAGCATGAACTCCATTCAAGATGTCCACACAATCAGCCATATCTGGAACCCCAACTGGAATAGTGACCATTCCTTTCATTCCCCAAACCATCAGTCCGCATTTCAGTACTCAAATATTTTTTAATTGCTTCTATGCTAAGTAATTCAAACATATATATGTATATTTCTTCTAGTTTAATGGCAACATAACGACAAGCCTGATTATTGTCATGACAGGTAATTCCATGCACGATTCATAACTACATGGACTTGTTGATGCGAATTTCCACAGCTCTTAGAAAGCGACATGAGTCTCCATTTGAGTGCAGTCTAGATAACGTCCGTTGCTTATAATAGGGGGATTACTTGTAGACATATTGCATTACGTACCAATTAGGCTGACCAGAACTAGTCTATATCGGGTACATTTCATTTAGACTTCATGTCGACACAGAGTGTCTGTATCAATTTTCAAGTTTCGACAATCAGGTTTCAACGAATCCACATGGCGATATCCCCAAGTCCGATATACCAATTACCCGAAGGGTGACATGTAAGGGTATTGGTCTTGTTTTCATTCCCCCGAGGATCGCGTGAATCTGGCAGCTAATTTCAGAGGAAAATTTTAAATGTACAAATCACAAAAGCAACTCACCGCTGCCCCACTCTCATGATTAGGTAGACTCGTCCTCACAGGCAATGGGAAGTTTCTCTGCTGACGAGATTGTGTTTGATTGTTTCGAGTAGTGCCTTTGGTGACCATCTTGCATATGAAATAACTTTGAGGAACGAGGTAAGCACCTGAAGCCATATGCAACTGTTTCGGTTGCTTCCTATTGATTATGCTCTGCCCTTAAATTCAATCAATTTATTTTCCTTCGTATTATTAATGTGTTCAAAACCGATTTTCTTTTTTTATAATATTTTAAGGGCGTCTCCAGTAGAATATCAATCATATTCTGTGTTGATTTTCTTATACTGGCAAATTTGAAAACCCTTGAACGACGTCTACGTTTGTTATATTGACTAAACGTCCCTCCTCTTAACACTGAACTCATTAACATCAAGGAAACAGTTCCGCTCTACGTTCCCTTTCATGGGATTTTGAGAATATCATCAGTGAAAGTTAACGTCAAGACCAAGTCGGCAACTATGTCATGACTGACACCAGCCTTCAAGGTTCCCAATCAATCTGAATGCAAATGTAGGTCAAGAGTTATCGTTCCTGGATCAAAATGGCGGCTGGTCAGCCGATTTGTCTGGTAGGATGTATAAGCGCCAATAAGCCGAATTCAGTGTCCGTAGAAAGGTCTTTAGGATTTAGGAGGCCGTTGTAGTCGACACAAGGATCACCAATCACTGTATGGAGAAAGATAAAATGTAACAGATGGATCGGAATTCTCAGCAGGGATTTTCGACGTGTGTGGAACGTTGTTACGACCGCATCGTTAAAGATATGGGCTGTTGGTTGTGTTTTATCACCCGGAATATGAGTTACTGGATCACGTCTGGAGGTCGTCTGAGATCCATACATCAGAAGCAAATATAACGTACCCAGTTTTGTTTAAAGAGGCTTAGGGCACTAACGTGAAACCAGTACATACTGTTTGGACGATTTATTGTACTGTTGGTTAGATACGTTTAAAGGTTTATGATTGATCAATGAACGTCGATAGGACTTACAACTCAGATAATATGTTCTTTTAATGACGATTCCTTGCATAAGGTCTATTTAATATATACTTGTCTATATAATATATACTTGTCTACTTGATATATACTTGTCTACTTATTGGTCCCCCGTTGGGATTATGGGTTCCCCGTAACCTATGCTGGTCTTAAGAGGCGACCAAATGGATCGGATGGTCAGATTCAGTAGTTTGGTTTAATGCGGATCCTGGTACCTCGAAGGCGTGGGTCGTTGCTCACAATATCGATCACTGGTGTGTTTACACCAGACTCGGTTATATACAGACCGCCGTCATGTAGCTGGAGTATTGCTGAGTGCGGCGTTGAACAACAAACAAACAAATAAACAACCAAACAAATAGACAACCAAACTTGATGTTCTAAGATAACACCATATCAATCACTGTTTGTAAATTACATGCATGGTAACTGTGTCTGTAATCTACATGTCACATAAACAACATGTAGGATATTCAGTAAATGTAACCCACATGATTTCCCTTTATTACTAATATTGATTTTGCCGGTTTGCAATAACATTTTATAAAGGCAACACAAACATTATGCATGCAGCACAAACGTTTGATCATCCACGCTTAATGTTTTTTTGGCCCCGAGACAAAACGATACTTGCGCTTCAAAATACATTACATTCTAGTTAGTATTGTTTCCACATGGAAAGCGCCATAATATCTACAGATTTGTTTTAAAGTACAGAAATGTTTAGTTAATGAGCTACACATTAATCTTATGAAATAATCCTCATGTGTAACTTGCCAACAATATGTAGAGGCAGAACAAGCTGGAATTTCGTCTTACATTATCCACGTTTCATGGCCACACTTGCAGTGCTCTGGAAATTATTGACATGCCTGTACCGAGTATGCGTGCACCTGTATGTTTATATACTAATCCCTGAAACGTGTATATGTTTTAAGGGGTTTGTTTCAGCACTTCAGAACCAGACAATTTGGTATATGTTCCCAACAAGTGACTATTTCACCGTTAAGGAAACTTAAACCCAGGGATGGATTTCTACTGTATAAAACTCAGCTTCGAGCTGTCATTGACACATGACTTTTCTCAGCCGACCGTCGACGAAAGAAAATGTTCAATGATACTTTTTATGGTTTATTTTCTGATCATATACCCCAAAGTGCTCAATCAGCTTCACTCAAGCGCCTTTTTATGACTATCGAATGGTCTTGATTACCGTACGAGATGTTTGGGAAATCAATCTTGCGCGGCTAGGGTGATGAAGTGATATGTTTTCTGAAGATAATGGTCCTCTTGAGAAGTAAATAATTCTGAGTCGGCTTTTTTGAAGTGTCTGGTTCAGTCCGTCCCGAGGAAACTTACTTTTTGGCTATGTGGTCGTCGTCATTGAACTCAATTCTACTAATTCTGAAATTGTAAATGGTGAATTCGAATTGTTAAAGTAATTATTGAACGATAGAATCGTTGCCTCCGGATAGATTAGATAGATATCTAATGGTTGTGATTGTATTGTCCATTAAATGCATGCGTTTGTGTTCATTGCCCGGCCGCTGTTGCCTGATTTGTTAGAGATAAAGAGCTTTGAATCGTACATATAGATGAAATACGCCTTACGCATATTGTGGATAGATGGTATTATAAAAGTATAAAAGATCTACCCTTTGATTTGAAGTTCTAACGACCGTTTAACTCTCATTGATCAATCACAGACCCTTAAGCATACTTGCACTGTAAGCAATACTGCAATGTATCATTCTCAGTAATACATGTAACCTTAAAGCTTCTTTACAAAGAAACTGAGTTGAACACCAACTTTTCCATCCTTCCCCCTTCAATTTATGCATACTTTATGCATACTGCGATGATATAACAGGACGACGGAGTGCCATAATGACGTTTTGAATGAAGTGTTTCTTGACGTCAAGAATTGAGGGAATGCCAACATTGTTACCCCACGCCGACACATCATGCTGCTTTTATGAACGGTTTCATTAATATGTGGTGTCTACTTTATAATTGGATGTTGACAATTCCACAAATCCACGTGTAATAATAAAAAGGTTAGCAGCCCTAATGTATTATTTAAATAATTCTCATTGACATAATTCAATTTAGAACAATATAGTCTCGCAGATGGATCTCTCGAAATAAAGCATTTGTTCTAAATTCTACAATAAAATTACAGTAAACTACGGTTAAAACGAACACACTTTTTAGTCCCGACTATTTGCTGTAGTTATGCTGTATATATGCTTCTAACGAACTACGGTTATAACGAACTAAAAATAGTAGTCCCTTTGAGTTCGTTATAACCATACTTTACTGTATGTTGAAAATCGCTTCCTATCGAATAACTCAAGTCAATTCAAAAGGCTTCCCTTGGTACCTTTTAACAAAAACTATTAACAATACTTTACGCTCCATTTGCTGCATTCTATATCTGCGTGGAAAAGTATAGTGTTCATGTATAGTCGTTTCGATCCGATTTGTTTGACTTATCTTTTTTTAAACTCTGTTTCAAATGGCGTTTTTCTACTTCATTTATATCAATTTGCGGCGTCACTCGCGGGATTCCAACTGGGGCATACAATGTCATATCTAGTTATTCATACCGATAGCCGCCCAACAATGTCCTCACTAGCTGTTCCTCCATCCCATGCTAATACTTAATGGCGGGACCCTGCCGAGGACGACTCAATAGTCCCCCGCCACAGCTCAAATTAGTTGGCCGGAAGCTGAGGTCGTCAGGTAGGATGGCGTCCAATTGGTCAGTAATGGTGAGCAATTGCCCACCTTTTCGTACCTGGAGGGTTTCCGGTGTCTACGCTCACCAGACACAGAAACCACTGGCGAGTTCAAGTCAAGAATTTCCCCAAGAAATTACCGAGATTTTTAGAAATTACTGAGTATTATTCACAGCAATTATTTGTCATATATCTCATATTTCCAACCGAACACTTGACGTAGAGAAACGTGCACCAGCTCGTCGTAACCCTACACCATATTCCATGCATGAAAGGATGTATGTCTCTTTTATTTAAAACATACTACTTTGGAATTCTCAGGAAAAAGGTCTGTACACGTATGTGACATTTGGACTATCATCGGTATGTTCTGTCGTACATATTATACATGTAGGTTCTCATCACACGATGGCAGCTGTACATGTTCGGAAGGCAAATATCTTTCTCTAAGCACTCGGAAGTAATCCAACGTCATAGTCAATGTATACATGCATGAATCTAACTACTCAAGCAAATTTAGATATGAACCCATATTTCTTAACTTCTAACGACCGTTTCCTTGCATTAATCAATCGGCTGTTATATTTTTATTTTTTTTGTCAATTTATTTCAATTCATAAAAGGACAGTAATGTATCCTATCACACATTATTGACGACTGTCCTGACTTGACATAATTGATATGACACATTGTTTGTTTCGTCAATGAATGCGACATTCTCCTCGCCATCAGTGACATAGAGATTGATGGTTATTGGGGATATCAGTTCAGCGATTCCACAAATGTCGAGGAGATACAAAAGGGTAATAAATCAAAGCTAATATCAAAGTCCAGAGCTGATATATCACGTTCAGAGGTTTAAGAAATACGATGTGCATACTTGATTATTATAATATCCGTAAAGGGTTAGATGAAAACGGATTGGGTTTAGGTTAACTCGTGCGATCATTGTCTTTCTGCATTGACTTTGCTATTGACTTTGTTGGAAGTTCTATCCTCGTATCTCCATTACTATCTCTCAGGCTCCATGTCACTACCTGTCCCAGTACCATTAGTCCAGTTCCCCGTGGGTATTCCGGGTTAGGTTAGAAAAGGTCCCCAGCACCTAGGCTTGTCATTGGCGACCAAATGAATCGGGTGGTCACTCGGTGAATGGGTTTATCACGTGCCCGTATCCCGAAGTTTGGATTGTTGCTCAAAATATCAATCACACGATTGTCTGTCCAGACTCGATTATAAACAGGCCACCGTTATATATTGCTGGGATATTGCTGAGTATGGCGTTAAACAACAAACAAACAACAGTCTTATGCAACCCGGGCCCATACCCAGAAGAAGGATCAATACATTCTCCTGAGTTACCCGTAATACAATTTACATATGTTACAAATTGCTTATATTCCTAACAAGCTCGATCGTGTCAATGTGATCAAACCCACGACCAACTAAACACTTGAATTTCAGAGAGAGTATATGTAGTATCGATTACAAGCTTAAGGTATGTGTCTCTTCTGTTCTCATCATACTGTGTTACAAAAGAATGACCACGGTTTTATGACTGTGTTTTATGGCGTTGCTAAGGGACCAACAGTGACCTTTAACCAAGAAATCTACATTAGTCCAGTTCTTGTAAATGACTATATGAATATCTATTAATATTTTCTTTTGACCGAATATTTCTGTAAATCTTCATACCTTAATAAGTAATACATTCGCCCCAGTATACTTAAATATGATTATCAACAATCCCTGAGAAATACAGATACAACGTATTGTTGTTACATTGTACGTGTGTATCTCATACATTACCAACATCATTTGAAACGAAGTCCTCCTACTTCAAGGGACCTAATTAGACTTGACGATGTTGTTTCTGAAACATAATTCACATGCAGCCTAGTCATATCACTAGGAAGGTCGTTATTGCTACCATGAGCATGCGAGTGATGCTGGTTGGTTGGCTTGCGTATTTATTTTCGACCATCACGGAAGTGGAATATTGGTATATAATGAGACTCGGTATCGTCCGTTCTTTTTCACCGAGTACACGGAGAACATACATTGTATGTTCAGGAACGCGAAACATAACATGATGTACCCTGGCAATATGCCTCTGGCAGTGAGTGAAAACAAATAAAGAAGAAAAACGATTTATGTTGCAAAAACAAACAATATGTTTTTTCATTTCTGCCATATGTTGGCCAATAGTATCAGACATTACATCGCCTATCTTGCATTCTTAATTATTCAGTGCAAATTTATAAACGAAGTAATTAACTTCCAGTGGTTATGCAAATGTTTCCATTTTGAAAAAAAAATGCGTCAGCAAAATTAAAGTTTGGTGGTTTTGGACACCAAGAAGGCAAGTATATTGTATACTCTACAAAAATGAATGACAAATTCGCGATATTAAGTAAAGGTTACTCTTCCATACCATATGATCTTCAACCATCTGAATTGGTATATACCTGGGTTCCCGTTCCAGAAAGCGATCTTAGCTCTCCGACTATCGATGCCTTTGTAAGGGAGATCACCTTAACGCTAAGAACGCTTTGTGGAACGGGCCCCTGGTTCCAATGTTGAATTTAGAATATTGTAGAAGAATAAGATATACCATTTTATTCTGTCCGATCAATGGCAGATAAACGCAAAATAAATTTACTCTCGAATATCGCTTTTTGTTACCAGTGTTTCGTGTTTTCATGCTGGATGCATAACGTCAATATGAAATGTCAACTCCCGGGTATAATCAGACTGCCGAAATAAATTCCATTGGTCGTTGAAGGCAAAATAGTTATAAAAATATATAAATGAATCACTGAAAATCAGTGTTGACACCAGGTGTTTGCGGATATGGTAAAATGATTGTTTATGACGTATGTGAGGCAAAATAAGCAATCAATTTTCAAACTTCCTTTGAGGTAGAAAATGTAGGACAGTGGCATTGGGGCTTCTAACGAGATTAGGGAACTGACTGATATATTCATATGTGTCCCATCCTTAGTGCATTGTGATCTTGTGAGGGTTTGGTGGATTTGCTGGTTAATTAACAGCTTAGACGCGACAAATCGGAACAATAACGGTAATTGCTTTGGTCAGCATGGTCGAACAGGGAATCAGAACACGTCCTTGGTGTGAAGGAGTTTCACTGAAATTAGTATTCTTTTTCAGGAGTCGTACAGGAAATTTTCCTGTCAAGAGAAAATATTCAGTGACAGTCCTTCATCCTTTCCACAAGATTTTCCTCTTAAGGCTTTGCGTTTCTTATTTATATTTTTATTGAACGTGCCGAGCAGTGTTCTTGATGCTTCGCATCTGACGATGTTACTCAAAAACTGCGACTCAAGACATGCTGAAACGAACTCGTTGCGAACCCTGGATCGAATTCCTTACTAATTTGAATTCGTGATTTCTGTTATCTTCAAAGTAATGTCACATATTGAAAATGTGGAAATATCCTGTCCTCTGATTAGGTATTCTGTAATCACTACAATGCTGGTATCCTCTCATCATCCAAATCAACGAGACTTGTAAATTAAATTGGTAAATCGAATACAAGGCTATTTCTGGTAGACAAAATACCTAATGGAGACACATTTGTTTAAATCTGTCATATCTACCTCGAACAGTATTTTCAGCTAATGGAACGATACCTTTCATGAAAAGTAATTTGTCATTTTATAGTGTAAGGATTGAGATAATGAATGTTATTGGTAAAGGCATTTTCTGCAAATTTGCATATTTCATTTGTTGGTTTACGATCAAAATACACCTGATCGTATAATTGAACTATAACATATCAACACATACATTACGTCCGGTATATTAAGATCCAGATCCAAACTTCTTTGTCTTCATATCACATTTTGGAACACATACACTTGTTCTTTGAAAACCTTCTCAATTCAGAAATTACCCTGTCTGCACATCTCAATTTTATACACATTTTTTTGTTTTCTGACTTTTGAAGCAAGTCAGTGGTTGGTCGGAAAGCAGTTAAGACTAAACAGGTGGTGATCAGGGTTGGACATAATGAAACGGTATGTAGGGAATTCGAAAATTATGAAGTGATTATTGCATGAATGTGTGTAGTATGTGCGTGTAGCGTGAATGTCACATTGCTTGTTGCTCTGTCATGGATTCCACTCCTTTCAATCCTTGTGAAATCTCTTGAACCTTTGTTTGAAGGTGAGGTGAAGGTGGGTGTAACGTCACGTCCAAGATTATTGCACTTATATAGCGACGCGGATGCACGCGCGCGCGTGCGTGCGTGCGTGCGTGCGTGCGTGTGTATGTGTGTGTGTGTGGCTGATTGTACTGTAAGGGGTGAGGCCGATTTATAGTGCTAGCCCACTGACATATGTCATCCCAATGTCCATGGTTGAGTCGACTCCGTCTGTCCGTCTGTGTGTGTGTCTGTGTGTCTGCTTGTACTAGTCCGGATTAATGCCGACAAATAATGCTCGCCCAGTGAGATACCATACCGCAGTTTAACATGAATACCCCACTCAGACACAGTATACTGACTCCGAGAGTCGACCATTCCTTGTTTTACCCCCATAATGCCGAGCGCCAGACAAGTACCATTTTATAACGTCTTTTGGTAAGACGCGGCCGGAGATCGAACACCGGAACTTTCGCCCTCCGGGCGGACGCTCTACCTCCAGACCACGGAGGCGGTCCTTTGTTTGAAGAACAATAGTTTGCAACAGTTCATTTATGAACATCCTGGCACAGAACTCACGTCAATCCCAGTCATGCATCAGCATAATAATTGAAACAAAAAAACGTAACTACTGAAAATGTCACTTTCCTTTCAATGACATTCACAAGTTCATTATATCTCCGATGACATTTCAATTTCTCTTATTAGGCAAACTGAACGAGCAAACATAGTCTTTAATATATGTGACAAGGTTCAACGGAAAGTTAAATTATACTCACTGGCCATTTAACATTTTTACCTCGCCCCCACATTACACAAAAACATGTCTGACGTTTAGCAAACAGCAGTCCTTGACTGTCAATTTCATGTCTGTTTCATTGTCCACGTCTTATTGCCCACTTAAAGAGCAGAAACGTACATCAGTTCACTCTTACCATTGTGTTAAAAGGATTACGTTCCCTTCCTACATCTTCGGAACATAATGCATGTTGACAGGACCTAGTTCTCCGTACTCTACCGTAAATAAAGTATTGACTCTTTTACCCTGAGTGCTTCTGATTGCCGGGAAGAACATAGGCAATACATGTTGATTTCATGAAGGATCGAACACTGACGTAAATTGGCCTTGTATGCGTCAAGAAGTTGTTCGCTAATCAGAAGCGGATTACAGAGCTATTTCATTCTGTATCTGTAATTTATCTCGTCCATATTTTCAAGCCTCCAGCAATGCTATAATAATTTCATTTTGGCTTAACGCAACGTGTCTGAATTTCTGTCTCCTGACAAAACACGCGTCACTCACATTATTTGAATGCACATTTACACCAGATGTAATAGATACCACATAGGACGTAAGAAAGAGAGAAATTAAATAATATATATTTTTTTTATAAAAGATTGGCATCGACAAACAAACCACTCGGTATTATTTCTTATTTGATTGTCATTGAAAAAGAACGCGTCGATATGCACATTATGAACGGTGAAACCAAATAGAAACCTGTGAGAATTACGTCAGAATTACTATTTCACGGTGTATATCATTAGTAAAGAGTTTTTTTATTTCTTTCATTGATAACATATGTGATGGCATTACAGGATATAAATGTCTGCATTGTATTAACAGTAGACACTTGCTATAAATGTATTTTATATATACATTATGTATATGTGTTATGATTCATATATTGATCTGTTGTTTGTTTCCAGATTAATGAGACACCTTTCATGTGAGTGGCACAAACCCTAGCCTTTGTTTAAAGATAGTCATGGAGTGTATATTCCAAGCTATGCTTAAATTCAAAATGAGGCCTTCACCATCATGCTAGTTTTTGGCGCTCGGGAGTTTAACGCCAAATTCTTATTTCGATTGCCCACATGGGTACAATGTGCATGTGTGAAGCCTATTTCTGGGGTCTCCCGTTGTGATATTGCTGGAATATTGCAATCAGCGGAGTAAAACAATACTCCTCTAGCCTGGAGCCCTAACTGGTAGAAATACACTAATGTCTATGAAGAAAATAGAGCCGACTCATCTCTTTCCGTAAAGAATCTCTGCTAAAAAGGAATTCCATCGTTACGCATTTGTCACGTGCTACGTTAAGGCGGCAAACCTTTGGACGTTGCTCGATGACTTCCCCATAGCATGAATAGCAGTGCAGTATAAAATCGATATGGAAGGTTGACACAGACTCCATGCTGGTGAATTCCCTCCGGGAACCGCTACAGTTATTTCAACGTCAGCTTTAAGAAATACGATTAAAATAAGAATTTAGCAGGCATCATGGACTGCAGAAAATGCTGATGGCGAAAAACTCATTTTTATGCCTTCAAGTTGAAATTGAGACTTACTCATGTGTAGTATGTGATATCACAATCTGTATTTGTTATACACCCACAATGTACGTATTACATACAGTGAACCTCGATAATACGGACGGAATCGTTTGGTCCATTACCATTGTGAAAAAACTACGAATCTTGAGCAATGCATGTATGTATATGTGTGTGTGTCTGTATGTGTGTCTGTGTGTGTATGTGTGTGGCGTAGGTGTGTGTGTGTGTATTAAGGTCTGTGTGTATTTAGGTGCGTGTGTGTGTGTATTCATACATGTACGTATTGGTGTGTTTGTATTTTGTTTGTATGCATTTGTGTGCGTGCGCGTATGTGTGTGAGTACGTGTGCGTGTAAGTGTGTGTACATGTATCCAACAGTTTTTATTTAGAAGGAGGATGAAACCCTATACATGTAGCTAACTAAAGCATCACACTACGTGACGAATAAAGGGAGCAAAAACACGCACCTTTAACCAACTCTTACTTGCTGCTGACGAAAATAGAGACATGCAATATTTATTAAGACACAAATTGGTGGTGACACCTCTGTGTTTCAAATGAGCTGAGCAATCGAAGACCTCCTCTGTTACACTGTGTCATTAATTGTTCTGTGACGCGCGGGGGAGTGCGACCTGTAGGTCTATGTACATATAGGTTATATATGTGTGTGTTTACACCACTGCCTCATTTATTAGGCCTGTCTGGTTTTTGTGTTCTGTCTATCAAAGGAACGCTGACATTTGATATGATAACAGGTATGTGTGTCATTCAATGATATGGGTTTGATCAGCACCCGGTGAGTGTTGTACATGTTCGGCATAGAGAGGGCGTGCGGGAGTGATTGAGAGAGAGAGAGACAGAGAGAGAGAGAGAGAGACAGAGAGACAGAGAGAGACACAGAGAGGGAGAGAAATGTGTGTGCGAAATTGTATCAAAACACTAGATTATGAAAACTTGAAAGTCCAAAAGATGTTGTGAACATTAAATTAATCGTAACCTGATTGAGACATTCAGGGGAACAAAATCATGCTCTGTACATATTACTCTTGTACAATGTGTGAACACGTCCTCGCCTGGTTGTTATCAGGTATAGAACCTATCAGGCACTCGTGTGATAAGTCACCGCGGGGTCAGGAAACAGTTCGGAGTACGCCTTGAACCCATTAACTCTTTCACTGGAAACATTAAGTTCAGTAAAAACGTCTCTAGTTTAGAAGTGAACCAAATGAACTCGTATAAAGATGTAACATTATAACCAAGATATCGTTTTAAAAACGAACAGTAAATCCCCAAACAGTGGCAAAAAAAATACCAGATGAAGTTACCATTATCTCCGCGGCATTGGATAACGTTCTTGCCAGAGGCAAGTGTGTCAATATCTGGTAAATCATATTAGCAGATATTTGTAATATGTTTGTGCCGGGATGCTAATGCAAACTTGATAATAATAAACATTAAGGGATACCGATGACCAATCTTTGAAAGACGTCGACCCTACACGTACGTGATATAACATGTGGTTACGAGTCAATCCTTTGCTTACATACATGTACATTCCTTTGTGACGGGGTCAATCAACGCGCGTACGTCTTTATGTAAAATAACAAGAAAGAAAGGCGTTCAAAAACCCTCGCGCAATGTAACTAATTCTGGTTACATAATACGAGGCGCAGATATTTCTGATAACTTGAAGCAGGTGAGCTTAATAATAATAACCTAATTATAGTACACATTTTTAAATTAAAGTGCATGTTTATTTAAGTGAGTGAGTGGGTATGGTTTTACGCCGCTTTTAGCAATATTCCAGCAATATCACGACGGGGGACACCAGAAATGGGCTTCACACATTGTACCCATGTCGGGAATCGAACCTGGGTATTCTGCGTGACGAGCGAACGATATAAACACTAGGCTACCCGACCTCCCCCGTAATTTAAGAGTTAAGTCGATGAATTCCTAGATTCATGTACATGTATACCCAAGCACAACAGATAAAGCAGATGTAAATATATTTATTGTTAAATCGGGCTCCCTTGTTGACACCTTGTTGGCTGACATTCGTATGAACTATTTGTGTAAATAAGATGTTTTGTCTAAGAATATGTTTACTTAGTCTTAGGTTTATAACGACAACAGGCAGTCGGGGTTGACCGAATACAATACAGGTACAGGTTTCTGTGTTTAGAAAGGTTTTGTGACATCGCAGGTTGTGACCCTTTTCTACAAATACAATGGGTGAGTGAGTGGGCGAGTCAGTCAGTCAGTCAGTCAGTCAGTCAGCGGACGGGCTTGTGGGTGGGTGACCGAGCGGTTGGGTAAATGAGACAGTGAGTTGACATTAACACCGCCATCAAGCTGAAATGCTATAACTGACACATTCAAGTTGATTTTTATTTTGGTTGGAGGACATATTTCTATAATGCGTATATCATGTTGGAAAGAAATATGAAAATAAACATCACTCAAAAGCATTAAGATGACAAAGTATTCAGCAACATATGCTCTATTAACTCAAGATGGTCACAACATGGTAGCAACCAAATCTGCTCTCGTAGCTTGGTCCAACTGTATATTTACATAACAGAGTCTCTAATGTACAAATACTGCCCACAGACATTAATAATTCCATACAGATAACATTAATATTGTTACTGGATGACATGGATGTGATTAATCCTCCAGGTCCAACTCTCCAAGTGCCTGATGATATTTATACAGAGATAACAGATCCTACGCGTGTCGTTCATATTTCTCCTTCTTTCATGATGGTTCCAAAATTTAATAAGTCCTTGCCCTAAGCAAATGCGTGTTGGCTATAGACTTACGGGCCACAGTTATCGTTGAATTTATCAAGTGTGCTATTTTAACATGTAACTATTTGTCGACTGTTAGCCTCGGTATATGGTAATGGGCCCTAAGGTAAGCCTCCTGATCATTTGGAGGACCATGAAACGGATATTAGTTTGGAATTGTCATGTAGGTCTTCCTGATCGCAAGCACCTATTGTGGGTATTAATGGAATCTGATACAAATTGAGGGAGTTTAAGAGAAATGATTAATTAAAAAGCGGTTGATTAAATGTGGTCTCAGATGACAGACTGTGGTGTGAATATATAATATCGGATTTTATCATTGATAAGACCTGATCTTTTCTTGACAATTAGCGTAATTCGGGTATGTTATTGTTGATCACACTGGTATTCCAATCAATACATTCTTTGGAAATTATCATTTTTTCTGTAATGTGTGAGTTTGGGTTAATTGTACCTCTTGAAATATTCAAACAAAATCATGGTGGGAGAAAGCAGGAGCTGGGTTCACTTATGCGGGGAATTGAACCCGGAGTTTCGTTTTGACGAGCGATGGCATTAACAGCTGGACTACCCATTTCATTTCATCCAAATTGAAAAAAAAAACATATGGAAAAGTGGTTGATACATTGAAAAAGCTAGGTGTTGCTGATGGGATAGCCAAGTAATCAATATTACATCATATATTTTTTTTTCCTCGTGAAGAAAACTTCAAACGTCAACGCATGTATACAAACACTTCAAAGTAGATTGGGATACACGTAATACATGAAGTTCAAAACTGCAAGTAATCACCTCTCAATTTGGTACTGTTTATTTTAAGAAGAGCTGATTATATATGCTTAACGATAAGATTCCCCGGATATGTTTCGAAACACGATGCAGGTAAATACCAGAAAAAATGACACCATGAGGAAACATACCAAGCGTATCCAGGCATAATGAAGGTTTTAATTGGATAGCCCATGTGTTAAATAGCTGAAGAAGCCGATGGGTATCAACAAGATAAAGAAAGCTGTCGACGTGAGCCTGACAATTTACAGCACGCACCGAAAAGCTGTTTCCTTCTGGAGTGTGTTGTTGAGTCAACAACTTCCATTGTCGTTTGGGGTATAATTTACTGTTCCAACTGAATATGTAACAACACCGGTTCAGTTTTTCTCATTTGACAGACACAGTCTGATTTTATCTGATTTAGTACCAAAAGTTATTTTATGCACAATAGTACAGTCTTATGCTATTCGCCACGTGGCTCTTTCAGGTCATAATAAGTTCCCAGTAAACTATGCTTGTCGAAAGAGTGGACTTAATGGGTCGGATGGTCAACGCGGTGACTTGGTTGATAGCCTGTCATCGTACCAAAGCGGCGTGGCTCGTTGCTCAGAATATCAATCACTGCAACAATCGAATGTAATCCACACACAATCATCTCTAGGCAAGGAGTTAACTGGCTATAAAACCCCAGTAACCCCCCCCCCCCCCCCCCCCCGACACACACACACACGCACGCACGCACGCACGCGCACGCACACACACACACACACACACACGATGAACTTGGTTGGAACTATGGAGTTGTATATTTGCTGGACTAACGAGTGTGTGCATTGTCTATCAAACGTGCACGTCAAAATCGACACCCGGTTCGTACACAACGTGGCGACTGCCGTGCAGATTTCGGTCGATTGCAGATTGCAGGATTTGCAGAGCATGTGTACCGTCAACTGGGCGTCGACAAATATGTTCTTTTCATGTTTTAATCAAGATACCCAAGTGATGTAAGACCCGTTCTGTTACAATACAGATCTTGATTATCGATCAGATCATAAGGATTGGGGGCCGCCATTTTGTTTGAAACAAATACAAGTTATATGAGAGTCGGAATCTGATTGGTCTGTCTGAGGTACATAGAAAGGGCATAACTCGCAATAGCCACTAGTGACGACATGATCGAACCACGAACTTCCAGTCCAGTTCGTGAAGGGTGGAAACTAGACCTTTACAGTCAGTTAACTCCTTACCTTGGGAAGATATCCACACACAGTACAAGGATCAATATATTCTGTCATCTGTCATGTCACATAAGTTACAAATTGCTTATACTCCTAACTAACTCGATCCTGTAACTGCGAACCAACTCACGACAGTGAGTGTTCAATATGTTGTTCAATATGTTGACTTTTGATAAAAAAAACTAAACTCTTAAATCCCGCGTGAGCATTTGCAGAATCGATTACAAGTTGGATGGCTCTTTCTTTTCTCATCAAACAGTGTTACAAAATAATGACCATGGCTTTATGGATGTATTTCTTGGTGGTTGCTGAGGGACCAAATATGACCTTCAGAATGTATATTTTTAACACTGCATATTAAGAATATCCATCTGTCCGCCTTTCGGCTTCCCGTTCGTGTTTAAATACTAACTGTGAGATGGAATTTGGAGACAGAACCAAATAAGAAGCCATCTTTATATGCCCAAGGTGATCTCGACTTTCCCGATAAAGATGTTAGAGCTCTTAAACGCTGTTGTTGACGACGCCATTCTGGCATATGGTTTCTGCATTTCCTTAATATTCGTTTTGACTGTAATGGAATTATACATGATTGGGCACTATACTATAATTAATAAATTCCCTACTAACTAAATACGTCGACTGTCATGAATGATAAAACCCAAGGCCTAAGGATGTTCTGGTTAATGATAATCCTTCTACCTTTCATGTGGTCTCTTGAGTCAGTATACCTGCATACGTATTCAATAGTTTGCAGGTAACATACTTCGAAAAAAGAAACGTCTGGTGAACTGGTACTACAAGTCCTCGACCTACATTTATGAATGATATGACACATCCATGTTTCACAGGGTTTTGTCGAGTAAATACAATGCATTTGTACAGGCTGCAATTGTTTACACAGAGATCATAAAGATTATTGATTGTTACATACATGAATTCGGTTGTAATATACAACGGCCAAACGCTTGACACCTTGTTTAACACCACACAGCTGCCTGCAATCTACAACACTTTATGTGATAGTTATTGGCGAGTCGCTCAACAGACCACTTGGGGAGGAAAATTTATATGTCACCAATGTTCAATTGTGTGTTGCACTTGCGAGTATCACAGCTCCTCGTCGCGGAAGAAAATAATTGTTTTACATTCGATTGGTTTGAATTGAAAGGGCTTACACATTCATCCGTATTGGATTAAAAAATGAAAGTTTTTCAGACACCTAATTTGGCGGAGAGGTATATCAAAGGCGAGGTTAGATCGGTACATGGAGTATTACTTATGGACCAGTGACGAATTATCATTCATAAGGATAAATGACATGTAGGGTTTATTTTAGTTGCACTTTGGTATTATATTAGTCTAGTATGTCCTTAGAATTCTCCATGCAGGCACTGATATACATGTTATAGTTGTGACGTGTAGATTTCACTCATACTCCACATGTTGATGTACAGGAGTTAAGTGTAAATGCACCTAACGTCAGTGCATTGATTTCGTTCCAATAACCTTTACGTTTTCCGTCTCGAACGCGGTATTTCGGAACGATGGTGAAGTTACCACGCTGGTGTTTGTCACATACTTCTTATTGCTTGATTTAAACAGTTGATTAAGTTGTTTCGTATTTCTTTACATACCTTGGTAGAAAGTGCATGCTCGATTGTACCTCAGAATATTGCTCGACATAAAGGGAAAGTCGTGTGGAGTCGTTTTGTCACTCTGAATCTTTATGCATATATCTAAATATGAAGCAGGCGAGGTAGTCCCCCTGGTCTCCTATATTTCAAGTTCAGATTAGTAAATCAGCGGACTGATGAAATTGGCTATTTTTCTTATCCCAAACGTTTGTATAAATGTTATCAAAGAGGCAGTCCAGCATTTCACATATTGTTTTCTAAGTAAACTTCATATGGCATTTCCTTTCATTTTGGCAAAATGTCCTGAAAACAGTCCTTTAGTATGGATCTGAAACAGTATAATCTTCAAATACCCTTCTCCAGGTTTTACTGTATCGTAAGAACATTAACAAAAAAAAGAGTGAAGGATGAAAAGTGATATTTGACATTGACATATGCCAAAGGTGTACATACAAGGGCTTTGTCACAGAGGATTGAGTCGCCATGCTGGTGGCAAGTATACATAGCGTAGTCACTTGGATCGCCGTCTCTAATTCTCCCGAGTTTTAAAAGCTTTGATACTCTGAGTCTGAGTGTTCAGAATGAGAAGCGAAATAGCATCTTTCAAAGCACGGTCAATTTGACCTTAGCTTTGATTCAGCGTGTGTACCTTTAATGACCAAGATGGTAGAGTCCACTGTGCATTCTCCATCGTTTTTGTTTGTTTCAACAGTCTGGGTCATGACATGTCATACCATCGTAATGTATCTGAAATCTCTTGTCTTCATGTTATATACTATATATGTACCGCCGATCGTGGTTCAGATTCCTTTCTTGTATGACCCTTGTTGGACAACATCGTTGCCTTTGGTTTCACCAGCGTGCTAAATGTCCATTACTTCTTAATCAGCGTGGCAACTGTCCAATGCTTCTTCACCAGCTTGGTAAATGTCAAATGCTTCTTCACCAGCTTGGTAAATGTCCAATGCTTCTTCACCAGCTTGGTAAATGTCCAGTGCGTCTGCACCAGCGTGGTACACATCTAATGCTTCTTCACCAGCGTGCTAAATGTCCAATGCTTCTTCACCTGTTGGTAAATGTCCAATGCTTCTTCACTAGCGTGCTACATGTCCAATACTTCTACACCAGCGTGGAAGCTGTCCAATGCTTCTTCACCAGCGCGATAAATGTCCAACGCTTCTTCACCAGCATGGTACACATCTAATGCTTCTTCACCAGCGTACTAAATGTCCAATTCTTCTACACCGGCATGCTAAATGTCCAGTGCTTCTACGCCAGCTTGGTACATGTCCAATGCTTCTTCACCAGCGTGCTAAATGTCCAGTGCTTCTTCACCAGCGTGTTAAATGTCCAGTGCTTCTTCACCAGCTTGGTAAATGTCCAATGCTTCTTCACCAGTTTGGTAAATGTCCAATGGTTCTTCACCAGCTTGGTAAATGTCCAATCCTCCTTCACCAGCGTGGTAACTGTCCAATGCTCCTTCACCAGCTTGGTAACTATCCAATGGTTCTTCACCTGCGTGCTAAATGTCCAGTGGTTCTTCACCAGCTTGGTACATGTCTAATGCTTCTTCACCACAAGTTGATACGATGTGGTGTAACTTAAATACCGTTGAAACAAGCTGCAACCACGACTCACTCACCATCTTAAATGTGAAGGGGGACCCAGTTGATATGACTCTGAAATTAAATGAGAAGAGTTTTGCCACTTAGCCGTGTCAGGATCCGAGGATCCGAGGATCCTGAGTTCGAATCCCTGATTTGCCACTGTTATGATCTATGGTATGTAAGTGCCGTACCTTTGCTCTTGTTTCGCCAAAGTGGATAACATCTTCGACCTACGTCACCTTTGTACTCCCATATCATGTTGCCATGCTGTGATTTTTTACCGGACTCCCACGCTATAATGTCAGAGAATGTGTTTCTGTATGTGCAGGATGCACCTAGTAGCACCATCTCGAGTATAACACTGCACATTTATACCTGAGTTCATCCTATGTCTGTATGTTATCCCGATACACTTACAAATGTAAACATGGCAAAGTATATCAAATGTGAAATCTGTCTAATTAATTTGCACAGTGTCTTTGAAGAAATGGGTTACTAGGTGCGAAGAATCTGCGAAACAGACTTCTGAGTATGATGATCACAAATAATTCTCTCATACGACCCTATCTGTTTATTACACACTTCCTCAGATAAAAGACCGTAATTTTGATACAAACTGCAACGCCCGTTTTACGTGTTAATAGCAATGTATGAAACAGATTTCATTAATCGCTGCAACAGTTTGGCTCTTTTGCAAATGGTTGCGGATTCTTTGTTTCATGACATAAGGACTTGTGGCCCCCACACCATCGCCCCGAAAGTAGCCACATAATCCTTTTAATCCTAAACGTTAGAAGGTTAAATCCAGCTGACGTACCATTACTGTTTACGTCAATGCTTGTCCTAAGTAATCGACATGACACGATATCATGTAGATTAGGATGGTATCGTACTACTGTTTCTAAAGGCTAGCCATTCGAGAAGAGATTGACCAACTTTGCTTTTACGAATGGTTTTACTGCTCATCAATTGTCCACTACTGTGCAAACAGTCTTGCAAATTCCCTCATTTTTCATTGTTTGTGGTCATATTGTTATCATAAAACGTCAGCTGCAAGATTATTAACCATTCTTATGCTATTTGCTCATCGTGTAGTTGTGTTTGGTCATGGCCTAGAGCAGAGAAAGAATCGTAGTAATACTTTTAGATAAATATACTTTGATTATGGTTCATCTCAGTGTCCCGGGAATAATTTTCCCATTATGTTTGTATATTCAGCCGCCCATTACGGCTGTTACATTGATCATTTACAATATATCGGAATAGGTTAGGTCCATTTACATGTAGACCTATTTAGAAAGATACTGAACATGTATATATCAGATTGCTGTAGACAGGTAGAATCGTTTCTTTGTCACTATAGTAAATTAGTCTGTATGTATGTTGCGTGTGTGTGTGTGTGTGTGTGTGTGTGTGTGTGTGTGTGTGTGTATGTGTGTGTGTGTGAGTGTGTGTGTGTTTGTGTGTGCCAAACCATATTTCAAGAATGTCAGCATCCGAGCTGCTTGTATTTGTGTAATATCGAACCACGGATATGATGGACGTTCTGTTCATGCGGTCAGCGATCACTTCTCTACTGCAGACACATTATCAACATGCTAGTCATGCATCCTATCATGTATAGCAAAGTGATAGAATAACACACGTTGCACAAATATCGTGCTATTTATGCAACCCTCCAAACGTTTAAATTTGTATCTTTATTTCATAACTGCCTCATACATGTCTTACAGCGCCATCCAATAAAGACCGCAATCCCTTGAGATAATTAGATTACAACATTACCATCATCGAATATCATGTCCAATGAACAGACAATATCATCTTCGGTCGTCTTCAAATAAGCCATCTGTTAGAATGTAGAAATAACTCTTCATATTAATCTCAATAAATGGCATTGTCCCTTTGGCAATGTGGGTATGATTCATAGATTTGCCAATATGGGGGGCATTATGCTGTTACAAAGACCGATAGGTGATATTTGTGATGTGATAGGTATTCTTATTTTCATCATGTTGGTCGACCTCTGTCTATTTGTCCAGAGGGATGACTGTTAATGGGCATATCTTGGTTGATGTATATCGGTTTATCGCAGATCGTCACTGACCTCTAATTCCTGATGATACTTGGTGGTATTTTCGTTGTAATCAGAATATATGATGATAAAAGCGACAAAACCATTTCAATATTGATAAGAAATCACTGCAAACAGCAGAGTCGACTGTATCTCATGAGCTTGTGTTCATGAATCACTATACAAAAAGAGATGAAGCAGGTGCCCACCAGTGCTATCCGTCACAAACACATGCAAAGGCAAGTCAAGTTCACTGATAAAAGACATGTGGTAAAAAGTCAAAATAGGGAATTGCATCGGATATTATTCTTAGCACAGCTATATAAGTCAAAAAGGGAATTGCATCGGATACCAGTGACAAGAATGATATCATGCGCCTTTGATCTCTTGCAGCTATTAAGAAACATAATGTTTCTGTTAATTTGAGAACGTTAGTAAACGGATCAGTAACCAAGCTATCGTATCGTTTATCTCGAATATTGTGTCGTTCATCGGAAATGTAGGCCATCTCGGTCATAATTCATATACATGCATGCGTGAGTTTGGTTTAACGCCGCTTTGCATAGCTTTTCCCTTACATCATATCGGATTGTAGGAAATCACGAAGTGATGCAGATCTTGGACGAGTAATACTTTGGTGAAACCCACGAGCTTGCCTTGATGCTACCAAATATATTAATCAAATAAAATCGAGCATTCGAACCCACGCCTCAAGGAATCAAATCTGAAGAGCGAATAGCTGCGCCTGAGACGACTGGGCCCCTCATGCCTCCTAAATATCCCTGAGCGCCCATGCTACTTGTGCAACATTTATTAAATGTTATCTTTTAATGTTAAAGGTAATGGTTACAGGCCAGTAATCTTCATACACAAGAATATTTTGGCAACTGCGTATTTACTACGTATCAAGAATACGCTTAGATCACATATCATTGATGTGTCTCTACTCCCATCCGTTATAATTGCTATAATTGTTTCTGATTACAATTACGACTGAACGGAACACAAAACTCCACCTTGATGAAATAATGAAATATTTATATCGCCAGGTTGTGCTGGCCACAAGGTTATAAGTGAAATATTACATGTTTGTGTAATATAATGACAAAAACTCTGAACTGTCTCAGTTCTCTATTTTACAGGGGTGGTCGGGTAGCCTAGTGGTTAAAGCGTTCGCTCGTTCGCTCGCTCGAAGACCCGGGTTCGATTCCCGACACGGGTACAATGTGTTAAGCCCCCTGCCGTGATATTGCTGGAATATTGCTTAAAGCGGCGTAAAACCATACTCACTCACTCTATTTTATTATACACAGATTCCTTTTATTATATCTCAGTTTTTGACATGATAACTCAAATCAATACGGAAACCTTAGATGCCTAACCACGTGTTCCAATATTAAGTGATTTTGAATGATGTTTTAAAAAACACTTACAGCACACATTTTGTCCATAATACCTCAAATGTGTTAAGGTATATTATATTTCATGCATCCATAAATGTAGTTAAATAGAATATATTTTTGGTAACAACATATTCCACAGGAGAAAATATTTTACACAGGTGATAGACAACAAAGAACATAGGAAAAGAAGTATTTGCCGCCGTGGAATGTTAACCCAAACCACTTATGCAGTCTTGGTACATATTACCTATCGATTTTGTTTGTCAACATGGTGTTCGAAAAATCCAAGCTTTGACCCAGCATGTTAATCCTCAATCACAATGTATCAATATATTTAGTTCCAACACCCTCATGTGTACGTTGGAGGTCAGTATATCCTATGTTTACCTACAAATCAATCACAAGTGGATCGATTTATTTGACACTGAAAATTTGCCCAAACTCCAACTACAGAATGACTTGACACCTGGCTCGTGGTAATATTGATCTCGTGGCTGAGGATTTAGACACCGAAATTTGTTTGATTTATTTAGTACATGTATCCGTGTACGTCTATTGTCGTGGTTACTGTAATCCCTATTTAATTGGAATTGTATGTACAACACGTGTACGCTCATTTCTTTTGCCTGAGATGTGATTAGCGATATGAATAAGATATTCACGCTTACTGTATGAAACGAAAGGTTTAATGCATTCAGCACAAACATCTACATGTTGCCTGTTCGGCATTTACGCTTTAGAAGTGTGCAATTTAATGACAGATTTAGCGTTTAAATACTGCCCGGAGTAGGCGTATAAAGAGACTGTTATTTATGTCAAAGACTTCCTGATTTAACGCACGCTCAAGTTAAAGATGCTGGCATATTGCCTTACAGATGCACGGTCTTTGAAACTGAAATTAAGACGGACGAATAACGGTAGGTTTATTACACGTTATCCTAAATTGACTACCCTCTTACTCTGTGTGTACACAGACATTTAGCCTCAATATGAATTCATGCTGTGCGGTCGCTGTAGTCGTACAATCTCGCCCTCCTGCTCTAAACGGCTCCTGCTTCTAAGGTCGAACTGTAGACTTTCCATTGGCTTTCCTTGTCGATCATTTTCCGAGGAACAGTTGTTATCGTTGCGTTGATTGGTCAACGCGCGCTGCACGTGGGGTTAACAGCGCGCGAGTTTCCCTTGTCGTCTGCTAGTACTATTGATACATATCATCAGCTTGGAAATAGCACAAGTCATTTCACTGACGATGGATCCCGTTTGTATGGATGTAACACCAGCATACATAGAGGATTTACGTCAAGGATCTGTGCATTCGAGAAAGGAAATTGTCTAACTGTGTCAAGTCAACTTTCTCTTAGTGTTCGCAAGTATAATTTACAATGCCGTCGTCCTTCAAATCACGCCTGTAACTCACCCAGTGGATTTATCACATTTTGTTGTGAACAAGTCTGATATCATCGCAATGTCTCCGAGGCATGTTTTGCATGAGCGATCCAACGGGATAATATATCATGTATGTATGTCTCTTTTCTTCACGACATCAGTCATGTGTATGGAAGTTAAAATCGGTGTCATCCTCCCTTTCACTGGGAGGTTACCATGGATGATCCCAAAGACAAGACCGGCCATAGAGTACGCCGTAGAAACTATTCAAAAAGATGCAAACGTTTTAAAGACCCATAACATATCTATTGTGTTCAAGGATTCACACTGTTCGGAGACGTATGGGCCTTTAGCAGCTATAGACATGTACGTGGAAAAGAGTGCCCATGTTTTCTTTGGCCCGAGCTGTGATTACTCAGTGGCTCCGATCGCCAGGTTCTCCTTCAAGTGGGGTATCCCAGTAATATCCGCAGGTGCGTTGGTCAGCGCCTTCCAAAACAAGTCCAAATATAAATTGCTGACCCGCATGATGGGGTCATATGCCAAAGCTGGGGAATTCTTCCTTGATCTCTGCACGACGTTTGGCTGGAAGCATGTCGGTCTGCTTTATCACAGCTTTAAGACCGACCCAAACATTGGGAAATCTAACTGTTTCTTCACCATGGAGGCCATCTTTTTAGCATGGAAATACATACACGGGGGAGAGCCTTGGCATAAGGATTTTGACCAAACAACCCCGGTCAATTACAGAGATATTTTGGTGGATGCGTCGAACAACGCACGAAGTAAGATGCATTTTTAATCTAATTCACACAATGTAATGGTCTGTTTATACACGTACAGCAAGGTTCACCGTGATGGATACAATTAGGTCCGTTAATACATTTCAGCGCACACACCTGACTAAATATGAATCATGTGTAATTATTTTATGAATACGGTGACTAGGACAGTTCCATGTAGCTTCACACGATACTATCATATCTTTGTTAAAATTACACATATTTTTTATAAAAGCTGATAAATTTAGTTTATTAGATCAGATTAAACAGGGAAATGTAACTGTTAGTTTCAGACAGCTTGTAATGTTGCTTTAATCATCGACACTGTGATACTTTTGAATACTCATAAATAACACGAAATGTACACGTGATATTGACCAGACGGTTGATATATGATATTAACATAACTATGATGCATGTGTGTCGATATTAATGTGTCCCCTGCAATTACGCCCCAATATACGACAATAAATATCCCAGCATGATATTCCGAAATGCAACAATTATGAGTGATTTGATGTCATAACGTTGTGTTTGTCAAAAACCTTGCGATTACATCTAAATGACTTCAATTGGAGGGGGGGCGGTCGGGTAGCCTAGTGGTTAAAGCGTTGGCTCGTCAAGCTGAAGACCCGGGTTCGATTCCCGACATGGGTACAATGTGTGAAGCCCATTTCTGGTGTCCCCCGCCGTGATATTGCTGGAATATTGCTAAAAGCGGCGTAAAACCTAACTCACTCACTCACTCACTCAATTGGAGGGAAAATAGACTTTTCCCATTGTGAAGAGGCGGCTGCAGCTATATAGTAAGTAGACTGACAACGGTTATATGGGAGATTGTGTTATGAAAGGTTATAATTGAACAAGCACGGTCGGTTGTAACTAGAAGATAAGATATTAAATGACGCAAATACACATCTGTATCAAATTTAAGACAATGGAAAGAATTATTTTAATGGGTCAGAGCGCTACTGCTTTGAAATGCATGACACGAATTGAGTTATCTTAACCCATTACGCGGTAACTTGTAACATATTTGACAGTTAAACAAATCATATATTAATGATAAATCTATGACGTTACTAAACCGCTGAATTTCTGTCTGTCATATATGTCGCAGGTAACACTACCAAAATCTGTTAAATCTATGTCTGCAAGAGGACCGCAGTCTTAAAAAACCCTGACGGTTAAATGGTTAAGGTGCATTCGAGTCCGTTAATCACGTAATCGGCCTCAAGCATGTATTTTAATGGCACACTTTGAAATTGAGTTATGTCTTCGTTCGCTACTTTGATAAGCAGATGCTTTTGCATCATAAAAGGAGACCCAACAAGACCTCAGATTAATAAAAAAGTCCCCTGTTACAGCTTTTTAAGAGAGTTCCAGCTACGTATAAAGCGATAACATACTGTTAAGTCTCGACGTAGACTAACATATAGTCTCTGAAATGAACATATCGTACAGAAAAAAACAGTTGTTCAGTTATCTTAATAAAAATATAATGAAAAGGGAGCCCAGTGATTCTCTTCATTTTCAGATACTGCAGTAATCTAGACTTGCCAAACATTATAGACTTGCATGGGCTGTAGTTGATATATTTGTATCAGGGTCTGTAAGACAGACTAGTCTCGACGCTGTGTGTCATTTTAGCGAAGGGAAACCTGCCTACTTAGGTTGTATATTACTGGATCTCCCGGTCGAGAGATATATGCTACATTTGAAAGGGCAGTTTTTGATAGTTTATACGTTGAACTCAGATGTAAGGTACAAGAAAAAAAGAAGTCGTTTAGCAAGTGGGTCAACAGAGATTTTATCAGCCCCTTTTTTTACTTAATATCCACTCAAGTTTCAACTTGATCATTTGAACACGCCGAAACACTGCCAAGCTATTCAATTCGTGTACTCCCACGTGCCTGTACGATGAAGTATTCGCACCGACGACCAGATATAAAGGGATGATACGATTTGTGTTTTAACTATTCCATGTATATCTGTCACCGTTTTCTGATATCCCCACCAAACAAAATATGTTTATGAAATGTAAAACTGTAACAGTGTACATACAAGCTCGTTAATCTTGAGGATAGAGCTTCTCCAGATATAGTTACTAGTGAAAGGAAAGAAACATACGGTGACTATGCACCACGTTCAGATGCCCAGCTTCGGCCTTGGTCTGAACATTGTGATTAGTACCATGTGTGAAACTTAGACAGTTTCGCTGTGTTATCTGGGTAACCATTTACTACTAAATTGGCAGGCACAATGAAATGTGAACCAGCAGGCCAAGGGAATGTTATTTGAGGGACGTGAATCAAATTGACATGGACTTTCAATTAACTGAACCTTGTCTCCCTTTAAGAGTTACGTCGCCGAGGAGGTGGGACTTCTTAATCATGGACAAACAGACCCAACGTAGAGACACATGGTCCTCACCAGTAACACAATATCGACCATGTCGGAAACGAGTTTGAAATAGTGACAATCCTTGATACACGGAGATCAATCGGCCTAGAACAGTTCAACAGAGGAAAGTTGTCGAATGATCCGAAGTTGTCTTTTCGTCACGACCATTTGATATTTTAGGATTAAAAAACAGATTTTTTCCAGGAAAGCTGGAAAAGAAATATGTTCTCAGCTTTTTCCCCCCAAAAATGAAATGTAACGCGTTACTTGCTGATGTCGTGAAAGAATTAGATTATTCGTCGCCTCCTTTCACAGAAAACGTGTTTTAAAGAATTGTACGAAAAAATAAAAAATCCCAGGCCCGCGAATAGTCGGTTCCATAAATGAGGGTGTATTTTTTTAGTGGCGCTTCAGTCGTTTATGAAGTAGCTGATTTTCCAAAGAGGCTATTATCATGACAAAAGAGGCTATTATCACGTTTTCCCGTTTTGGCGGATACTAAGGTATTAGAAACGAAATAAAAATATTACCGAAAGTCTGGAAACGATGCGGTGGGCATTACCATTTGAATTGATTATCGAAATTAATCCGTTTCATTACTGTCATGACAATGATCGCGAATATGTTATTCTAAGCACACGAGTTTTACATTGGGAATACCTTTCACTGGTGTAATGATGAACTGTCAGGCTACACCATAGTGTCCTTTGATACAACAATAATGTCATGGCTTAAAATAGCATATTTATCATTAATGTCATACCAGTACGACAATTACAATGATAATTCCAAACCACATTTTATACAAAGGGCATACGTTTACTGTAATAATACCATTTTTAATCTAATTGCCATGTCGTGTAAATACCACACATTATCGTTTATTGTTTCTGTCATAATGATCCGTGGTTGCCTCGTCAACACCAACAGCTCATTGCCTGGTCGGTTTTCATTGTACGGACGGTTCTACAATGTCTAGACTAAAATCTAGTCTCTGAAATGAACATATCGTACATAAAAACAGTTGTTCAGTTATCTTAATAAAAATATAATAAAAAGGAGCCCAGTGACTCTCTTCATTTCCTGATACTGCAGTGATCTAGACTTGCCAAACACTATAGACTTGCATGGGCTGTATTTGATATATATTTGTATCAGGGTCTGTAAGACAGACTATACAATGTCGTATGGATGACACTAATTCATGTACAGTTTCTTAAAGGGGGAAGGCTTAATTTAGGCACTCTGGCAATCACAGTCTGGTTGATTCAAGTTCAAATTGTATGATGGATCTCAGTAGTTACTGATTACCTTCATACAGTATGCTGTGAAGTAAGTAAGTAATTTTGTTAAGAATTGAGAAATGATATAATCGGCATCAAAATTATGCATTTTCAAACAGACCACATTGAATAATTTTATATACTGAGGGGAGAAAAATACTGAGGGGAGGTAAGACAATGACTAGAGGGTTTGGGGCACTAGATTGACACTTACGTTTGACACTTATGTTTCATTCTGTTTCTTGTTTGAAGCATTTATAACTCAGGCACAGGTGGCTGAGTCCTCTAAGGCGCAGCAATTTGCTGTGAAGAGTTGCATCCCTTGCTCAGGACATCATCCGCTGATCCTTAATTGTGTTAACGTCATACAAGAACTCTTTGGTTTCGCCAAAGTGGCCAATGTTAACAACCTTGTCACCTTGGCTTTCCCGTAACATTAAGTGGACCCGCATCATAACTTAATACCCTCACTCACTCTATAATTTGACGCTGCATGAACGTTCTTCTGTGATATTTGTTTGGCGTCACTTGTCATATAGGGCTAGTGTCGATTGTAGACAAGTAAACTTCATAATATGATGAAAAGGAAATGGATCCAGGGGTTATTTTCACTCTTTCTGAATAAAAGGTTCCCGACATTCAAAAAACACATACTACGCCGAGAAGGCAATCAGATTCTCATAGGGTTATTTTTTCTCAATGATTGAAGTTTCTTAGCTGACACGCTTTGTTATACAACATACCATGCAACAGTGTAAATAGGCTGTAGTCACAAAAGATTTGTGTAGAATTCAGACTACATTGCCTATGTTCCCGTTTTCATGGTGCAAGACCTATTCCGGGGGAGCATACGGTATGTGAGGTTAATCTATGGAAATGCCTATTCGACTCTGCCTTCAAGGATTAAGCTTTGGATGGCGTCTTTACAAATTAGTATTTTATGCTGCTTAACACAAGGGAGATACAAAATGGCACCACGACACCCGATACCGTGTCTACAGTTCTCATTCAACGTAACGCTGAGACGAGCAGGTATATTGTTAATTCGAAGACAATGGGACGTTCTCACGTGAATGGACAAATGCTATCAAGATATATCATAGCGTTGTTTCGACATAGTTTCTAATATGCTGCAATGATCATACTTATGTCAGAAAAATGTGCGTTCAAGGATATTTGTATTGTTCAGATCAACCCTAAGGGCACTTTATAATGAGACTCTAGTAACTTATACCACTATGTGAGAGAAACATATTTAATCAAGTTTTTACATCAGTTCAGATAACATTACTTCATTTCGCTCATGGTTATTTACTGATGATTGTTTTTACGATCGCGAAAGGACATCAGACTGGTTTAATAGTATCTATTCGTGGACACTAAAGATCTGATATCAGTTGCAAAGTTAAATTAACTTCAGAAATTGTCGTCATAGGAATAAAAGTAGACGTTATTGCAACACATATCTGACAGAATGGAATGAACTTGTTTTGCTCATGTTCTGTTATTTCTTACAATTCCATGTCAATCCACAGACACAAGTCTGGAGTTGAATTTTATCTAACATACATTGCTGTGAACATCAAGTCGATAAATGTTGTCCATTTAAGCGACAAACTAGTCCTTTGCACGAGTCCGATGGTAACATAAACATTTAATGGTGATGATCCCGTGTGTTCGTGAATGGTGAGCATATCCCATCCCACCTGTGACAGCCGTGCAAGGGCAGGTCAAGTGTTCGCCTGATCAAACACGGACATATGGACAAGTCAAAATAGGGCAGTTGGTCATTCAAAAATGTCCTCCCCTTGCATCTATAAGAAATTGAAATCTTTAAAGGCCTGAATGACTGAACCTTTATCAAACACTGTTTGAGCAAGTGTTGTATGATGCTCTTTGAAATCTTCGTAGAACGACAATGCTCGACTGTACAAGAAATTTTTGAAATGTGGAATCTAACGCTGGATGTACTGGAATATTGCTCAATAAAAAGGGAAAGCTGACAATTGGGAGTTGAAAGTCATCTCTCATACAGTCTTAATACAGTCTTATTGACAATTCACCCTGAATCGTTATGCATAGATCTAAATATTATCTACGCTACTCTTAAAAAACATTCACTACTATATACAAGTATATACATACCTCACAGTATTGTGGAATCATTTTCGCTCAGTTTCCTTTTCAATCCTATCGCTCACGGACATGACAAGAACTTTTGGCGCCCAAGTCATGATTATGTGCATGTCTGTTTGAACAGTAGTTTAAAAGTGAGATTCAGGTGCATTTTATAGTTCAAGGATATTCACTCTGTAATCACAGTCCGTTGTACTTCAGTTATTGAAATGTATTTCTATACTGACAGAGAAGCCTTATTGTCAATTTCTAAAGGTGGCTATCTTATCCGGTGAGTTGACGAACATATATTGGTGTTTGTGTTCGCTACGATGCTTGTATAGTAAACCCACTGATGTCAATATATTCCCAAATATGATTTACCTCTCGACGGAGATGGCATTACCATTATGACCATCCCTCCAGCAATCCCTTGACACTTTGATAGAAATGATTAGGGTATTTGCACGACGCTCTGCTAACAGCATGTGTGTCTCAAGGGTCTACAAATATTTCTCTTGTGAAGCTTGAAACGCCGATGACCACTTATGCCAAACAGATTTCTGACTGCCATCCTGTGATTATCTTGTAAGGGCAAGATGAAAATCCATCGCGATCGCTTTATTGAAATGGCCTGTTATTGAAAGGCCCGGAAAGTGTCGAGCAATACCATCAAAATATTAAGATAAGCAGTCGTTGCTGTTTAGTCACGTAAACGCCCCTCATCACAGGAGTGTAAGGAGCTTAACTGTCTTTGAGAAAATGTCCGACAGAGGACGAAATACAAAAGCGAAACAATTAACTCAAACATTTTAGTCTTATGGACTTTTTTTCGCTCTAACACAGACAAAGAACCTTTGTAGATGAACTTGATACTCGTATGTGTCGATGGGAAGTCGTTGGCGTGACATAATCGTTGCTTTACTTCAAAGAAATATTCTATTTTTTTATGGATTAAAAATACGTACATTCAAGTTAAAAGCTTGAGTAAGGGCCTTCCTGTTCTCGCTTTAAGAGAAAGTAAGACCATGCGTATGTCGAAATATGTCCTCTTGCACATAGCGATGACGAGTTTGTTTGTTGTTTAACGCAGCAACCTGTAAAATTCCAGCATTATGAAGCCGGTCTGCAACCAGTGGAGTCGTGACCAGACAATCCAATGATTAACGTCATGAACATTTGAAATTACACCTTTAAACGTATACTTCAAGGGGTTCTGATGGCCACGTTATCTAAAGAGCTGAAGTTTCGATGTGCGGATTTGCGTTGCTTAATAATGCCAGGATCTGCTGATCATGATCCCCGCGATGTTATTGGTGAGCACCGTACCCACGCTTATGGGTTTCTACGTCCTGCGTCACCATATGCGTTCTTCCCACACCATGCTGACTCGCAGTTAAACCCAACTCACTCACTAACCCTGGCGTAGACTCCCTACCTTGGAGTACATTTCTGGTGTCCCCCGCCGTGATATTGCTGGAATATTGCTAAAAGCGGCGTAAAACCATACTCACTCACTCACTCACCCTACCTTGGATGGTCACGTAATGTTGTTCATACATCCATGGCAACTATGCGAGAAGATGATGTCCATCACTCCAACACAGTGATTAATGGTCGACGGCCTATCGTTGACTCTCTTTAGATTGTTTATTTTGCATGCGAATTACCTCTTCAAGAACATTTCAGCTCCGAAATATGTTATGCCATTAACTGATTTCATATGCATAAAGGGCATTCTTATCTGAAATATACAACATGCTGCTTGCAACTAAAAGCATTTCTGGCAGAGGTAGCAGGTTTGATAGGCATATATATGCCTTCATAAATACGGAACTTGACAAGCACACATGCGATCCCTAATTAAGACTAATCGTAGCACACCCATGACTCCCAACAGCGACCCCAAGGGATACTATATGCATAATGATAGGTTATTGATGAAACGTTATCATGATTGATTTAAACGTTAAACGAGCACTGTCCCTATATCTAAGCACCCATTTGATTGGTGTCATGGTCGTGAACAGGACATTGATTTGGTTTTATCGATAACCCTGTGCATGTCTTCACGGCACATCAGTGAAGCTACCATCCCGTCACAGTCATAATATTCCATCGTATAAAATTCAGTTTGTCCCTTGCGTACTGGCCTATTTTTTATACCCTTTAAGTGTCCTGTTCAGAATTAATATTTATGAGCAGTGAGTACCATAAAATCCCCCAGGATCGTATCTATGCATGTTTTAGCTTCACTATCGGTGTCATTTATTGTTGTCTTTTCATGTCAAGTTTAAAATCGTTTTTCCTCGTGATAGTTTTTCTGCAATTGAATTAACCCAGTATAATATTATATTTAAAAGACGTATCGAATTCGTTAAATCCGCGTTATACTTTACCTATCCAATAATTTCGGCGAGGTCCGGACGATTACCTTTCCCGGTGAGGTTTCCCAAATTTGCAAATGTCCGTATGATCGAGTCATTCTAGCTGAAGAGATGTCCTTAGTATGTAGACGTTCCTAACAGTTACTTTAACGACACTTTCCGGAATAACGGGGTTACATTGTATACAGATTTTACAATGAAAGAGTGAGTGAATGTTAAACAAAGCCCACAATCATCAATATTACATTTATTTAACGGTGACCTGTAAATAATGAAATCTGAAACAGAAAAACGCAAAATTGCATACCATAGCAACAACCCACACATTCGGGCCGCAATAACACCCACTGACGACACGGACCAATGTTACGACACCCAAGGAAGTGTAGATTGGCAGTAGATAAAGCTGTGGGTATATTCCCGTTGAAAAAATACCCGATGTATTCTGACCTTTTTTGACCTGTAAGTCGGGGTATTTGTCCGATTAACAAAGGCGCAACGTATTCTGATTGACTGTTTTTTGACAGATAGTTTTCCCATCACAATCTTGTTATCCCGCCATCTGTCAAACAAAGGACAATATTTTTGTCTAGACACACGCATTTCATAGAACGTTTTCTCACTGACCTGGAAATACGACCATTGTATGGCCCTATCTGTACCTATTTCAACAGATTGGTCCTATAAAACACTCTCAAGTGACGTCCTGGGCCCCAAAACATTACTTTATCACCACTAATGCCAACTTGTAACGTCAATCACGGGTTAATGTATTCGAACATTTCTTGTCACTGACTTTTAAACAATACTGCGACTGCCTGGTGGGAACTTCCAGTGTATAGAGGCACATGCGTACGCTGAAGGTGATCGGCAAATACAAATGTTTAAACGAGTTGTATCATTGAAGTCGAAACGCGTCCTTTCAAAAACTAACGGCGATATTTCTGTGAGGGCTTGGGTGGCCAAGTAGTGCAGAAATTCGATGTGCAAAGTTATGTCCCTTGGGCACGCCAGAATCCTATAAATGTGAGTTGGAATCCCTGTTCCGCCGATTATGTTGTAGGTTTGTCAGGTCCGTCTGTGCTCGTGGGTTTCACAAAAGTGGTAAACGACCAAGGCCAGCATCACTTCGCGCTTCCCTCCCACTCTGAGCTGACACACTGTGATATAACTGGAATTATATTGAAGGAACGTTAAACCCAACTCACTCACTCACTCTCTGTATGATATGGGGGGGGGGGGGGGGGTTAGACCACAGGCAAGTAAATGATTCGTCAGAAGTTTTAAAGAAAAAGACAAACACAACAAACATTACGTGTTTGAACGTCTCTAGGCTTAACATTTATACCATTACACCTGTCAATCAATTCTCTTTTCACGTTCTGATTTGTTTTCTTCTTTGAATCTTGACAAATAGACACGATAAATATAATAAATAGGGCAATGATGTGTCCTATCCATACGAACAATTAATTTTGAATTTTGATTGTAAGCTCACTGAATTAGCATAGTTACAATGACGAAGTGTTCAATACCAACGGTTCGACCATTGACGCTTTGTGTGGATCATTATTAAACACTGTGTCCCGGTGTCAGTGTTATTAGCGAATATAATATAGCAACGTGTCAACTTTTAACGTTTCTGCTTGGGATGTTGTTGACATATCCCCAAATAATCATTTATCAAGATGCTGATAATTGGGTAATCAATACATGTCAGCTTTCGTTTCTGAAGATTATTAGGATTTCACTTAGAAACACGCATTAACGTCGAATCTTATTTAAGGTCTAGAGGAGTCCAGTGGCATCATCATTATTAACAAATCGACTCGCTGCTGATAAGGTAATGGATACGCTTTTGAGGCTGGAAGCAGAGAAGAGAACTGATTGGTGGTCGAATTTAACAGATGTTCACAGATGGACAGAAAAAGTAGAAATGGTTAAGTTATCAGTAGCATAGAGTTTTACACATGTTACACTGACTAGAACTGGTAACTGAGGAGATGGTACCCGTTAAAGTCCAAGTTCTTACCCCAATGGTTTGCCTGGTCCAAACTTAATTAGCTGGACGGTTACTGATTGTTGCTGTATATAACTCACTCGCCCACTCAAAATGGGAAGAAGTTGTAAAGCACATTCTTAACATACCCCGTGATTATATTGCATACATCTTATATTATTAACATACCTCGCCATTTCTGTAACGGTACTTTAAATTATTATAACGGTTCATCAGTACTTATCATTGTCAAATTTAGAGGTTTGTGCCATTTTGAATATTCAGTTTAATGGGATCACCAAGCACCTCCCTGCTTCGTTCTTTAATTATATGTGCTCGGGCGAGTCAGTGACCTTAGTACATCTATAAAACTCTATGTGTGGAGTTGCGTCCCTTAGCTGCAAGGATCCGCTGGTTGGGGATTATTTACCCAACATTATCTTTTAAGACCTATTGTCTGTGAGCTCAAGACTCGTAGTCCTTAGTTTCACCAAGTGAAAAACGACTACGAAGTACGTCATCCAAACCTACGTGCCTACCTGTCCCGTGGTCCATCAACCGCTGAATAACATATTGGACTTTTTCATAAAACACTCAATTTTACACTTAAAAAATATCGCAGTTCAAAAGGAGAGTAAAAAAATAATTTCCAATGTTGAAAGTGACACGTGCTGTTTCCAAATCTCATAAATCATTTATATGAGCGAAAATTAAGTACTGGAGGAAAAGATATGTCATGCATCAAAGTCTTACATAACGTCAAAACGCTATGTCCATAAGACCTACAGATGATTAAGGTGGCGCTGTTTGCCAGCTACGTTCTCTGAATTGACATACGGTTCATAAAAACCTTTTCATAATCACAAGAAATTCATGAACATACAAGCGATAAAACCCTTTTCATAATCAGAAGAAATTCATGAACATGCAAGCGATAAAACCCTTTTCATAATCACAAGAAATTTATGAACATACAAGCGATAAAACCCTTTTCATAATCACACGAAATTCATGAACATGCAAGCGATAAAACCCTTTTCAAAATCACAAGAAATTCATGAACATGCAAGCGATAAAAACCTTTTTCATAATCACAAGTAACCTCTGCTAAGAGCAGAGTCCCTTTCCGATTCCAACTGTGCCGTAGGCATGTGTTTCTGAATCACTGCCAAATAGGGGTGATGCCAGGTGTTAGTGAAAAGGTGAGCGAATCCTCTCCCACCAGTGGCACCCGTCACAAACACATGCAAATGCATCCTTTCTCATCCATATGACTCATGCAAAACACAGTAAGTAGGGGATGGTACTGCTTGAGGGTCCATTATCTTTTATCACCTTTTAATATGCACACGCAGGTGCACGCATCTGTTTCAAAGAGTATTAATACCACGTTATGTTGACTCATTGGCTCCCCGGTGACGCTTTGCTCTGCATTTCTTGTTCTTGTTGGCCACTGTCAAGTAGGAACGAAGCAATATGGTGTATTTCAAGGTATTATTATTCTACAAGAAAATTAAAGAGTAGTCAGGACATGGTTATCTTTCACAGTAAGGTAATGGATGGGAATCACAATTCATCTGCCCACTTTACCAAATCATGACACAAAAACGGGGAATTGTAATTGCATTCGGAGAAATTCGGCTTTGATGTACCAGGAGGTGATGGTATCGTACTTTTTGACGATGAGATTTTTTTTCTAATGGAAAATCTGAAAAAGCTTACATTCTAATTTTTTAAGGAAGAACAATTCACCCTGTGGTAAAGCTAATTCAAATAAGATGTTCTACTAATGATAAGTTTTGTCTTGGAATAGTTTTTTCATTGTCCGTTTTGAGAAAAGATGATAACAGTTGTCACGACTGCTAATGAGTATTATCCATCATCTCAGATTTCAGCAGGCGATCTTCTTTGAACTAGTCAGGTGGTTGAAGCAATTATTTCACATAATTAGCTCCCATCTTTGAAACATTGTTGACTTTTTACTCGTAACGAAATTGTTACTTAGTTTCCACAATCTTTGCTTGTTAGAAGTAGGAACTCATTGAGGAAGGATTCAGCCATGGTTCATACACGCATCTCCTGTTGAAGATGAATAGTCTTTATAAAAGCATCAAGGAACAAAGGAATACTTCCCATTAACAACGCTCGATGGAAGGGTTGCTTATGAGTATTGGACACTATTTCAATCATATCAAGGCGTTGCACCTTAATGTGGAAGACGCATGTCCGAGACGTTTAACATGAGAATGAGAATGAGCATGATGCTGTCATTCAAATGATCATAATCAGGGATCTTGGACTCGAACCCTTGCCCAGCGGATCCTGGCAAGGCTATGGGATACAAATCCTGCACGCCTCAGACTTTCTCTGAAACATTACTATAATGTAGGTCCTAGTTTTAATCTCCAAATTGGTTTTATTCCAAGTAAATAAGTTGACCATAGCAGTTAATGTTGAATGTCGATTATTACGTAAGGGAAGCGTCACAGTGCAGCATGTTTGCAAAATTGCTTGAAAGTGTAAAGGTGTGGTTCTATTTGTTCCACGTGTTTACTTTTAAAACCAGCACTGCAGTTATGATTCCGTTAAAGAGATGCATGCTACGGCTGTGTATCATGCAGAGGCCATCCTTCCTGGATAAGATAAGGTTGCAAGCATCGCCATGTGTACAGCACGGTGCATTAGTAAGTGACATTAATTGTTCTAAGAACAACTTTGAAACGCATTACAGCCACATTTGTGATAAGAAAATTAGGCATGTACACATACTCTTCCACCTTTAAGTTAGTGAGTGAGTATCGGTTTACTCCGCTTTTTGGTTTACTCCGGCAATATCATGAAGGGGGATTGATATATCTTGAAACATTGCGCGTTTATCCAAATTGTGTTTTCATAATTTTGGCGTCTTTTTTGTATCACAGAGATTAAAAGTATACATTTTATAACTTTTTTTCAAACAAGGTGTTCATATTTGTTCATTTTGTGGACTCTGAAAGATGGATACGCCAGAATACCGAAAACATGGCCGGTTAAACTTCAAATGTGAACTGGCGATACATCGACAGGGGATAAATCTTGGGAAATGTACAACTAGCATCAAACGATTCAGCGTCTTGATTATGGTGGTGTAAGGTCACGTTTTGATAAGAATCTCAATAATATTAATCAACCGAAAACAGGAAAGTCATGACCGCGGGGTCGAATCGAACCAATTGCGATCGTTAGTTTGTCAGCACCTATCCGTTCTTGTTGGTTTCAGCAAAGTGGTAAATGTCGATGATTTACGTCAGCCTTCCTCACACAGCACCTACTACATGGCTCAACATGAGGCCTATTTAAACATCAATAAAGGCAACACAATATCAACACCACGCAAGCCTTTAATAAAACAATCAATCTACGTTCACATAATAAAATAGGCGTGAATGTATAGACTGCAGGTACATGATTATCTAGGTGTGATAACAGTGCAGGTGTGATATGAATAATCATATCTGGAGACCTTCTTTCAAATGGTTCGTCTTCGAGGTTCCCGCTCTGGCTTTATAGAAATACGTACTTTTGTTGTCCAGTTCTTTTATTTTTTATTCTCCGTCATTGTATTCTTGAGGGTATTTGAAGCCTAGGTGAACCTACATCCTCAACATGACTGTGATTTCAACTTTAAAACTATAACTCACAGCTCTCAAAGTTTATCTTCAAAGTTGTGTGCCATCACAAGGCATGTATCCTTATGACGTCCATGAAAGGCATATCTTTATCATAAATCGAAATCCTCTTATCCTACTTCAGAAGATTTAATAGATTATGTATGAGCGTTCAAAACGCCGTGGGTTGCCCACTTTCTGATTGTAAATATGTATTTGAAAGACTTTACAAATTGACATGCGTGTCTGGAATTGATTTTATCGACATCACCCTGCCAAAGTCGGATCCTTGCCTAATAATCTCAAGCATGAAACCAATGGGTTGTCAGCACTGATGAGTGTTTTTGGCTTTGAATTTTAGAGAGGTATTTAAATTGCGGTTTTATGGTGATATATCTGGTCCTGTTACACCAACATGACTGCCTACTGTAGAATCCTATTACTCTTTAAAAGGGAGCCTAACAGCTGCAATGTTGTAGGTACTTTGGGTAAATTGTCAAGGATTCAAATGGGGAAATGATTGTGAACGATCACAATAAATCTAATTTCTTGCCTCAGTGCACGATGCATCCCCATGGGTAGTGTTCGCAGTTATTTAATCGAAATGTTTCTAATTAAAATGGTGTATATGTTCCTGTACATATACATGCCGAGGAAAATATGTCAAGGATGTGTACATTTGTTGGTTTTATGTCATGTTATTGGTACATTTGTGTTATTTGCATGAATTCATTGTCATTGAAGCTGGCTCTGCGTTTCCTTTCAAACCATTAGAGAGCAATTCAGTGCCCTATTTCAGAGAGCACACACTTCAACTCGAGTGGAACTACATGTGTATGTTAAGTAAATGCATCTGTTAAGACTAACAAACTATTAGTGGTTGCCAATATATCAGCTTCAATATAATGCATGTTTATTTGACATGCATACTGTACATTAATTACTTAGTGTTATAGTCTTTTGTACAGTGAAGCTGTAGTAGTTTTCATTACATTTTCATTGAACATCTAACTGTCTCAAAATCTTAATAACGATATCTTAGGGGAGCTTGTTTCAAGTCTGTCAAACATGCAAGTCGCGTTCCTTTTCATCGTATTTCTGTTAATCGAGTTGTGCATAATCAAGCTAAGACAGTCCCTTTATTTGTGGCACGAGGCTGATTGGGTCAGTTCTTTTCATTAAAACTCTTTCCTTTGATTGAAGAGATATTCTTTTAGGATAGATGCAGCAAGTCTCGGATAGGCTTCGCCATGAATGACTTAAGTATCAGTATGTTTGTTTGAACGTCTTTAGTTGGAACCTTAGTTGGTGAAAAAAAGGAAATTAATTGAATGCATCTGCGAGCTTTCTGTTTAAAACTCCTGTCGATATGTGTCTGTGAGCAGGTTTTGGATAGTGAAAGCTGTATAATCGAACTCGGTACAGCTTGTAGCACCATGTGGCATGTCCCGAACTACGTGCAACTTGATATACTTTTGAGTTGATGCTGTTTCACTGTAGTGAAGATGTTGTGTATTGGTGTTTACAATCAGTAACGATTTTATTGCTCTGTTTCGTTCTGCAAGGGTGTTGTGTTCCATAGGCGTGCCAGGATTCGGTGATGCTTCGAATCCCGGATTCGTATCTTGGTTTGTTAGCCCCAGACCTATCCTCATGGGTTTCCCCAAAACTATGCACCTCTGCAACCTGCACCACATCGGCCTTTCCTTCCACATAGAGCTGACACGCCTTTGTTGGGCTGACATACTGTTCAAAGGGGGCGTTAAACCCAACTCCTGTGTGGTTTTAGCCATCATTTCCACTCAGAATCATCTAAGACAACTTCATAGCCTTACAATCTTTTTATTTCATATTTTCGGCTTTACATTTCTTCCGTGTAGATAGCAAAATGTGTTAAATTCGTGTGTGGTGGCAAGGCTACTGATGGGTAAACGTTACCTCATTAAAACCAGACGTTGACGCACATTTTGTTTAGAATCAGGTGTGAATTTGATCTAGGTAATCGAAAAAAGTGTATTCCAGTTTGTTTGAGCGTAACATGTTTGACATGTTGTTTCTCGATTTAGTTTAACTCATTTGCTGTAATGGGAAAGGGCACAGCGGGGGATTCATGAAAGTGTGTGGCAGCAGGTCCAATGTAAGCATCTGGTGAATAAACATTGGGGTAACGTCAACGTGATATGCTCCCCAACCTCACAACTATTTACCCTGTGTGTTTTTTGCAATTTTTTATGGTCGTAATAATTGTGTTATTAGCGTTATTAACGATCTGGAACTTTAATTGACAAAAACGTAAGAGGTAAGTACCCACGACTCTACTTCAATTGAAAACATATCTATTCTTTGCCATATATTCCCAGATATTCTTATGATAATACATTGATTTATGAACTTATATACCTGTCTCACAGATAACCATCATCCTTGACACATTCAAGGAAAAACTTTCTTTATATATCAAATATTTGAAACCAAACGATCCAATATCATTTGGATTCTGAAAGCATATGCTTGATTTCTTTCCAATCGCAGAAAAGAAACAAGTTTAATTTTGTAAGCAAAAATGATTTTTCAACTACCCCACTACTTTGCACGAAGCTCTTCTTTCCTTGATCCATGGGTAATTTGTCTTAAAACATGGTGACCACATATATAGTTACATCACTGTCTTCAAATGTTCAGGACATTTTGAATGAAAGCAAATGACCACTGAAATCCCTAAGAAAACAGCATGTGAAATGACTGATTTTTTCATATATTACATGTATGTGAAAGTTGTGAAAAGGGTATTTAGACAAGAGCTACGCATCCCCATGGGCATCAAGTGTGCTCCCCGATTTGTTGATCGGTTTCTTTGTGCCCGTGAATTGGAATTTCTGATCGGATTGGCAAAAATCAAAACACGGGAAGAAGGCAAAAAAGTGTATTGTAAGGTTCGGGTATATGACCTCTCGCGAACATAATGGTTGCTTTATTAATTGATATTTATCAATACATGCATTCTTACAATAAAGGAATCGTACAACGCACTCTGCATTTGGTTGAGATTTCTCAGGAGTGAAGATCTAACCCCTTACACGATTTTCGTTTTGCTAGTGTTTTGCTGGTGCTGTCAAAGGCGCACTTGACACATTAATGATGTTTTAGATATCAATTATTCTTTGGTTGTCTCATATAACAAACATCAATACACTACAATTTTATCTCGCCACACGCCAGACACGACCAATACGTCTCATCAAATGAAGCCAAACTAAATCAATTTAGAAAAATAACAGTTTCAGGCAGTTTCTGCTGTAACTGAGCTATCTCGGTGTCAACAGATTCTGTGGTTTTGTAACTAGAACATGAACGATTAGCACATAATTCTGTTCTCAACACCATTTTGTTAAGCTGCAATTTGATAACGTTTACAATATCCTATCTATGCCGTGGAGACTGACAAAGGGCTATCGAAATGGAACATTTCAATTTCCAAATCGTTTGTTCGTCGCAAATATATTTCCAAGCACGCACAAAGCAATTTGGAAACTGCTATTCAACGTTAGACGATATGTACGTTCAACTGGGCATACACAGATATTGTCTATCCGTGTAAGAGACTTTATGCACATGCGAACGAAAGAACATTCTATGCTGTATTGTCGTAATGACATACCCATCAGTTCAAGAATCAGTATCAAAGATTGGCGGAATCAAACTGCGCACGTACGGAAGTTTGCATAATGACAATACTCTCAGTAAGATGTGGCCAATTACTAGACACATAATAACTCCATGACCTGCCTTTATTTCTCGGATAAGATTGTGTTTCAAATTTTGGTCCAATATCAACATGATAAATGTTTGAATGTTCATCAAGAATCAGGTTCTCTACCAGAAAGGAACAAATAGACTTCGTATTGCCATCTGTTATTGTCTGACAATGCCTCTGCGTTTGCATTTGTTCTTCGTATTGAAGAAACATACTATACGTGTCATGCAAAGTTTTGGGTTATCTCATTCTGATATTGGCTCCTTCTTCCCATGGGTCATCACCTTTTAGATGCCAGGTTAATACGATATAAGTAGTGGGTTGTTTGAAAACGACAGAACCGGCGATCCGTAATTGTCAAATCCTATAAACAAGAGCAATATCAAATTGGGATACATTAACGAAGAAGACGAGGCGGCTGGGGATTCGTTTTCATCTTGTGAACGTCCGCGAACAAAAATGAAATGGTGGTTAAATCTACAAGGAAGCTTGACATGAAACAGACTTGACCGCTGGAGGAAAAATGTGAACTACTTGGAAATCAGTTGGAGGTGAAGGAAGGACGTTATACATGATCTCAGTCACTGGTCTACAACGTGCACACATTTATCAAGTCCCAATAATTTAGATAAGAAAATGTGTGAGGGTTGTGGAAAGTCATAGTGACATTTCTGGTTTTGGAGTATTCTTTCAGACTGGCAGGTGGATGTACACAGTTATTGACTCAGTAGATGAGGAATGGCACTGATGATGGTTGGGGAGCTATGTGTACCTCACTTAGTGGCATGTAATAGATCTGTGTACGATGTCGAGAGTGGGGCGCCTTGATACATTTCTCTGTCATTGTAGATCAGCAAGGGTTGGATTAGCCTTGTTTGTGAAAAGTCTCCTCCCATTATATTTTTTTGGGTAAAACTAAATCTATTTTACACAGACCCTTTCTGGGTTTTTTATTGCATCTTAAGTAATGTGCATCATTAAATAGGGTTAAATCAATTTGATACTTTCCACTAAGTGAACTTTCATACAGTGGAGTGCACGAGGATCGATGAGCAAAATTAAAATGAATTATTTGGGGTTCAAATAGTTCGTGAAGAAACAACCAATAAGTTTATGTGAAGGTAAAACCCATGCGGACGAAAACGGTATGATATTAAAGGCAAAGGTTTGGACTGACTAAGACAAATATCCTGTACATTCTGAAAGTATCGCGGACAGACAATGGCGACGCCATTTTTGTTTGAAACACTGAATCTGACCATTTGTGTATGTATCCGTATATACTGGAACAGAAAAAAAGTGGGATGGAAAGAAAATCAGAAAGTGATCATGAAACGTACGACATTGATGTCATTAAATGTATATTATTTCTGACAGCAACCGTACATTGACGTACCCTGATGGAGCACAATCTTGTTCTAATGACTTTACAGCAATAATTTCCCACCAACCAAATATATAGGATTTCATCTCCATGTATATATATAGAACAGCACTTTTGTCGTAATTACCTCTTTATAATGCACAGTTCAATCATACAGTGTGATTATTGTCTATATGATTTTGTATAAATGTCAGCGATGAACAAATGTATATATGCCCTCGGGCAGAGGCAAATGATGAGATGAATATCAAGTTTCAGTTGTATGATCATGTTGCTAATGGAGTACTCTATCCGTGCTGATATTGACTGGCAATGCAAGGTAAATACCACTTTTACTGTTTTTACGGTATGTTATTCCGTTTATAATATTCAGTCGTTTTTATTTGCTGTTTATTGTTCACAGATAACCTACACATAAGGGTAGGAGGTAGCATAGTGGTTAAAGTGTTTGCTTGTCAGCCGAGCCCCCGGGTTTGGTTCTCCACATTGGTGCAAAGTGCAGTCCATATCTTGTGTACCCGGCCGTCATATGGCTGAAGTATTGCTAAAACCGACGAGAAATCTTACTCAATCACTAATCTGTACCTAAATTTCAAATTCACGTTTTCAATTAAAATGAATGGTGTTAAAGGAAATATAAATGTTTCCTGTTGCCTTATGACATTTTGTTTCTTTGCATTGTAAACACAGTATTCATTGAACTTTATGCTTGTTCTTTCTGGCTTACAAGAAATGATAATTGCTTTTCATGGTAACGTCAATGTGCTGACAATTACGACCGTGTCAATGACGCCAACATATTCATTGAGAAAGCGAAATATTTCTTCAAACATTTTTCTGTTAAATTTCAATTTGAAAAGCCCATATACTTCACGATCGATAGGCAATATCGGTGTTTACTTCTCGCACCTTTTCAACGACCCTGATATATTGTTCATTGCTAGTTCTCAAAAACTAATGAAAATGGCTTCAGCAGATTGTAACATCGTCTAACATTGGTGTCACAAGCTGATCACGATGCCATTGGTCTGTACCTCCGGTCTCATGAGGCCTCTAACTGCAATCCAAAGCAATCAGAAGCATCTTCATGGAGGTTTTTGCATTCAGCCTGGGGCAATCTCATTGCTTTTTCAATTGCATAGTGTTATTGGTCAAGTTAATGCGTTCATGTCAATGTCACTACCCACACGCAGTAACACGTGTTTCTTCAGCATTATAATGGTGTCTTGGCAATGTATTTCTGAGAAGAATCGTTTCGTAATTGCCTAACTGATAAAAAAATGCAAACCATTGTCTTACGAATTATTAAAAAGATGTTGCATTTTAGCAATCACTGTGGAGCTTATTTGACGCAAATTCTATTTATACTGAACTGATTTAAAGAAGAGAACGTTTACAATGATAAATATTTGTCATTGTATGTATGCTCCTATCATAATTGCAAATGTTTATCAAAACTTAACTAACACATTGGCTTGATTGCACCAGCATGAAATCTGAACTTGAGTTTGACGTTGACATCCTTTGTTTTATAGGTAGTGTTCATGTTGTAATATGTTCACCCGTCGCATAGCAGTTGTTCTGAGCGGCGGCCGGCAACAAACCAAAACTTGGGTGGCGGATGCCAACGTTGGGCAGGGATTGCTTACCCTTTGCGCTGATTGTCAGTGATCCATTCATATGATATTCACCCCTTTTTGTCCCTTTACGCCCAAGGGATTGTTTCGAAGGATAGTCGAGACTGGTTATTCTATAGTGTTGACGTTTTATGTTTGAAAGGAATGAAACAATAATACGTGAATTATGAGTGTAGAAGTTTTTGTGGCTTCAAAGCTTCACTTCAGAGAATTCTTTGAAAGCTGATCGATAGCACATGTCATCACTGTCAACAGCATATGTCATCAATGTCAATAGCATACATCATCATTGTCAATAGACACTGTCTCATGTTTTACGATATGTAAATACTCGAACATTGCCTCGCTTCACAGCACGTATCCCTGTTCCTCTAGATGCTATCAAATCTGTGGTTGTGAAATCAATCAACGTTCTCTTTTCACCCATTTCCACACCTTCCTGATGGTAGCTCCATTCCGTAAATATTGAATAAGCTAAGATGAAAGTGTACTCTTCTGAAAATGATTCATGCGGGGAATCATTTATGCAAAAAACGATTTCGGTAATTAACTTTCTGTCGAAATAATAGGAAGCTCCTTTGACTTCAAATATATTCTGAATAGATGTATTTGAGGAATCTAATAAAAAGTGTGTTAGAAAGTACCAGGTGATTCCACGTTAAACAATATACATGTATAAGGTGATTATTGAAACGGGAATCTCGTTGGATACCCATGTGAGGAATCGAACCAACGTGGCAGCAATAGCACTACCCCATTGCTGCCCACCACAACACAAAGAGGTCGTTGTATCAACACCATTATGTTTCCATGTTGTTTCTGTTCTTAAAGAACTCTACAAACATACACGTATCAACCGCGGGTGATATCGCTACAAAGAAATCGTAGTACAAAGCTTTGCAGAATATTATGACGTCATCGGTTACAATGACGTCACACTCGAATACCATCATTCATCTCTCTGCCACTGAAGATGGTTAGCTTTGTAAACTCACACTGGTTATTGCTGTTGTCTATTGAGAAAAGTTCGAAGAATCATTTTGGATGATATATGGAATCTCAACCACGTGTCTTTTGATATCAAGGATATCAACACTCAACGTCGACAAACGTTTTTTAAACATTTGATGCACGAAAAAACAGGATGAAATTCTCTATTTTCTTGTTAAGTATTGACGATAGTATCTATTTCGTTAATTTGAAGTTTACACAATACGCTGCTTTTCCATTTGAAGAAAGGGCGGGTCTTGACCACTATATTGACGTTCATAGACACAATCCTCCAATGAACTCACACAAGTGAAAGTCAATTCAAAATTGATAAACTGCGGATAAATGAATTTAGCTTTCTGATATACTTATATTAAGTTGCTAAACATTAGTTAAACATAATCGCAATGCCTTTTTAATTCACTTTCGCTGATATTCCTTTTCTAATATTTCCTTTCCTTTGCGTGCCGTTCCTTCAGCGTATTCCTCGTCATGTCACTGTAGAAATATCTGCTTCATTGGTCATCACAGATAAATATCGGTTTCATAGGTTATCTCAGATAAAGTATAGGTTTCATTGGTTACATCAGATAAAGTATCTGCTCCGTTGGTCATAATAGTTAAAGTTGATAGTAACAAGTTCTGGTTTAATTAGCCTTTTGCGCTTTGTTGAAACTATTCAATGATTATTCTGTATATAGGGTATCAAGTACCAAAGATTGCAACTGAAACGTTGACTACCGTATTCGACGTAATAAGCGCCCCGCTCTAATAAGGGCCCACGGCGATATTTGCTAATATATTGGCTAGTGAACAATCCCAATTAGCACCCCTTCCGATTGATAAATGTACACAAGACTTATTTATTCGCGTATAATACACACTCGTGTGTTACATGCACCCTTAATTATGAGCAATTAAATTCTGGAAAAACATATCTCTCGTATATATACATTTCAGGCTGTCAGCATAAAACTTCTTTTTTTTTCACCAAAATAATATTCTAATAAGAGCCCACTATTTCTAATTTTGAGAGTGTCCTGGCGGCTTATTACGTCGAATACGGTAACTTGAATCGTTGGTGCATGAGTATTACAGGTAGACATATCCATGAACAAAATATGTTTGTAAATATTGATGCACATGTATTGGTATTTTCCTCAGGCTGTATATTAGACACTCTTTTTGCATTAATACATTCTTTTGAAGTGTTTTAATGTATCACATATCGTCTCAGGGGTTTTCAGTGTGATAAATAACATCTGAATGTGACACTGAATCTTTGAGGGAATGTGAAAGGTGAAATAGGAATGTGTTTCATCAGGGAATACAAACCCTTTAGATGTTACAAGGAGGCGTCAAGATTATGAATGTCCGAACGTGTGTTCTGTATCCTTCTCCACTGTTACGTTTCACAATAGGTATCACACAATGACACAAGTTTTCTGCTTCGAGTGCAGTGAGTCTTTATTAGAAGCAGGTGGTTCACATATAATCTTAAACACGACGTTAAATCCCATTTCGCCTCACCTCGCCACTAACCTAAGATAAGCATGTTTGCGTCTGGGAACATGAAGACGCTCATCCTCCATCTGTATGGGGGTCATTGTCAGATACAGGTTGACCTCAGTATGGATTCCGTATGCTTTGAAGTTGGATAAGTAACTTAACTATTTCCCCTGCGGGGAAGTTGATAAATAACTCTAATATTTCCCCAGTGAGGAACTAATGTACAGTGTTATTCTTTCAAAGAGTTTTCTGTAATGGGATCATACTAGAGCAAAACAAAACAAACAAAAACGTTTGTGGCGATATCTTTCAAATCTCAACTGTAAGAAGAAAGTGTGTCCTGACAAAGTTTTTTGTAATATCTGAGTAACGCCGGAGCAGTATCGAAGCACTATATGAGCAATATGTTAGTAACAACATTACTTAGCAATTTAAGAGTAAACGGCACAGTAATATATGCCCAATATCACAGAAAACGTATAGGATGATTTTGGATAATCACAACAAACGTCAAACCGTCACGGGAATCCAATCTTTCAACAAGATATTACCTAACTTACAATTGTACTATTCTATTGTTACCCTGCTTTGACGTTGAACATATAATATTTCGTTATTTGCATCACGTCCCTCCCTCCTGGACACCATGCACAGCAGAACGTTTTTTCTGCATCAGGTAAACCCACATTACTGAACACGCCAGATGAATACAAGAATCCTGAAAGAGTGGCCCAAATGGATATCCTACGGAGCTGGGATCCCTGTCTCTACTCCATTTCTTAGACTCTGCGATCGGTTCTAAACAGTAGTAATTCGATCGATTTTCCTGTTAAGGGACTAACTCCAGGCCGCACTTAAGGATCAGCCTCAATTTGACTCGTTGTCCTGTTGAACCGTTTTTCTAGCGGGAATAGATGGTTAAAGAAAGAAAACTGATGAGGCCTATTCAGAAGCTTGCCATTCCTCACTTTGTACTGTCTGTTCTGTGTCATATTTGTCAAGAGCCTATTGAATGCCGAGTGCACCACATGGCCAAACCTAGAACCATCCACTTCGAGGTGGGAATTTAGAAAATATGCCTGTCGCATGGTGTCATAACGTAAGTCGTTTGGAAGACGTCTGAAGAGCTTTTAAGCCACACGACGTGTTAACGCAATCGTTTATTTATCTACACTGTGGCTCCACGTTAAGTCTACTCTGTGGGAATGTAAAAATGTTCGCCTGGATATTGTGTGCGCCAACATATGGTCTATGTCATTTGAGTCAGTGGTGCTTTGTAAATGCATGCGTACACTCATGATCTATTCTGATAATGCACATATCATGTTAACACGTTTGTGTATAAAAATGTTAAAAGGATATCACTGAAGGCCTGCAAACATACATGGATACAATGATAATACAATCCGCCAAATATATACTTGTAACACTCGCGATTACACTTGGTGTTCATTGCCAAACGTATTACGTCCATTTTAACTGAATTCTAACGTTTGTGGTACAAAAAGACCACCAATAAAGCCTCACTATTGCCGACTATTCGTTTTGTGTTTAAACCGGCTACTAATTTCATAAACAGAAACTATGATATCAAGGAATTAGTTGCACTAATCGTTCTTAATTTGAGTATTCCGGATATAAGAGGTTAAACAGTATCGATTATTTGGACAGCTCGTTTTCTGTTCAGAAGAACGAAACCTGATATTTGTTTCCAAAGTATGATGTATCCCAGACAACTAATTACGCCTTCTTGCTCTGAAACATCGATACTGCTGTGTTGACGCATGTGCTGACCAATCAGCATCTTGCTGAATTGGATAACGGAGACGGATGTACCATGTTTTAGGAGACTTTTCTTCGGAGATACATGTGTTAGTTATTGAAGGAATGAAACACTTCCTTCCTACAAGGCTAAGCATTTACGGATGTCCTGTCATTAAAACCTACACATTACTCAATGCGAATAAATATTTATCAGATATATGTGCCGGACGCTATCGCACAGAGTGCACAATTGCTTGTTAATGAATGTTAACATCTTCACAGAAGATAACCGTAATTCTACAGACGTCTGTGAGTACATCCAGGTAGTGTACAATGTCAGAATAGTTCACGATCACATGTTAAGTTGTTGTCTCAATAAATAATTAAACCTACCAATTAGAACTTACAAAAGAATGAACAACCGATATTTCAGATACATTGTGAGTAGTTCATGTCAAACCAATAAAGAAACTTTATCCTACAGCTATATTCTGCTTTTTGGTAGCCATCATCTATTCAGCAGTAGATCGCCTTATTCAGAAATAAAAAAGTAGCGTTTAATTCTGTTTACAGTTTACGTTGTGGCAGGTTTCTCTTCTTACTTTTGATTCAAATCATGGCGTTGGATGAGTTCAAGTTTGCATCGAAGGGAAGAAAAACTATGTGGTTACGTATTTTACGAAGTCAGAATACGGACGTGCAGAAGATAAGAAAACACAAGAATAAACATGGAACGAGGAATATCAGATATGAACACTACTCATCCTTTGCTCCATAGCGTTTAGTAAATTATCAACAAGGATGAAAAATGTACAGCCTCTTGTAACGTGTTTGCATTTTTTAGAAAGAGATCTAGAACGAAAAAGAATGTAGAGAGGGCACGAGAAAAATGGAAAATTATACACAGCTTATGAAGGTCACTTTCCTGTTGTTTACTGTTCGTTGTTTATTTCCGACATGTATTGTAATGAAGTGCCTAATTATAATTGATGAAATCTCACGAAGTCCATATCCCCAGCATGCATTGAACAGCCTTAAGGCTTTGCTGCCACGTTATGTACATGTAAGAGGTTTGGTGACCTGTTCGCTATTTCTCACACATATGAACACGTCCTCTAATCACGGAAATATTTCCCTTAAGAATTGTGTCTGCATGAATGTTGAATTCTGTTCAACTCATTAAAACTTCAAGAACCCTTTCACACGAAAGCGTATTTAACGTGATAAAAATGACTGGTATTTCGTGAGAAACATTCGAGACTGTTTATATCTGACACTACAGAAGGGGATTACAATTTGTGCGTGTCATTAAAAAAGTTGACGTATTGAGTTATTCGGTTCAAGAAAAAGCACAACGGTTCCAAACATTTATAGCAAAGTTTCCCTTCACAGGAAATAGACGAAAGGTCCGTCGCTTGTATCCCTATTTTTCAGTCTTCTGTGCACCCAGTCATCGCAATAATCAGTTTAAGTTTTTCAGACAGCAAGAAATATTTTTTTGGAATGACGTCATTCCAGTGCAGCATGTAAATAACACCACATACCTTTCACGAATTGAAAGTAAAACTCCTCTGTTTCATTGGTAATCACAGAAACCAATATCGGTGTCACGAGGCTCCTTCAAAGCGAGTCGCCGAGGTCAATTGCCTCCAAACTCCTGTAATGGTTCACGCGATGCCATTTTCGTGAATTCAGTTCATGAACCAAACTGTCTGAAGATGTTCGTACAAGGCATTCCATCCATTTCATAAAGTATTATTGTAAATTGGAAGGGAACAGGGTTCGCGTTTATGGTAGTCGTGGTACTGGATGGCGCCAGATAAACATACAGAAGCACCATCATAAAGATGTTTGCTTAGAATGTGCATGCAATGCCAGTATTCGCAGCAAGAACCTGGCAAACAGGTTCACAAATGTGTGTGTTGTAAAATATATATATATAATAGCAACACCCCAGGATAATCGGTCTTTTGAGTTAACTTTCTTAACTGCAGTAATATTTTACATATTCCATCATATTACTTTGAACTGTGGTGGTAAAAAGATATGTTTAATTTACTGTTGATGTCAAATGTAAAGTCAGCATCTCTGGATGGGACAAAATGGAACGAGTTTCCCTCCTGTTCAGTTTCTCATTTCAAGAAAGAAATGGCAGTATTGTAAATGTTACTTCGAAACGAATTAACTAATGTCGCCATTGTACAGTTTGTAAAAAATAGCAAAATGTACAAAATGGTATGTACAATGATAATAATGTTTTACGGGATTAAGTATACCATTAAATCATTAGTATGACAACCTTAATTGAAAGGGTATGTAGTTGCATGTAAACATCCAAACGTATGTATCAATGAACAAGAAAGAGACACTAAACACTGTTGTTGAAATTACTTCCATCGTGTATGGGTTCCAGTATGCGAAGCACGATGCTTAGGTTAAAATAACCCTTCTGTTCCTACGTCGCCATTTAACTAGGTATTATTAGATTTAAGGAAGGGGTTCCTTCCACAGGTCGCTAATATCAGCGTACCAATTGGGTTAGTGTTCTCGGCAACGTGCATGTACTGTGATTCGTAATTATAAAATATACAGGTACAAGTATGTGTTTTAGTACCATCGATGTACTGACCATTACAATGGCATTATATCATGTATGGTGTTAACTTAAAAGCGACAAACCCCTTTTCTATAAGCATAGGAAGGAGTTCATTGTACAATTACGATAATATCTGAAGCATATGTTTTGGAAGTTCTAGTTACGGATACGGATACTTAAGAATGTCCATATGTATGGATCATTTTGAATGTCCATATGCATGAATGCTTATGAATGTCCATATGTACGAATGTTTATTGGTGGCATTATGTACGGATGCTTATGAATGTCCATTTGAAAAGATGCTAATGAATGTCCATATGCATGGATGCTTATGAAAGTCAATATGTATGGAGCTTATGAATGTCCATGTGTAAAGATGCCTATGAATGTCTATATGTATGGATGCTTATTGATGGCAATATGTACGGATATGTTCGTGAAGTTTGAGAACTGCGCTGTATTACATCAAACGTGCTATAATGCCATTGTTTCCCTCACTACGAATGAGGGTACCAAAACAATTACTTGTCATTGGCAGTGTGTCATCCCTCTTGGGGATTCCGGTTTGGAATAGGTCCCCAGCAACGCACCTTAATGGAAATGGTGGTCAGGTTCGGTAACTTTGTTGGTTGCGTGTGATCGAAGCCCGAAGCGTTGCATCATACTACCAACCTCTCTATTCAAGACTCGATTACTTATGGGCCACAGCCATTTACCCGGAACTGTGCGGCATTCAACAATATACAGACGAACAAACAAACGAACAGCGTAGTTTGTCAATACATTATCTATATCACACGCAAATGGACAACAAATGATCGATAAAATGCGTATCCAATTCAAATGAAATATGATTATACCACTGGTATTTTTAAGCAGACCTCATCGAGATACATCAAAATAGAATTCATTGCTATATATGGTAAGTTGTAAACAATGTTATTTTAGGTTTAATGATTAATGCTGAAATGTTGTGCTGAAAGACATCGAAATGCTTTTTACTGCCAAATCAGGAATCGTTCTTATTGGTCTATATAGAATATAAATAAATGTATTATCTTTCTTTTCATGATCAGAAGTAAATTAATCGATAATATGTGAAGAATGTATGAAACAACTGTCTACCAGAAATGTGTTGCAATGATTATTTGACTCCTAAATATTACCAATACCTAGCTTATTGTGAGTGAGTGAGTGAGTTGGGTTTAACGCCGCTTTTAACAGTATTCCAGTTATATCACGGCGTGTCAGCTTAATGTGGGAGGAAAGCCCGAAGTGATGCAGGTCTCAGACGTTTACCACTTCGGTGAAACCCACGAGCACGGGTATGGCAATGACAAACCTAGAAACACTCATGATCATTACATTATGATCATGTACTGTTTGCATTTAGATAAGATTCATAACACGGAAATATTTTTTTTTCTGGGTTTTGTTATCTCAACATGTACAGTCACATATTAATGGTTTGGTTCTGCTACAATTTGTGCGACAATTGGCGAAGCCAAGCGACTAACCATTTTGTTCGGCACGACGATCTTCCGGATCCTACAGTATGTGAGGCGTGTTGTTGTGGGAACATCACTCACTGATACAAAAGTGTCGTCCTCATTTTTTCGTTGTTTTTCATTGAATCCGGCAATGCATGAATGCCAATTGTTTGCTAAAGTCGAGCTCAATGTTACGGTATAGTGAGTGAATACGAGTATAAGTATCAGTCGCAATCAAAACTGTTCCACCTGTCTGTAATCACATGTGACCTAGCCAGGGTTTTATAACATGACCATAATCGTGTTTGGACCAGACAAACCATCGACTGAAAGTATACTCAACGATCCACAGCATAGGGTCATGAGGGTACACAGTAAGGTGTTATGATAAAGCTGGGATATTGCCGTGAGCGGAATACAACATCACTCACAGATGGGTACCCGGTAAATACATTATACGCGATCCGCGAATCCCAAAGGGAGCAATTATACGAGGAATGGGTTCTTGGTGGATCAACACCTGTTCACATTCCTTAGATGGATGCATGATCACTAACTACAGTGTACCACGATCGACTGTTCGTGTATGAAATGTCCTTACAACGCTAGTATGCTGCATGTAAGGTATCGCGGAATTCCATTCTATCAGCTGTTGCTCAAATAAACGTGTAACGCCATGTTATGTTTAAGGTGTCATGAACTCTCCATGAGTAGGCATTGCCATGAAACCACATGGTACAATATGGTAAATGTGTTATCTGTTATGTAAGCAAGACGTCCTCGATTCACAAAGGCCACATGTTACTAAAAGCCTGAGCGTTACCGCAATTACGATTACATATACTGACTTTCTCTATTCTACTGCTGATATCACGACAGCGTGATGGATAGTGCTTCCCAAATGTGATTAATTGTAAACATGAATAGACATTTCACGCATTTACCTTCCGAAGAGCAGTTACAAACTGAAACATCAAATTTACAAGTATCACATTTTAGAACGGTTTCATAATACAAAAAAGTTGTATTTTTGCAATGAACACATCAATCCTTTCACGTGCGATATTGGCATTTGCGTATCAGTTTAGAACAAGATCTATTGGTTTTAAAGTAGGACTGAAGATTTAGGCATCGCAAATGTTGCATCCGAAAATAGAACTGCAACAGGCTATCGAAAGAAGGGCAATCATTGCTTATCAGAAATAGACATTACTCCATGTGAAAACCTGGACACGGATCTCATGCAATGAACTGATCACGAATGTGTATTTCGATCCCAGATGTGTTCTCCATATGCGTGCTCACTGGTTTCATCTTCTTCCTGATGTTCTGTCACTTTGGGCTTTCCTACGACATGATGCCGACACTCCGTTATATAACTGGACTATTGTTTAAAGCGCCATAAACTGTCATAAATCATTGAATGTTATTATGTTGATTCTGTTAGTGACGGCATTTCACTTTGTCGGCTCCATCAGTCTTGGATGAACAGAAAAAAACACGTTTGACGTTTAGGGTCCTAACGTTAAAGCTGTGTGTGTTATGAAAAGCAAATCCTATTACTTGAGCAAGACGGAAGCTAAATGCGGTAACATGCAAAAACTAGATGCGACGGGTTAAGAAACAGGACTTTATGTATGCAAATATTTTTTATCATATTAATATTTTTTTTATCACGACACTAAAACAGGTCCAGATTGAAAGGATTACAGATGGTACCCAATAGCACAGTAATGAAAAGTATCGATTTCCATTGCTGAAGTATTTTCTTCAAAGAACGTTAACGACAGAACATGACATTACCGAATATAGCATCTCATTTGTTGTGTTTGTTTGTACCGTAGCATATGTGTCACGTCATGATTTATAAACCTCTTAACCATCATGACAAACTTTTACTTTTGGAATGACATGTATGAGCTTGAATGTCTTATAAGCAACTGTTCAGAAGAACCAACACTAACTAATTGTAACTTATAGAAAATCTGTCTCTTAAGAAGGTCCTCTTTGTTTCTTTTTCATATTCCCGAAACATCCTGTAAAAAATTAAAAAGTTGAAGCAATCAGAAAAGTATATTTATCGTGTCGAACAACAACGAACGAATAGGGACGAGAGCAATGTCAACTTTACGCACCAACGAGTCGTAAAATAATGGTTTGCAACAACGGTGCCATTTGAAGTTTTTATGCACACAAATAGCTGTAATGTATCACAACGACTTTGACTGGAACATAACTTGAGCAATTAAATGTCATGTTTTGAATACTAGTTATCGAGAAAAGACTTGTTTACTCGTTTATCACTGCGTGTATTGAGATATACCGAAGTAAGAAAGCCCCTGGCACTAAACAAATGGCTTCATGACAGAAAGGTCTATCGATGTTTTTAACTACCAGTACGACAATTATAGCTTTTTGTGTGTATTTCTGTCTTGGAACACTGGGTGGTATGAACATTAACGAAATCATTTTGTTGCATTATGTTTGTGTCAACAACGTTATTTGAAAAAGAAATCATCTGAAACAAAAGCAGAAAGTATTCCGTGATGCCATTAAATTTGGTATTTGTAACAAGCCATGCTGCCAGCAGCAATTGTTCTAGACATACACAGAAATATTAAACTTAAAATGATAAACATCTGATTCAACACTCTCAGTATCAACAGTAACTGTTAACGGGAACAGAAAATGGAATTAATGTCTGGCATGCTTTCAATACAGCTCTACCTGCTTATCGCGTATGTTGAAACTAATGTGTCGAAGTTTCTTGACAAAATAGTAATTTATATTTCAAATTTCAAGTTAGCATATTAGAATAAACTGATGTTTATTAGCTGCAATTAATATAAAAAAAAATAAATTCGGGGGAAAGTCAATATAAGGTTAAAGTATAAGGCAATTGTTATAAAGCAGTACAAGTACAATGATTGGTTGGATGGCACCAACACCTATCAGCTCACTGTTATAATGGTACCCTGTAGTCGATGGCCCCTGGGATGAATCGCACAACACGATCCCTGCTTTATCACGTCTCCTTCTTCAGGGAAGAACACCATTGCAAACAACAGTCGATGGCACATGAAGACAATTGTGCTAGAAGAAATACTAATCTATAACTTAGTAAACTCAGGTTTATGTTAGACAATACGGCACAATTATTCATCCATTAGCCACGAGCCTCAGTCAAAAAGAGCAGTATATGGAAGAGATTGCAGCTAATCACGATCTTCTCTGGTGTAGCTTCATTGGATCGAAAGTACCAGGGGCAAGTTGCGGGTTATTTTTAACAGGCCCCACAGACTAATTTTTACATGCTCTAGATTACCCGAACATGCCCTTTTAGTTTAATGTTGCATTCATTGCTAAGCGCGCGACGGGAAGTCCCTAAGGCCTCTAAATTAGACACCGTCTCCTTCCGCTGAACAGGAGAGTCGGTGCTGATCATTTGGGTAAACTTGTTACATTATCAATCCAATAGACGACAATATATTTCTTTAAATATTATGCTGAGATATCTTTTGTTCCAAACGTCAACGCCTGAGGGGTTTCATATTCGTAGTTTTGTATCTTCAAACAAATAACAAAAACATCATGTTTTATTTTGAAAGAATTGTATAAAAACAATATTAAAGTTAATATTTTTCATGCGATTATGGCTCTTGGGTTCTTCGATGAGAAAATTGTTGTTTGACTGTTCCAGTAACTTGGATGTATAGAAAATATTTACTAATACAACTTGTAATAGATGTGAATATGACTTTGTAGACGTAATTGTTCATTCATGAACACTGAATGTTTTATGTTGGGTCATGGGTAACACTGTCGTCGATGTGCAGAGGGTCGTCCCTTGGATGAGCCAGAACCATATGGTTGTGGGTTCGAACCGCGGTGAACATCTATGACCTCCGGCTTCAGCTTAGGCTTTTCCAAAATGTTAAGCTGACACGTGATATAACATTCACAGCGGCGTAAACCCACATTCTCACCATGTACGTGTAGCCACAGTGTCAGTATATGACGCCTCGGATACTGGTTTAAATCAAATGTGGAGTCGATTCTATAGATAGTGGAAACATTATTAAGTTTACTTTTATATAATTGTCAAGCATTTCTGAAGGAGATTTAAATGTGTTCAAATTCAAAATGTCTTGTCAATTTAGTATTGACGTATATGAGGATTACACCAAGGCACTACGAAAAATTGCCTTAGATGTAGCACAGCCGTAGAATGATTGTTGTCCAATCCCTCTTAAAAAAACATTTTGCAAGAAAGTGAAAAACAATACGGAGGTGAGCAAATGGATAAATGTTCAGCATGGCATCCCTGTAACAAAAACGTAGGATGATATAAGGTTTCAATCTAGCTTGTGTTAAGGTTTTGACCTTTTCTAGACTCCGCGCCTAATCATTTCAAATTACAAATATCAGATATCTTAAAGATTACCCATATCGTGCGACCCTCACCAGATAGGCTGGACACAATCTGGTATTTTGCGTCGACGGAAGTCATTTTCGAGTCAAAGGATCGATTTCGCGAATGGCTGAACACTGACCTTTTACAGTAATTGGAAATGTATATTATTTTGTATTTATAGTAATTTCACAGACTATAATGCCGGTAGCTTTGTTACAGTTGACTTGTAGCTCGCCTTACGTTTATCAATAACCAGTGTGCTATTCACGGTGTTAACCAAACACTAAGGAATGACAGATTGAATTCAACGTGTAGCTCAGGCCAACCTCACACTTTGCACTGATCATGAACACAAAGACGTTATGTTAAATATATCCTGGCTATAGTGTTTGAATTTGGTTCATATCGAGGTTGGTATCGTTTCAAACAAAATGTAGAATGCATCTTTTGAAGGATTTTCGTATCAATGCACAAATCGAATTTGCTGCTGTCGTTATTTCGATAGACCATGAATAATTGAGACTCGTTGACATGATTAATCTGACAGAGAAAGTCGTACTGTTGTCTATTGAGTCCATGGTGTACCATGTGAATTGGGCTTTACGATACCAAATGATACAATTACAACGTTTACCACGGTGCTTAGTGTCGTGTGAATACCAATAACTCCTAGTGTCATTGTTTTCCATTTGCATTGAAAAAGAACGTAATTAAAAACAGTATATCACCATGACACGTTATTAGAGCCAGGTTACCTTATATCAATTCAAGGTAACCTTACACTGGAAGGTTGATTAAAGTCCGACAAACAAGAAACGTGTGTGATGGTAACTTAATAACCACGGTGATATAAATCATTAAGCGTACATGTTCATGCACACGTTCCGTTTTCGAAACAAGGAAACGACAAGGATGTTCTCTTTAACAGTTTGTGTTAAGGCATGGACTATCCTTTTGTCATCATATTGCCGCTATATTTTCAGAACAAGTAATGTTCTTATAATGAACGTAAGCATATAATTAGGTTCAGAATGGGGGATAAGACAAAGATGGTCACTTAAACAATGTTTATCCTGTTTTTAAGAAATGTATGTTAAGGCTTGGATAGAATCTTGTGTCATCATATTTCTGGATTGTTAAAATATATAATAAACTCAAATGGTTTGCCTCTTCACACAACATATCTATAATATATGAATTCAAATAAATGTCATTGTTACATTTAACATTATTTTATTAACGTATGCTGTCTTTCCTTTGTTACAGTCGTGGTCCTCTGTGCCTCCCCGCAAGCTGTACGGGAAATCATGATCAAAGCTCATGAGCTCAACTTCGACAATGGAGAATACGTCTTTTTCAACATAGATCTATTCAGCAGGTACTAATTACCGTAATAAAAATTGGCATAATAAATAATACTTCAATACGTTTCAATTGTTTGACCATATGATACTAGTGTTTACGAACTAACGAAAATTACATTAAAAAAGCTAAGGTCACCGCTGTCAAAAACAGATCTCCTTATCTGTTGATATTTAGTTTCATATATAAACATATAAAATATGATATTCTTAGACAACAAATGATGATCCTTTCTTGCGGGGGAGAAACCTATGATCGTTTCTTGGTTTGTCAGCACAATAACAGTCCACGTGGGTTATACTTCATGGAAATGATGGTAAATCACTTACAACTTTAAATCACACTCACTCACTCACTCACTCACTCACTCGCCCATTCACTCTTGCAGTAAAAACGACAGTGAACGCCCATGGTATAACGAGGATGATGATGCAGAAAGGAACAATAAAGCCAGAATAGCGTACGAAGCCTTAATGACAGTGACGCTTCGTAAACCAACCAGCCCCGAGTACAAGATATTCTCTACTGAAGTGAAAAGGAGAGCCAAGGAAATGTATGAAAATTTCACCTATGGAGAGGAGGAGGTAAGATACCTTATTTTCTTGTAAAGATGTGAATAATAGTTGATTGAAAGGTGCTCGGCCTGTGTGCAAAGTTGTTAAAATAATTTTATATATTTATGGGAATTAGGGGGTAGATAACACACTTGTTATACAAATGTCAATAGCAAATTTGCATTTCAGAGCATTAACAGACATTGGCACATGAAATGAAAATATAAAACTATATATTCGTACAACTACAAGTATTCTCTGATGGAATGAATAGTCGGAAATTACTGGATTGTCTTGCTTCTTATTCCCGCCTATTAAGCACGACATACACTGGATATACAATGTATCCGTTCCCGGGTTCTTGTCATTCGGTGCTCTTGCTTCTTAGACTATCTCGACAGCTCGTGTCATTCCCTTCTCACAGTTCATCCTGTAAGAAAGTAGACGTTTAATGACGTGGTCTTAAAGTTCATGATAACAGGCTGCTCAGCAATTGGACGCACTCACCTCTTATGGTCTTGCAAAGCAGAATATGGTATCAACTATACTTCGTGCGAGATCATTACTGGTGTATCTTTCACAGAAGTGGAGTCCAAATGAAATGGATAAGTACATGGGCTTTAAAGCCGTGTATAAAAGTCTTTTCTTGGCAGACATCCACATGGTATACCATTATGGGATGTCATCCATGTCCTGATGTTAATGTCTGTGCTTGTATTCGAATGTTTTGTTTCTCGATATCCGAATCCCAACAATAGAATACTTTGACGTGTATCATGACTTGCCCAGTGATTTCATTCCCCGCATCTCAAGTTGCTCCCCAGGATCAATCGGTCATGTCTTACAGAGCCTCATTCCACTTCTATTCTTTTGTAAGCACCAGGTCCTTTGTGGCAATCGTGGTTACACTGGGAATTGCGATGTGATAAGTCACGTGTTTTCACTTAAAAGTTCTTGTGAAAAACGTGTATCTGCCTTTGAGTGTTATTGGTGCTTTTAGCTTTGCTGGTTTAGTACTTGGACAAAGCGCTCTTCCAAATCCAGGGGACACTTACCAAGGGTGCACGGATGTATCTTAACCCCCTTTCATTGCATGAAGAGGAGACTAACAGGTGCATACATGTCATGCAAATAGACTAAATATTTCAGAAACTACATGTGTATGATATCCATCTCCTACATGGTAATTTAGGTCAAGTTAACTGTACATTTAAACATAGTTTTGAATTTTGCAAATCAAAATATGGGAAGGCCGTTGACACTCTGGGGTAGGGGTGAGGGGTAGGGGTGAGGGCTAGGGTGATCTGGCTTGAGATTGTGTGCATAAAATGCTTGCTAGAAATAGATATGCTTCCGACAGTTGAAAATAACACATTGTCTGCAACAATGAATACATTTCTGCAAGCTGGTTTAAAAAACAATAATTAGGCTCATAGTCTTAATTAAAAAAGATAACTGTTTTTGCGGCTGTAGATGAAAATATATCCACTTCAATACACAATTCCCAGGCAATCGACCCCCTACGCCCCTAGAATATCAAACGGTCAGTCCCTAAGTCAGAAACACATTCAAAAACTCATATTTCTTATCAGGATTCCCTCGTCTCCAATTTATCTAAGGAGCGTCACGTATGTCCCTGCATGAACAGAGTCATCCTGCCGTCAATCGGAACATCGCAGCAAGGATTCCTATCCCAGCTGTCTTGAACTGACTATGTTTCTATCGCTGAGCCTCATTAGAGTGCTATTACAGGATTCACCGTGCTGTCGTTAGGTGGCAAAAACAAATTAAACTTTGCACCCTTGTGTCCTCAAGGAAAATCATTTCCATTCTTCCCATTTCCTTCGTTTCCAATTTGCTTCTTTCCGGACCGCATAATTTCTAGTGAAGTATCAGAGCTTGCTGTTTCTGACCCAGAAATATGTTTCACCTCCAGTGTCCTTCATAATTACATATGTCTTTATTGTTTTTTCCTGGCGTTTTACGTTAGATGCTTTATTTTTCGTTTTTCTTATTTAAGACATCAAAATAATAATAAGGCGACAAAACCCTTTCCATATCCAATAGAATTATCTGCTTATAGCAGAGTCGATAGTGCGATTCTGACTATATCGTGAGCATGTGTTTATGAATCACTATAAAATAGTAATGATGCCAGGTGTTCGCGAAATGAGCGTATCCTGCCCCACCGGTGGCAACCGCCACAAACACATGCAAAGGCAAGTCAATTGTTCACATGAAAAAACATTGGAACACATGGTTCAAGTCAAAATAGGAAATTGCGTCAGACATCAATTGTGTCACTGATTTCAAATTTGGAAATGCCCCCACGTATCTGCCATAAACCTTTTTGAAAGCTTTACTAAGGCATTGAATACTGTAACCTTGATCAAACAACTTCTGAGCAAGAGTCGTATGATGCTCTTTGAAATCATGGTAGAAAGAACATGCTCGATTGTATCTCAAAAGTTGCGAAATGTAAACACCAAAGGCTGGAGCTGCTGGAATATTGCTCGACAGGAAGGGAGAGTCACCCCCTTGTCTTGTGAAGAGCGTTTTGTCACTCTGAATGTTTATGCATGAATCTAAATATAAAACAGATGAGGCGATCTCATTGGTCTCCTGTATTTCTAGTTCAGGTGGGTAAATCAGTGGAACATTTACCATCTACCAATTTAATTATTCATCTATACACAAGGTCGGCTAGACTAAGCCTATTTCCACATGACGCCCTGTTCGGAAGGTTGTGAATACCCCAGAAGACAACGTTTAATTAAATGTGATCAGATAGATTATTTAATACTCGTGACCCAAGTCTAAGATACACAATATCCTGGTAAATAGTATCGCAACAATATGCAGTTGATGGGGCTCTTCAGTAAACACGAATGTTATGACGATAAAATGAAATTCGAATTCGAAAGCAACCCCTGCTGAAAAGGTTAATCCTTGAGACCTTCAACAGTACTTTACACAAGTTTATTACTATGTTATTCGTTAATTTAATATTACGTTTTTTTTCTATTTCAAATGAGGTTCTTAATCAGCTTTTTTCTATCAATTTAGTATCACCCTACAAATCGTATGGTTACCTCTCTCGTAACTGATGTGGCCCATAATGTGAATCATAATCAAACTACTGAATGATCTTCAGTTATTAACCCTACGTTATTATTAACCCTACGTAACTACCCATTACATAGTATTGAGGCTAGAATTACATTTGATTAAATGTGAAATGGCAGTGGCAAGTTACACTCTCGTGTCCAACTTGGAGATATTTGAACGCTTACATTACTTTGATAACGCGCTTCTTACTTCAACAGATTCCTTTGAGTTCTGTTGCTTCCAGACCTACTGACTTCAAGCTATTTTCAATCTTGAAAAGTTGAATCGATGCTAGTTAATTTCAGTTTTGATGGACAGGATCACACACCTTTGGGGATCGATACTGATTCGGATTTTCCTTAGGGTGCAATTGACAATCTTTGAGGTATCATCTTTTCAACAGCAGATTAAACCGATTGCTGGAGATCGTCTTCATTAATCAGATACGACTACATCTATTCTGTTTGAAATAGAGGGCGTACTTGTTTAATTGGATCACATGATACCGTTAGTTTGATAAATGACCCAACAGCGAGTTCTTCTGTGTTTTTTTTCCTGACACCCTTACAGGCTGACACATCATGATGTCACACATTTATATTTCTTCGGGATCGTTAAAATACTGTATTCGTGTGTTATTATTATTATTTATTGTTATTATTTTCATTTTTATTATTATTATTTATTTATTTTATATTATTTTTATTATTGTTGTTGTATATTGTATGGACTACAACTGTATATATACAATAGGATATCGAAATTTCATGTTAATAGACATATTAATGAGCTTTAAAAATAATTTAAATTTACTTAAATTACTAGTAACTTACGGGAAAGCTGTGTTTTCTATAAAGGGGTAGGACCAAAATACACCATGGTACGATTATTTTTCTTTAGATATACGTTCGATTCTGAACAGTGATTATAACAACATTTGGCAGTAACAGTCGTGCGAGTATATTTCGAACTAGTTTATCCTCTTGAAATCTCAATGCATGTATCATATTACTGCAAGAATAGTTTTTTATCGTTTTTATTCACAAATGGGACTATAACGATCTGTAAATGAATATGGTTAAGATGAATCATACTGAACTTGAAACCTCTTTTCGACTTATTCACTGTGAACTCACTATGAATAGATGAAGACCGTTGCTAAACCCGACTCGTTAAATCACGCTATGGTCAATTACCAAGTGATCAGTGGATACTCCAAGGGGAGGTTGTGGTCTCGCACCTAATTCTCTTATCGTGACCGATTGACCAGACGGGTCAGTTCGCGTGGTGACCGCTGATTAGATGCCACACGCTCTTATTTTCACAACCGGTCACGAGTTAAGCTAACGGACGTGGCTTAATGTGCTGGGATTCAGGCAGGCCTAATGCACATATTGTACATGTCACAATCAGAACACATGAGATCAGAATGAACGTCTTGCACTCTTCATACCTTCAATTGATAAGTTCGTCAAGTGATTATAGGCTACTACAGCTGAGAGTGAGTGAGTTGGGTTCCGAGCCACTTTTAACAGCATTCCAGTGTCAGCTTGATGTGGGAGGAAAGCCCTAAGTGATGAAGGTCTCAGACGTTTACCGTTTCGGTGAAACCCACGAGCACGGGTATGGTGCTGACAAACCTAGAAACATAATCGAGGCGAACCGGGATTCGAACCCACATTCATAGGTTTCTGGCGTGCCCAAGGGACGCAACTCTGCACAGCGAATCGAGGCGCCTTAGACGACTTGGCCACCCGTGCCCCCACTACAGCTTAGAAGGGTATGCTTCAGCGGTATGGGGGTCATATGCTCTGGGGTGTGTGAGAGAGACTCATGATTATGGTTTCTGAGATGATTCGGTAAAAGATCAAGGGTGCCGACGGTACTTTTGAGTTTTTTAGTAACGTAATAATGCAATGACGTCAAATCATCGTACCTCGTGATACAGATCACAACCCGATTCATCTATTTTTTAGAGCTTCACAATGCCTTGGTTGTCTAACCATGCATAAGTGGTTTCTCCATGGCTCAGTGTAATCCGTGTGGTCACTGACCCGTACAACATGTTTGGGAGAGACCATCAATGGACACACGGGTTTGGGTTGGGACGACTTAAGATAGAGCTACACTTTGATTATTATATTATTAGTAATTAATTGCAATTAAAGGTGTTTTTCAATTAGGAATTGTATGTGAAGAGATTGACAATGTAGAGATTGATAGCAGATAATGGATTCAAACATACAATACTATTATCAGTTATGGCGAATGGTTTTCAGTCCTCCCCATCCTCCATGGTGGTAGATGTGCGTAACGTGGAGGCTACAATTACTCTATGAACAGAGAGAAGAACGGCTGCGTGTGCTGAAGGTGCATCGACAGAACATACACGGGGAAACTGCAGACAATGAATGATTTGCTTGTGAAACTTGGTCCAACTCCACATTGCCATCATGACATCAGGAGACCCCTTATCTCCAGAATGAGAGGTAGCCAGGAATTTTACAATGGCATCAGAACGCATTAAGAACTTAAATTAGTCAGCAGGAGATAGTTGCGGGAAATTACGATAAACTTCAGTTACAGATCTCCATTACGAATATCTAATGTCTGAGTAAAGATCACAGTTTGTTGGAAAGTGTACTTCGTCCTCAACACTTTGATCTTTACAGTATTTGCATATACGATTGTCTAAAGGTGTTAGGGTCTAGTAAATCTACCAACCTCACTTTCTAATGGCAAAGTTCTACATCTACGCATAATAGTGCGAACGTATGGCCCCAAAGAGAGAGAGAGTAGTTTTAAACTGCCTGTATCTCAAAGCTTGACAGTAAAATGGGTTCATCAACATGCCTGCATTGTCTATTCAGCAAAGTCACTCATCCATGACTATGCCTGGGTTATCTAAAAACTACTGTTTACCTGTTTTTAAATGGGTGAGTGACTTAGGTTTAACGCCGCTTTTTTACAGTATTCCAGTTATGTCACGGCGTGTCGGCTTAATGTGGGAGGAAATCCTTAAGTGATGCAGGTCTCAGACGTTTACCACTGAAACCCACGAGCACGGGTATGGTGCTGACAAACCTAGAAACATAATCGGGGCGAAACGGGATTCGAGCCCACAATCATAGGTTTCTGGCGTGCACAAGGAGCGCAACTCTGCACAGCGACTCGCGGCGCCTTAGACGACTGGGCCACAGATTGATACCGTGATACAGTGTATGGTAACATTATTCCACCCTGTCGGTCCTATCAATCAATATCACGTTGATCCACGTCGTTTGTCAATCGGTGAAATAGTTTCATTTAATGGAAAAGTGGGTCGGGTAATGGAGTAACTGATCTCTGGGAAGAGATATGGCGAGAAGGTTTATCACTAAAAATGTGAGGACTGGTTCCAGAAAACGTCTACACAAACATGAACTGATAGCGACGACGAAATGATACTCCGCGCAAGCCTCCTCGTGCTTTAACTTTAATAATTCATGTCAAAAATATAATTTATTACATCATACCTGGGGCAGTTCAAACTGTATTCCTTAAATAAATGAGTATTATAGATATAATTCTGAATCTTTACCTTTCCAATCCTTATTGTTTTTAGAAGTATAATATGTTAACAATCAGGGCCAAACTACTTGTCATATTCGGAAATGACAAATTATGTGAGAGCCAAATCTAAGATTGTTCTCATGTTTGGTATCTGGTCCAAATGTGTATTTAGTGTTAACATAGTGTCATGCTGCTCTACGTTACTTTCCAACAGAAGCAAATTCTGAAAGGTAAGACTTAGTACTAAAAACAACAAGAAAATGTAAATATGGTATATGTAAAATCCTGGAGCACAAGTATTCTACATTAGGATTGAAGTCCTTCAGTACACGTTAGTTTGCTTCCGCGGTTCACATCAACGTGTATTTTCCGAAAGGTCACTTATATACACTACTCGAGGAGTCTATAATACACACAAAACGCCACCATATAAATGACGCTGCAAACGTTAGTGACCGCATCAATCCTACTATATCACAACCCTCACGGGCGTGTGCATGAAGAAGGCAAATTATCATCTATCAGTTGGGCAATGGATTTTCCCACTTGATTAAATTATCACAAATGGTTCAATTCAAAGTACCCCAATATTGGCCAATTTATGATCATGAACACGACGGTTTGGGTGAAATATCACACTCCCGGTCAGATAAAACACCACAAAGCTTGATACTTGCAACGAAGCAGCGATAACTCGAACACCAGTTTCCATTAGAAACGTCATCTACTTGTAAAAAGATACTCGTTCAGGCATTATTTGCCCAATGCACTTTAAAACCTTCAGCCATACATCACCTCACGGAAAGTGTGAAATCGCAGAGCAGACATTGATCTCATCGTGCATGTAGGTTGCTTGATACAACCCTCTCGAGGACTGCAATCCTGCCAAGGTCATCGAGGCATTATCCAGATAACAGGACCTTAAGATTTATTTACGACCGACTTGACAAGGGGCCATCACAGAGGAATGTAAATGTTGGCAGCGTGTCTTCACAACGGCGTCTGCTGCGGCAGACACCTCGACGGTGTTGTATATGCAAAATGTGTTCCAGACCCTCTCAAGACACGGGTTCTAACGTCCATGCCACTTATGTGGTTTCTAATTGATAAGCCTCTTACCTAGCGTGTCTCAATGTTTTGTAATACTCTACGTAGCATGTGAGGGCTTGATCGGATCCAAAGTGCGCGGTGCTGGTGGAAAAGCGGGCAGCTCTTTCAGCCCATCATGACTCGTGTCTGGAAGAGGGACGTATTTGACACAAAATCTGTAAACACTTTAAGAAGGATGGACGTTTTGGACATTAAACAAACTCAAGGATTACGACTTAACGTACAATTATACCTCGAATCCACCACTACTGTTAAATGAAACGGATCGCTTATCTAAAACCATTTATAAAGTTAAAGTTATTTTTGTCACATGTTTAATTATCCTCAGGTCACGTTACGGTGTATAGGTAATCTTGTATCACACTGCTTACATGTACCGGTAACGTTAACCTTGTAACACCTGCTGTGTTTTGAAATCTGAGGTAGTCTAACTTTAGATTAGATACCTTATCTTTTTTCATTTGAAACAGAACGCTTGCGTATATTTTGTGTGAAAAAGCATATTAATTGCGAAGTTATAAAATATTATTAGATACCTGATTTTCTTCAATCAGAATCAAGTCATGGAAGAATTAACCTATTGCAAGAAAATGTTTATTTTAAACACAGCAGTAAACACTCTTCTGCTATTTCTTTACACGTTCCTTTATTTCTTTTCATCAGTATATCAGGTCTGTAGCAGTCTACACAATTTCAATGGCAAGATTATGTCTTTTTGCCGTACTCACTGCAACATTTATGCATGATTTTGTACTAGTGTATACCTTTAATGACTTCGTTATGGTTCTGTGTCGACACTTAAAAACAAACTATGACAAAAAACAAATTTAGATGTGTTGGATCTTCTGTTTCATTTTCAAATTTCCACAAGATAAGTTCCCATGCCGTCATAATTAGTATACGTGAAGTCATAAAGGGAGAAAAGTTTCCTTTGTGATGTTTAATGTCAATGATGAATCACATTCACTCACTCACCCACTCATAGGACGCCACAAGTTTAACAATGTATGCAATGTAGTAACATCATAATGCATTGGAGAAAGTTTCAAATGCCGGAAGAATACTTAAAACTGCTCACCCCATGGATGTTCAATACTTAGGTGAACCCACGGGCACGTTTCATTCATTGTGTCATTCATATCCTGTGGTAGTCATGGTTCAAAAAAAGAATAAGCATATCCTGGTTATGTGAGAACACATCTCTGCACAGCAAGTAGCACCCACAGTGAGGAGCCCACTGGCTCTTTAGTGTGACCTGGACGTGAGATAGCCTGAACCACTACGACATCCTAAATGTTGAAAATCTTATTATTTAACATCAAGCTAAATCTAGTTTCATGACTTTGCTTTAACCAGTACTATTTCTGTGGGCACACCTATAGCTTAAATATTAATTAAGACAATGGTACCAGTACACAATCTCGCCATCATACTACAAACATCAAAGTCTTAGTCAAACTCTATATAGCACAACTTTGTATGTACTCCTCTCTATTGATTTATGTTTTTCCTTTGAAAACTACAGTAGAAATAATGTTTGCTACTGCTATAAATAACAAACGGTTTGTACATAACAAAAGCTACAGAAAGCGATGATGATGGTTAACTGAAATTCGATACACACCAAATTGTGAAATTAGACATGGTTTGTTGCGTCTCTGGTGTCTGACATTAAGAAGCGCCTAACCTATTACCAGCTTTCGCGTCCAGGAGCGGACGTTATGATTAACTGGAACCACCTAGCCTTTCGGGGGTTCGTAAAAACTCGACCACTCCTAATTACGATGTTGGGTCAGGATTCGGACGCGAATCCAAACGTTCACAGACAACGCAATTGATAATTGCTTCCTCACTCTAGACAAAGACTTTAATAGCACTGCCAGAGGCTACTGGCTGACCACTGCATTGTAGATGACCGCCAAAGATGGAATAGATCCCGCATATCTTATTGTAAGTCTCACGGATTAAACCGTTAATTACCAAAATCAATTGGCGTCAACGTTGGGTCGTGATTTCTCCTGAATTTGGTCGACGGGTGGTTCCTTAATGTGATACCGGATCATGTTGGTATGATCCATGGGGTCTGTTTTATATTTACCAACGTCTCCCTGGAATCTAATTTGAGATATAAAGGCCTTTAATTTTAGGAGTAATGTCACTCAGTGCCAAGATGCAATTACATTACTCTGTTGCATTACATTTGGCGTAGAGCTTTATGATTATTGATTTCGTAATAATACTGATTGAATACCAAAGGAGAATTACGAATGGACGCCCAAATACGAACACGAACACGGAAGCAACTTTCTGTATATTTCATGGCATATAAGTACACTACATCAACACACATGTGTATTTAGGAACGGTAAGGTAGCCCAGTGGTTAAAGTGTATGCTCGTTATGGCACGGGTTCGATATAATGTATGCAACTACTTCGTAAAGTATCTACCCGGCTTGGAAAGTCCTGAAAAAGAAAAAACCCACTCACTCACTCACTCAGTCGGAAATGATGAATAATCAGTTCCTGGGAGACACACTGACCATGTGATTTCAGAGAGTGTAGGGAAGAGATCTACAGGCAAAAGGGAACCTTTTTAATGTACATTTAAGGAAGAATAAAAGTACTCAAGGTGGGATACCGTATACCACAAGTTTTACTTACGTTCACGATAAAAAGTGAGTGAGTGACTTGGGTAGAGCGCCGCTTTTAACAGTATTCCAGTTATATCGCGGCGTGACAGCTTAATGTGGGAGGAAAACACGAAGTGATGCAGGTCTAAGACGTTTACAACTTCGGTGAAACCCACGAGCACGGGTATGGTGCCGACAAACCTAGAAACATAATCGAGACAAACCGGGATTCGAACCCACAATCATAGGTTTCTGGCGTGCCCAAGGGACGCAACTCTGCACAGCGAATCGCGGCGCCTTAGACGACTGGGCCACCCGTGCCCCCCACGATAAAAAGAATCCACCCTGAAATTCAATCATAAATCGTTGCTTTAAACTTCATGCTGTCGAATTCTTATTTGACGAACATATCCAATATTTACGAGCTTATGCACATTATTGTCATGGAACATGGGTATATCTCCACGTTGTCACATTCCGATGGGCCTTAAAATGAGAAGTTTGTTATTACAATTTAAAAATACTATGATTAGTCTACATTCATACCATGTCCGTCCGTCCCTTTTTACCAGATCCTCTGTGATATGTGTATGTCGAAACGTGCAGAATAACTTAACGTTTGCTTTTTTGCACATTCCATATTTCCAAATTCAATAAAGAAATCACCATTATCCAAATGGGTCGTACATTTCATATTCCCATATTATATTTAACAGAATCCCCAAACGCGTCCAATAAATGTAAGCGACTAAAACCATTACCATTCTTGATCATAGTCCGTTATACGAATCCGACTATATCATGAGCATGTACTTAGGAATCACTGTCAAACATAATGATGTCACTGATGCGTTAAATGTGGAATTATTCTCCCCATGTCTACCTTAAACAGCTTGAAATCTTTACTGAGGCCAAAACTGTTGTAACGTTGACAAAACAACGTTTTGTGCAAGGATCGTATGAATAAAGTATTCTTACATGTACTCGACATCCTCTATTTCGATAACATAAGGAGATGAGATGTCTCGAAAAGACAATCATGGAATAGAGATGTACACAACCTCATCTCGTTTCAACAACACAATTACAGCAGTAGGACGGACCAACACCTGTGTCGACCGTTATCAACTAAGTAATCCAATATTGATGTGCACGTGCAACCCATGTGGCAGACTCAGCTTCCTCTGAACGTGTTTTGAATTCTCATTCAGAAATTCAGTAGCCACGATCGTAGCTGAGATGGAGCGTTTGCACTTAACCGTTATGAGGACCATAGCGAGCACGTGTTCTTGATATTGTGATGGCCGTTGTCTTACGTGCATACATCGTATATTGAGACTTTGTATGGATGAGGAGTAAGTGCACATTTATCTGACGTTCCCGATGATTCATCATTTTTTTCGGTGTTTTAAATGATAAACTAATCTTCCTTTTTCTTGACTATTTGTAATGGTTAATAAAGAAGACACGTGAAACCTTCCCCTCTCGTATGTTTTTAGATCTATGCATAAGAGATTCACTAGAGAGAGATTCATTCAGAGCCACTAAAACCTCTCCCCAAAAGGATGACTAACTTTCAAACAGTCAACTTCCCCGTTAGGTCGAGCAATATGCCAGTAGCTGTGGCCTCTGTTTTCTACATTTCACAACTCAAAACCGAGCACGCCCTTTTCTACGATGATTTCAAAGAGCGTCATGCGGCCTTTACTTTACCTGGATCATGGTTACAACCTTCGAGGCATCAGTAAAGCTACAAAAGGATGTTATCGTAGACATGAGGACATTTCCAAATCTGACGCATCAGTGACAAAAACGATGTCCGATGCAATTCCCTATTTTAAGGTTTACATTTGACTTTCCTTTGCATGTGTTGGTGACGGGTGCCACGGTGAGGCAGGATACGCACACCTGTTTGCTAACACCTGGTGTCATCACTATTTGATAGTGATTCATGAACACATGCTCATGATTTAGTCGGAATTGTACAATCGACTCTGCTTTTAGCAGATGATTCTTGTGGCTATGTGAAGGGTTTTGTCGCTTTTCATCGCGTTGAGAAGAGTTAAGAAAACCAAAGCGTCATTTATTATGTTCTTTATCTTTACTTGGAAAGTCTTTATAAGTATGGGTTAAATATTTATTCACACATTCATATCGCAGTATGTAGCAATCGTAAGCTATACATCTTGGTAAATTTTGTCTAGACCTTGTGTGCATATCGTATTTGCATTGTCAATATGAAAGAGGATCTTGGCAAGCCTTAACCGATCTTCTAAGTTGACATTATGAACACGTTCTGTTCTGTAACGTTTACACATAATTACAAGTTTCGGCAATGCTGTGAAAGCTATGATTATTTACGTACGAGTTTGGTTTTCAATATGCCTGACATAAACTTGTAGACGGGTTTATGGTCCATTCTCTTTGGTATTTGGAAAATGCCCTAAATAGACGTTTCTGTCGTGTATTAAAACCTCTAGACATCATTTGTCATCCAGTGTGAGTTTCTCTGTGGAAATGTCCCGATCCTTTTATACCAATTAGCATGCGCTGGTGGAGAAAAGTCGTACATCTTAAATAATGAGCCGTCTTTGACTCAAATGCAAATGACACGGGTCATAACGGTGGATTAATTGTTATGGTAAATACCACACTTGGCATGAATCATCTCACAAGATATGGGAAGTAGCTTTTCTCACCATTTAACCTTTGGTCACAGGTGTCCTTAGGTTCAAGTTTATACCGAAGTATTCAGCAATGGTATCTATAGTATCCCAATAACAAGACACAGGTGGATGGGTATTTGTTTTGTATTTATGACATGGCTATGTTCCGACACCAGATGGGTTTGTATGTAATGTTACATTCTGGTAATGGTCTGTTTTGCAGTCTGACACATGTGATCTTGATCTCACCTTTTTATGAAATATGTTGTATTGTAGGTATAAATAATGTCCTTTTTTTACATTTCAACAAAGATGGCAATAAATATAAATGAAAGTATCGTGTGGCACTTTTATTGTGTGTGTCTCAACGGATGCGTATGATTAATATCATTTCACAATGCATCGTTGAATGATCTCAAACGCGTTGAATCAATGTGCCTACGTACTGTATTCGACGTAATAAGCGCCCCGCTGTAATAAGCGCCCACGGTGACATATTGGCTAGTGAACAATCCCAATTAGCACCCCTTACGATTGATCAATGTACATAAGACTTATTTATTCGCGTATAATAAGCACTCATGTGTTATATGCACCCTTAATTATGGGTTATTGAATTATGGAAATATATATCTGTCGTGCATAAATATTTCAGCATAAATAACGATATTTATCTTTCAACTCATTTTTTTTCACCAAAATAATATTATAGTAAAAGCCCCCAATTTCTAATTTTGAGAGCGCCCTAGGCGCTTATTACGTCGAATACGGTATTTCAGGCTCATACGTTGCCTTTTTTCTTTATCGAACACATTTTCTTCTGTGGTGTAAAGATTGAGACAAAGCTATCTACAAAGTATTATGGATGTCTTTATTGGGATGAAAGATTTTCAGCTGAAGCATTTTCTGAACGAAATACCACCATTTTATATACCGCGGGGTCGTTTCAACGAACACACAGTGGACAAAATTGTGTTCGTGTTGAATGCTAATACTGTCGGTATCAAATTGGATATGAGAACTGGCTGGCACCAACATTGATGACAAACGTGCGTTTCCAATTTCTCCAAGATTGCTTTTGATTTTATAGCCTTTTAGACACTTATGTTATCATTCGAACCAGTCTTGCGTTGATACCTTTTGTCTATGAGGTGATATCTGGCGCTTTATCTGGTCACACTGAGGGATGAAAATATACTGCATTAACGCACGCATTAACATGGCTGTTGATGAAAAATATTTTCTAGGAACCATAAACAAAACGTTCCTCAATAAATATCCCATAGTCCATAATTCACATATATGCCATTGCACATGTGCAAAGATATACTTGGAACTCTTATAACATAAAGGATATATATGTTGTGAAAAATTAAGATTAATACACCTGACCCATGGCCACATATTCGCGCATCAAAGTATATGTCCAGGATATGGTAAGTGTATAATGCTACCGATTACCAAACAGCTGACATTGATATTGCTTCCTTAAAAACCTTTGAAAAGCGTTATTTCTGAACTCGTCAGGAAACATCATACAAGTGAACATGGATATCAGACTCCGTATGATGCTCTAGTAAAGGTTTTAACGGCTCAAGATAAGCCTCCGCGTGATGCGATCATTAGTGACACACGCCGTTTCTGGAACGAAGAGCTTACAAGCCGAGCGAATCTTACCTTGGGTGGTTATCCGTTTTACATGTTGCAAGGATGAAACTAATGCACGTGTGTGTAATATGTTGCAGGTTTATGAAAATACATTTCAAAATTGCATGCATTGATATGCTGTGGGGATAGAAACGTTAATGTATAACGGGCACACTCTTAGAAGTGATTTTTAACATTCCGACACATATTCATATTATAGTGCATATGTAGTTCCATTGGAATAGAAGAAGACTGCTGTGTTTCGGTGATGTCACAGAGTAAGTATGCTTGTTTAAGAAAGGGCGTGAATACAACGGACTGTGTCTAAAAGGGTCTCAGTTTGATAAGACAGCGTTCACAAAAAAGCTCAGAATAATGCAATGACAGTAGCCTTAAATAATTAATCACACCACCGTCTTCGTCTGCCCATCACCGGTGTTATTCGGGTTATTTGACGTTTGTGCACACTGTTCAGAACGCGTAAATATGTCGCCGTATGTCAGCGTTACTGAACTGGTGAGCTCGAGAGTATTGTTACGTCAGTATTATACAAATTCTATCTAGAAGTATGCCATCAACACTATCACCATCATCATATTCTTCTTCTTTCTCTTCTTCTTCTTCAGCATCATCTTTATCTTTGTTCGAGTTGTTGAACTGGGTGGGGGTGGGGTCCCGTGGTTAGTGAGTGAGTTTGGTTTTACATCGCCTTTTGCACTATTGCAGCAGAGTCACGTCGGGTGGACACCAGCAATGGGCACATGTTACCTATGTGAGGGAGGTGGGTGTAACTGATGCATGGCGTTGATATTTATTTCTTCGATGAATTCCACAAGCACAGGTATGATGGTAACAAACCTAGGATTCTAACTCGAAAATTTAATAGCGACAAAATGCTACAAACCCTGTCCATAACTATAACCATAAGAATTCGACCGCCTCCGTGGTCTTAAGGTAGAGCGTCCGCCCGGAGAGCGGAAGGTCCGGGGTTCGATCCTCAGCCGCGTCATACCAAAAGACGTTAAAAGATGGTACTTGTTGTTACCCTGTCTGGCGCTCGGCATTAAGGGGCTAAAACAAGGACTGGTCGGCTCGGAGTCAGTATACTGTGTCTGAGTGGGGTATTCATGTTAAACTGCAGCATGGTATCTCAGTGTGCTAGCACTATAAATCGGCATCAGTCCGGACTAGTACAAGCAGCCACACACACACATACACGTGCATGCATAAGTATATATAAGTGCAATAATCCTGGACGCGACGTTAAACCCCATTTCACCTCACCTCACCATAAGAATTCTCTGTCCATTTTACAAATCGGACGAGATCATAAGCATGTGTGGCGGGTGCTAGCGGCACGACAGGACATATGTACCCCTTTTCCTGGTGCCATTACTGCTTTGAGATTGGTTATTCTTTAGCGTTGACGTTCTCTATTAAGAATCACTGTCAAATATTTAAGTCATGAGGAGCGGACGCTAGCACATATACATGTGAGGGGTTTTTGCATAACGAGCTGATGCATCTGAGTTTACTGGACCAACTGTACTCATGCTCCCCGATGAAGAGAAGTGATCAGAGATGTTTCTCTATGTATTTTAATGCTGAATATATCTTCATCCAATCGCTGCATCCACGACGACCCGAGGATAATAACAGTTGTGAAGTTCACAACGAAAAGAACTCAGTTCGGGACTTTGGATGTTGAGAAAGCGCCCTCTCGTCGACAGTGGGTTTGTTAAGTAAAGGTTTTGCTCTGAAATGAGGTCATTTATAACCTAAGAAATGGATCGAAGCGAAACAAAAACCTAAATGAATTGAAATTACTCCAATCTCGTATGCTTTTTTTGTGTATTGATCGATGACAAATAAAACATTTTCTGCAACAGGGAACTCGAAATACTTCGCATAAAAATGTACCAGTGATTTTCAAGCAGTGTTGGCAAGTAATTGAAGCAATTACCTTTTAAGGAACAGTCAGAGAAAAACAGATTATGTCAATGAAAATTGTAATTATTCCATCGAGAAAAATGGGTCAGTCTCAGTTTCAGATGTGAGTTGGTTTTGTGAGGGGTTGTTTAGAACTTGTACTGAACTGGAACATCGATATATCGAACCACATTTCATTTAGTTACACATACGATTGTACGTCACTCAGTTACGTGTCAAAATAGCATGGAACGCTATGTTATTGCGGTAGTTAATTTAGAATGGATCGTAATGGCGAATCTTTACTAACACATTAACTGTCATACTGAAAAATGTTTCTTGTTCTTTATTCAGCTATTAAGACACATCACTTAGGATTGATCGATGCTGATTTTCTTTATCGAGTTCGGTATACAGAGTACCTGTCATTGGGGACTCAAAGGCGGGCAACTCTATACTATCGCGGTATCACTATTTTGTGTGGATTATGTGGTTTACATCACTTCATGTTTTGAATTATGCATAATCAGTATTCATACGACCTAGGTTGGGTCAAAGGACATCGTCCAAACAAGTGGGACCCATGAAGATTCCGGGGTAGAATAGGTCTTCAGCAACCCATGCTTGCCGTAAAAGGCGACTATGCTTGTCGTAAACGGCAACTAACGGGATCGGGTGGTCAGGTTCGCCGACTTGGTTGATACATGTATCGATCCCAATTGCGTGGATCGATGCTCATGATATCAATCACTGGGTTGTCTGGTCCAGGCTCGATTATTTACAGACCGCCGTCATATAGCTGGAATATTGCTGAGTGCGGCGTTAAACAAATAACCAAAAACAACCAACCAAACAAGTGGATTCTTTCCTAACCGATTTTGAATGGAGGTAGGGGTAGTTCCACTTCAAAAACATTCCAGAAACGATCATAAAAAGTTAATGTGTGTACCTACGAGTAGCCGTGACATACGTACCGCAATACATGTATTCGATCATGCGATACAATATTGTGCTTAGTTTTGCATAAGTAAACAGTCGACAGGGAATGTAGATTACGAGAGTTTACCGATACCGCGATAATATAGAGTCATGCTATACATTCGACTCACCAATACCCTACGATTTGAACTTTGCTCATTGGGCCTCGTCTGGGTTAAAACTTCGAACTTCGATTATCTTTATTTACGGTATGAACGTCTTTTGGTGCTAACAAGGATTGAACTTCTTCTCGTTTTCTCAAGTCCTACTAACATTCATGCAATTACATGTATATACATGTATAAGACTCTACGAGGTACGGTTCGCTTGAATGTTATTTTCATGTATGGTTCATGGCTGAATTCACTGTGTCAATGTTACTGTTTATATTGATTCCGTTCTTCGTCGAAATGGGGACACAGGTGATCAGGTGATTTAATGCGCCGCAACTCGCTGTCTATGGTTGTTTCCCTTATGCGTGTCAGGATCCGAAACCATGGATTCAAACTACAGAATATTCTCAATAATAACCATCTGTTGTCAGATCCGTACTCGTGGGTTTTGTCGAACGACCACGACCACAGCCTCGCTGAACTGACACGCCGTGATATAACTGAATCGTTGTTCCAACACCCGCCATGATATTCCTTTAATATTGCTGAAGGTGGCGTAAAACCATACTCATTCACTCACACACAAAACGCCATAAAGCAAAACCTTCATTTCACGCCGCAGTTACAGGGTCCAGATATATTGACCATCTTAGCGTTACAAGGCAAATTACCAGTGCCTTTTTTGTGGGAATAGAGTACAAATACACAATTTATAAAGACGGCAAATAAACTCATGGTAATTGCATTGATGGATTGGGTATAAGGAGACACCGATCGGATGTTTCCATGGCTTCGGTTGCTTTATCGACTACCGTTGTCATTTTAAACCTCTCAGGTAGAATTTATTTGATACGGAATTCAATTTTATGAGCTGTTAATGTGTTTTCAGGTCAACAGCTTTGTGGGGGCATTCCACGACGCTGTCATCCTGTATGCTCTGGCTCTGAATGAAACCCTGGCGGCGAACATTTCTATAACTAATGGTACGGAAATCACCAAACGAATGTGGAATCGAACATTTGAAGGTAAAGTACTTTCCGTGATTCTTTTAGATAGCAAACTGGAAGAAACCCGCATTGCAGACATGCATTTTATACCTATAACAGATACGTTAGGGTTGTGTACCAAATGAAAAAGATTGGCAAAGAACAGCTTCACCTTCATCAGGCTTCACTACTGGGTCTATTCTGCACATAGAATATATGGGACACTGGGTCAGAATATATGTGCTGTCCTCCACACTTGTAAGCACCATACGACTGATTGTGGATGTCACCAAAGTGGTAATCCTCTGAGACCAGCATCACTTCGGACTTTCTTCCTGTGTTAATACTTTCTTCCCGTATCAATGCGACCTAGCTAAAACCAAACTCAATCACTGACTATAGTAAAAAGCATAAAAACCTAACGACTCCACATATATATGTTTCATAAAGCTCTACCCTTCTCAAGCACTAAGTAAAATCAACAAAACCATTTCCATACCAATAAAAAACTTGCTAAGTCAGTCCATTGTACGATTCCGAATTTGTCATGACTATATTATGACATATCATCAAATAGTGATGATACCATCAATCAAAAGAAGAAATGCCAGCAGTGTCATTTATTACATTCTGGTCGCAATACAGTTCACCAGAGCCGTGATACTACACATGCACGACTATCAATTAGTGATGATACCACGTGTTGCCGAAATGGTGAGCGTATCCTGCCCTAATGGTAGCACTCATTGCGAACAAATTCAAAGGCAAGTCAAATGTTTACCTGAAAAAGAACCGCACGGTACAAGTAAGAATAAACCTCATATCCATAAACCCCGTGACCTCAACCTTAACTTGAAACCCCATGACCACAACCTTAACTTGAAACCCCATGACCACATCCTTAACTTGAAACCCCATGACCACATCCTTAACTTGAAACCCCATGACCACAACCTTAACTTGAAACCACATGACCACAACCTTATCTATAAACCCCATGATCATAACTCTATTATCACAACCATACCGCTCCTAATCACAGGTCCGCACTGGACTCCAGCACAACATAGAGTGAAGTATATGTGAATCTTTTCCCTGACCCGTTTTTAATTTTTCGTGTGTGCTAATTTGTTTAGCTTTTTCTTGTTGTGTTTGCTTCGCAACTTTTAAAACTAGAAATATGCCTTTGATCTTTGCCGTTGAACCTAATTGAGCAGGTTTTGTGATCCCCGGAGAGATCGGGTGCTTGTATTCTCAACAAGCCTCAAATCCTGCTTTCAGAAAGATAAAAAACACCTTCTCTATCACTGCATGTCAACATAAACCAGACTTGATGATGCAGTGTTCGTAAACGAAACTAATTTGCCTTTTTTTAATTCACAGAATTCAAATATATCTTTGTTGCTTCAAAAAACAGCTGTGTGTATAAACAAAGACAGCGTCTAACTTAACTTTGGCTGAGTTTGAGCTGCCATGGGTATTTTCCATGCAACCTTGCGACGTTTTATTTCGAACCTCATCTGTATCGAATGTGTGACTTTTCATACTGAATATAGATTCTCTTTCACTACCGAAAGGCGCAGTCAATATGATGTGTCAGTCCTTCAACATTTTGTCTCGAAGGAAATTCCTTAAACGACCCGTTTCCGTCCAGATCAGGTATTACATGATTAGTATCATTTTTGAACTAGGGAGGCAAGCCCGTCTAAAACCTGATGCCCATTCGTCAATATGCTTCGGTTGCTAGGAACCATCGGAGAGTTAAGTGAGACTGATATTTCACTGGCTTGAGCATTTCTGTCGAGTTCTTCACAGTTCTGGAATTTCTTCACCGCGATGCACGATTTCCTTAAATCCACCTGATATGGGATTAGACAAAATGCATCGAGAAGGCATATTCTTTTTTGGATCTAGAGAGCGATAAATGTCTCTAATGATCTAGAACGCGCAATAACCATCGTTACAATGCAAGCCTTCATTAATGTTTTCGTTAAGCGATTCAGTTAATTACATTGACAGATGTAAGGTTATCTGAATTAAAACATTTACATCTCACCGAATCTACTTTATGCCACGTTAATCATATCCAATAATATGCGTGATCCTTTTGTATATTTGTATCTGGACAAAAATAGATTTTTGCACGTAAGTATCATGTAAATGGCTTTGATTGTAGGAATGAATGCTTGAATTATCGAATTATTAATAAGCATAGCATTTTCAAAAAAGCATTATGCTAATTTTCGTACCCTGCTGATTTAGCATTATCTCGTGTGTTCAAATTACATTTAGACATGCCGACTAGTATTGCAGCATGGTATACACTGAAACCGCGGTAGTCAGGCAGCCTCATCGTATGGACACTTTCAAGTGGGAACGTTCCGTGTACTGCTGTAAAAAAAGGGTTCAATTTTACTGAAACGACCTCGTCCGGATTGGCGAGCTTTTGTTGTAGCTGAATATTAATGACAACGCTTTAATACAACATTCACTCACTCCTTCCACTCTCTCTTTGTCCTCATTTAAAGTCACATTTCCTAACATAACATCCTTTATATATATGAATGAATCCGTGTTTGTTCCCCGTCGGTTTGACATTAATGCTCACTCACTTTAAAGATTCACTCACTCACTTGTTAATTGCTGACCGAGAACTATTTAGCTCATATTGTACGGTACAAATGTCTTGGTCTCATCGTGTTAACGTACAAGGATGTGTGGGCGAGTGAGTTTTTTTACGTCATTCTTAGCAATATTCCAGTATTATCACGAAGGGTAAACCAGAAATGGTCTTAATACATTGTGTCCATGTGGGAAATCGAACTCGCTCCTTCGGTGTAACGAGCCAACGGATTGACCACTAGGCTACCCCACCCCAACACACACCCCTATGCTAGGATGAGTCATATGAGGGTTATGGGCAAGTGTTTTGTCTGCAAAATATTCGCTAGTTGAACGTTTTCAATCTTTTCGTGGGTGTTTTATGGACATTTAAGATGGAGAGGTCGTGGCCTACAACCAAATTTCACAGGGGTTTAAGCAAGCTTTTAGTGGATGTATTCTGTGAACGAAAGTCGATTTAGACAGCGACATATTGCGATTGAAAATACGCGCTTTGTCGGAATGCGAAGACCTGTCTCTTAGAATTTAGATTTCACGGTGTATTTGCATACGCTGTAAACGAATCGATTTTCAAGCGTGTGTGATTATATCTCCGTTAAAAGTTTACACACAATTAGCTATTTTCACGCTATTTGATCAGAATAACTGTCAAAAGGTTTTAACATATTTTTCTACTGAAGAAACCTACTTTTCTTTCCCTTCGATTTATTCACTCGGTTGTTAATTGCAAGTGCTTCTTTGATGAATTTTCGATAATTAAAATTAATTGATAATTTAATTTAGTGTTTGTTGGTCTTTTAATGATATAAATCAATTTATTATTTCCTTAAATGAACCGGCTTATAAGTTTACTTAAATTTATACTTCTTAACAATTATGAGAAATTTCTCTTGAACATGTTAGTGTTAACACTGAATATACCACGGAGTGAATATGTCATGAAACAATAATTATTAACGCAGATAAAGTATGAAGCATACCTCAAATAAACCCCGTGAATTCGAATAGGTCACTAGAAACCTATGCTTGACATAAGAGGCGACCAAATGGTTTGGATAGTCGGGCTCGGTGATTTGGTAGATGGCGTGCCAACGTACGCCGACGGGATGGATAGTTGCTCACAGTATTGATCACTGGGTTATCTGGTCCAAAACCAATTGTGTGTAATGTTCATGATATCAGTTACTGGATTATATGGTCCAGATTCGATTATCTGCAGGCTGCCTTCATACAGCCGGAATATTGTTGAATGCGGCGAAAACAAACAAAACCTCAAATAAAAGGAAAGCGAAAAAGGATGTGACAGGATCTTCATCATCGCTTATCAGAATTCATTAGAGCACCAGAGAGCAGAACCACTCTGCCGTACAATATTCATGGTATTCAATGCGTGTAAAGTAGGAAAGGATTATTCAGAGTGAGGGACCAGTGTTTACTGTTGCCTTATGGAAGCCCATTCGAAATAAATATTGGTAAAATAAACCAAAAGATCGTACATATATTTATTTGCACGAAGGAAAACCTGTTTTTGTCAGCGTACATGCATTTAGGGCTTTGACAAAACAAACTGTTTCTCACTAGCCAATTCCCGTAGGAACCATTAAGGAAACTTAATGCTACAGTATACCAATCAGCCTGACCATTCGGGTGACACAATTTGCCCTGTTCGCCTCATTCATGTGCTGCAAGGATGATTTACGATGTGATAAGGTTCCCAAATTATTCAGTGTTGTGCGTGTCAATCCTGTCAATGTATATATGGATAAATGTCGTGTGACGTATTAATCGTCCGAATATTTTAACCGCAATTATTGCAATGACCGTATAAGTGGTGGATGTTTTGTTACATTTGACACTTAAGTCGCGACTCTCTGGCTAGGTTTGAGTTTTTCACAGCATGAAAATTTCATTTTGTCCAAAGATTTCAAACTTTCAAAACTAAGCAAAATTATTGAAATTGTTTTGATAGCTATGGACGGGTGCTGAATGCTATTCCCTGAAGATATGCGAGCAATATGTGTGTCACAATCGCATAGCTTCGATTTTTATGGTAGCTTTTTTAATTGACATTTTTTAAAACTTTTCAATATTTTGAAAAGGCAAAAAATATATCAAATCGAGCTCTTATCACACAATGTCCTCTAAATTAATGTGCATGTTTTACTCATTACATTGACTCTACGGAGGAATGAGGAATGAACACAAACAGTCGGCGATAGAAGCATGTTCTTTTCATGTTTCAAAAAGGCCAAATGTTTCCTCTATATGGATCTCTACTGATATATCCCCGACATGTTGGTGAATCTCTTCCATAGTTGCAAGTTCGCCATATACTTAGCAAAATCAAGTAAGGCCTTTCTCAAAATGTATATGGGCCTACTACGTATGGTTTAGGGGCGGTCAGGTAGCCTAGTGGTTAAAGCGTTCGCTCGTCACGCCGAAGACCCGAGTTCGATTCCCGACATGGGTACAATGTGTGAAGCCCATTTCTGGTGTCCCCCGCCGTGATATTGCTGGAATAGTGCTAAAAGCGGCGTTAAACCATACTCACTCACTCACTCACTCACATATGGTTTATGTAAATATATATAATACTGATATTACCAGGGACGCACATTTCGCAATTACCTACATTTATAAGAACACAACGTGCTGTTCCCAATGTCATTAACGCTAATGTCAGAGGAGAATTGAAATGGATATGAACATATCGCTTTCTCTCTGGTGATTTGTGTAATGCAAGAATTATGCTGTGTTTGCATTTTATATGAGATATTGGTTTCAAAACCAGTAAAGGTATTGCCGGAATTCGGTTCTTTTGAAAGGATGATTGGAGGTAGGAAAGGAATAGACTGGTCTGTTAATATTGCGTTGACATGAACATTCATTACTTGGAACTAACATAAAACAATACATTCTGATTAAGATCCTTGAGCACTTTTCAACTTTTCGACAAAAATTCTAACTATAATGACACCATCGTTAGCTTATCGAGAACTGGCAGCATGTGCGAATATAATCGCCGGTGCTGCTTTCATGTTGAGATGAAATGCATTTGTAAGCTAATTTGTTATGGAATTAAAAATAGAAAGTGTGTTTTCCGATGTCTATTATCTATTTAATTACAACCTGGATTACTATCACACATGTAAACGTTATTCGCATTTCATACATTTACAATCGCATACCCTTTTCTCAAGACACCTGTTGTCATCACTGATTTTCAGAAATCCACTCATATAATTGCCACCACTGTTTTGTCTTTTGCTCCCAAAGGAATCTTTCGGTTCATAATCTAGATTGATTATTCTCTGGAATGTGCGTTTTCATTATATGTTTATGAACAACATTTGTGCGGATATTTCATATTTTGTTCATATCTTCAAAATAATCCATCGATTCGTTGATCCATTACTCGGGTAATGACACTGTCATGCATTGATACAAATCTTTCAGGTATATATTGATAAAGCATTTGTTTAAAATTAATAGAGTGAGTGAGTGAGTATGGTTTTACGCCGCTTTTAGCAATATTCCAGCAATATCACGGCGGGGGACACCAGAAATGGGCTTCACACATTGTACCCAGGTCGGGAATCGAACTCGGGTCTTCGGCGTGACGAGCGAACGCTTTAACCATTACGCTTCCCGACCGCCCCTAAAATTAATAGAAGAACGAACACTTACACAACATGATATATAGTATTACTCTTTCCGTCATAGCTGACATTTGACTTCTCTCAGACATCTATGCAGAGGAACGCGTTTAATCGCTCTGAGCGTAGTAATATACCCTGTTACTTTATCCTATTGCTGAATCAAAGGCTCAACGTAAACTCATCAAGATGGAGAAATAGACGTCATCTATCTCATCATTACAATTTAACTTGTGTGTTAACTAAATTACAAAAGTGTCGCCTCCATGCCTGTGCTACAAGGTGTTAACTGCATTGGGTGATCCTATTCGGGCAACATTGGACGCCCACGTTAACAATACTCTTTTCAAATTTGGATTCGGGATCGTATGGATATATCTATATTCGAACACATACTTTTTGACTAAATTCATGTTCTTATAAACAATTTAAATCCCTTTCAAATATTGAAGCTTATTTAAATATTTTTATGTCGTAAAGGCGGATTTTATTATGCTTTAGATGAAGCAACTATATTTCCTGTAAAGTCTAGAATATACAATGACATACCCTACAAAGAAAGACTCCTTTGTCAGTTTGTCTCTTTTGACGAAACTTACCCGTAAAGATCAACCTATGCCTGTCGTTTAACTGGCGACTAGGCTTGCCGTAAGTGGCGACTAACTGGATCGGGTGATCAGGCTCGCTGACTTGGTTGATGCATGTCATCATATCCCAATTGCGTAGATCGATGCTCATGATATCAATCACTGGATTGTCTGGTCAAGACTCGATTATTTGCAGACCGTCGTTATATATTTGGAATATTGCTGAGTGCGGCGTTAAACAACAAACAAACATACAAACAAAACATAGAGGAAACTACTACACTGAAAATGAATTTCGCATTTTGCTTTATATGTTAATTTGGGATGGAGTAGTGCGTACTTGATGGCAATTACGCAAGGGATACCCGCCACCGATTGCAGTTATGCATCTAATAATTATCAGTCCAAATGTATACATGGCATCCTCGGTGCATAAGAGACACGCACTAGTATGGCTAAAATGGACGATGACGTTTTTGCGGCATCAATTCACTCTTGGTGTACCTCAACCAGCAGCAGTCGTGCATGTGTATTACTACTGCTCAGACATGCTGTTTGCAAATTGGGCAAACTGAATTCAAAAGATCGCACTGTTGGCGTTTCTTCTATTGATTGATGGTATTATAACTATTTGATAGTGATTCATAATCATCATATACTATGCTGGTAGCCGGAATCATACAATGGACGAGATTGCTTATGACCATGGAAAGGGCCTTGTTGCCTATAAGTACAATACTAAACACGACGGTATGCCATTTCTGGAATTTCCAAATGCCTGCATGTGGTGTTTCCAGATAAATGATTTCAATCAAAATATATTAGATCCCGGTACCGGTACTCGAATGTTTCGAGGAGAACATTTCCATGTTGTATGTTAAAGGTTTTGTAAAGTAAGAATGTTAAGAATTAGAAATGTTACCGGGGCAAATTGTAATGTGAAAATCGTTAATGGATATACATAAGACATGACTTGTTTCCTTCACCTACCTATATTGACAACTGGCGTGTTGATAGCGTTAAGATGATCTTCAAAATAATCATCTTTTCAAACGAAGTTTAAAATAAAATTTAGATTATGTTCAGTTATAGAGACACAAGGTACTCAGCCAAATTGGCAGATCAAGCAATCATCTCTATCCGGTTACCCCATAGTATGATATTAATCGAAATAGTTAATATTCAATTTATTACACAAAGAAAGTCCTACTTGTAGGCTGGAAGTTGTCTTTAGACCAAAGAGCACAGTCTCCCTTTAACGGTGGAAAAATTTAGACCCACAACCTCCTTGTTCGACATTAACTTATGCTTTCTGTTATATATTTTATATGTATAAAATGTACGTGTAAAAAACCAATGATATTATTAAGGATATTTTTATTACTTCACAGGTATAACCGGTACCGTCAGTATAGATCAGAATGGCGACCGAAACGCTGATTATTCCCTGCTCGATCTGAACCCTGAGACTGACACGTTTGAGGTACGTAATGTTTCATGTACACATACATGTATCTAATGTATACACTTTGTGATAGGTATTTCCATCCAAAGGATATATATACCAGGAAACAATCTGACCATTCCCATATACATACATATATATCTTAGGCTTCTTGTGATTAAAGCGCTAGCTTGTCATGTGGAAAACCTTTGATATATACAGTATTACAATGTGTGGAAGCGATTATTGTTGTGTTCCATTGTGAACTTGCTGACATATGATCAAAGCAACAGGTCTCAGTCATTTCGCAAAAGCTATCATTCGTTTATGTTCATTCTCACGGACCCAATGCTTCCGCATGAACCAAACCATGATGATCGTGAAGTAAAAATATAATGCGTGACGTGTCATTGTACCTCGCAGTCAGCTCACTGTGACGCTGAGACCCGTGAAGATCCGGGGTAGAATAGGCCTTCAGCAAACCATTCTGCCGTAAAAGGCGACTATGCTTGTTGTAAGAGGCGACTAACGGGATTAGGTGGTCAGGCTGGTTGATGACTTGGTTGATGCAGGTCATCGATCCCAATTGCGTGGATCGATGTTCATGATGTCAATCACTGGATCATTTACAGACCGCCGTCATATATCTGGAATATTGCTGAGCGCGGCGTAAAACAACAAACAACGCTGAACAACATTAGCTACTTCACTCACACACCCATGTCACTGTTTATTTGTTCTCAGGTTGTGGCAAATTACTATGGCAACAAGAAGCAGTACGAACCTGTTGAGCACAAGACAATTCACTGGGCAGGGGGTAGAAACAGTCCCCCTCCAGACACCCCTGATTGCGGCTTTGATGGTTCAAAATGTCCCCCAGATGGTGAGTTGACGTTGTGGTATGTGTTTGTTTCTGTCTTTAAGGAGGACTCTAAAAGCTGACTTTTGCTAAGTTCCTTCACGGGTCTCCGATTTCCGGTAAGGGGCTTTCTAGAGTTCATGTGTATACCCACTAATGCAAAAAATCAAGCAAATCCAATGCGTTTTTCTAAATGGTTTTAATTCCACTTGTTTCAAATATTTTGTGACTATAACGAAAGTCGTTCCTTCGTTGTATGAGGGAATATGGTTAATCTTTAAGAAAGGGATTTGGTGGTACATTTGCTGAACTCTTCAATGTATCTCTCGTTGTGCGGATGTTTATAGTCTGCCGTACAGACCCTATACAGAGTCTATAATTGTAGGCAAGTCTAGATTACAACAATTTGAGGAAATAAGGAGACTCTCTTGGCTCCTTTTTATTATATTTTATTAAGATAATTTAACAACTGGGTTTTAAAATATGGGTTTTTTTCGGAGACAAGATTTTAGTCTAAGTTTTTTTATGTAACTTTGGAATCCAGTACTACAGGAATGGACATGTCTCAGAGTTAAGCCAAAGGTTGATTTCTTCCTCAGTTAACAAACTGGACTCATGTGTGGCATTATTTGATATGCCACTTATATTACGTTCTTTAAACGAACAATTAATATGGTGATACTTAAATATAAATTAATGGTTTTGTCATTTTAGGACTTGTCAGAAGAAACAACTACAAACTTTAAATGTAGGCTAGCCAGACTTGAGATGAGAACTGGCTGGGGCAGAATGGGTTTATTCCAATTCTGTTTCTTCTTTTAAGTAGTATTCTATTAATGACAACACCACACATTGACTTAACCCACTCCGAAAGACATTCAACAGTTTCATCTTCCCACTTAGCCTGTTGTTTGGCATACGCTTCGACAGCATCCATAATGATTATAAAGGTGTAAACCAAATTGGAAGCAGGCTGTTCACGATCTTTGGGGACATTTTTGAACAACCGACGGAGGGTGTTATTGTCAACAATAGAGACCTCACCTGTGATTATATGAGCAACAGGTTCGTTGCAGTATGATGAATCTTGGCAGCCCTATGTAGCAGAGTTGACATCAAGAGCCAAGTCCACGTTCTGCAACACGTTTCTATAATTGAACAGCTTTGATGAAATGGCTTCTTCATAGGAAAATGAAACCATTGGTGGTTCCTTAAATTTGAAATATTGTGGGACTTGTAGCAAAGCTGTTTGTCTCAGATTGATTATAACATCGATCCTCTAGTTTGCAAATTCAACATACAACAACACGCAGTCCTATTTTCAGATTTGTATGTCTTTTTTTCTGGTTTGGCTCTCTAGGCGATCTTTGGGCTCTTGCTTTTTGTAGACTCACCCATCAGCCGGCAAAAGCTTCAGAAGTATGAAATAAAGGTTAACCAGACACGGTTTAGGGTTTTTTAAAATCTGAAGTGACAAATCTCCTCAAAGAAGAATTGCATTTTCCTAACAACTTCTTCAGGCGTAGACAAGTCCCATGTGAATTTAGGAGATGATAAGAATTCACGACATCGACACATTTCTAGCCTTGAAACCCCACACATGATTACTCATGTTTTAAACGTTAAATTTGCATTGTGGGAATACTAAATAAGGATCCGTTATTTATCATAATGACAGTGACTGAAAAGGACATTACTTTTCGTATTTCGAATATATAAAAATACGTTATGACACTTTAAGAGGCCACAGAGCGGACACAAACACGTTTTACTTAATAGTATTGTGCATTAAATCGCGGATATACATGATATGGACGCATATATAGTCGATGTCATACACTAAGTGTTTTGTTCACGATATAATACATGATTATGATGGAGTCTGCTTTTTTTCTTGTGATTATGACAAGGGTTGTGTCGCATATATACTATTTAAAATAAGAGTATTATGTGGTATTGGCAAATGGAAATGACATGATCATATCTGCTGGGAAATAGGCGATTAGATGTAATGGGTTCTAATGGTTGGTGTGATGAGATGGCGCACTGGGTCGTTAAAGAGGTCGGGGTGATGTTCGAAATTTGCATTTTTCGGCCAACGTCACTACTATCGGGTAAAACCACTCTGTTGGCTAGACATACACGATGTCGTCGAGGCATACTTCTGATGAGTCGACCAATGTCAGTTTGGCTCATGTTCAACTCATCAGTGAGAGCAACACCGAGTTCATTGGGGGTGGTGGGTGGATTAACGTTGACGTACGCGTCTCCCAATGACGTCCCAGACGTGTTCAGAGGGGTCAGGATTGGGTGCTGGCCATGGTATGACATGGGCCTCTTGCTGTTGGAAGACTTGGGTCACAATCCTGTAACGATTAGTACGCGCATCATCGTCTTGAAAGATGAAACATTGCCCAACATGTTGTGCATATGGCACCGCGAATAGTGAAATGGTTTTGTCCCGATAGTACTGACATGTGACTCTGACAAGAGCGCAATGCGGCCAGTCATTGATTGGCCCACCCTTAAAACATGGTGTACGACGTTCACATCCATTATGATGACTCTAAACTCGATTCCTTCGATCTTGAAAGTCGAAAGTGACCCTCGATTTGTCAATAAGCCCAACGTTGATTATTGACGTTCCTTACACCACTGACGCCTCCTATTGGGTAAAGTGTTCTGTGGTGGGTAAAGTGTTCTGTGGTGGGTAAGGTGCACTGAGGTGGGTAAAGTGTTCTATGGTGGGTAAGGTGCACTGAGGTGGGTAAGGTGTACTGAGGTGGGTAAGATGTACTGAGGAGGGTAAGGTGTACTGAGGAGGGTAAGGTGCACTGAGGAGGGTAAAGTGTACTGAGGAGGGTAAGGTGTACTGAGGAGGGTAAGGTGTACTGAGGAGGGTAAGGTGTACTGAGGAGGGTAAGGTGTACTGAGGAGGGTAAGGTGCACTGAGGAGGGTAAGGTGTACTGAGGTGGGTAAGGTGTACTGAGGAGGGTAAGGTGTACTGAGGTGGGTAAGGTGTACTGAGGAGGGTAAGGTGTACTGAGGAGGGTAAGGTGCACTGAGGAGGGTAACGTGTACTGAGGTGGGTAAGGTGTACTGAGGAGGGTAAGGTGTACTGAGGTGGGTAAGGTGTACTGAGGTAGGTAAGGTGTACTGAGGAGGGTAAGGTGTACTGAGGAGGGTAACGTGTACTGAGGTGGGTAAGGTGTACTGAGGAGGGTAAGGTGTACTGAGGAGGGTGAGGTGTACTGAGGTGGGTAAGGTGTACCGAGGAGGGTAAGGTGTACTGAGGAGGGTAAGGTGTACTTAGCAGGGTAAGGTGCACTGAGGAGGGTAAGGTGCACTGAGGACGGTAAGGTGTACTGAGATGGGTAAGGTGTGCGGAGGAGGGTAAGGTGTACGGAGGTGGGTAACGTGTACTGAGGAGGGTAAGGTGTACTGAGGAGGGTAAGGTGTACGGAGGAGGGTAAGGTGTTTTGTGGTGTGTAAGGTGTACTGAGGAGGGTAAGGTGTTTTGTGGTGTGTAAGGTGTACTGTGGAGGGTAAGGTGTTTTGTGGTGTGTAAGGTGTACTGAGGAGGGTAAGGTGTTTTGTGGTGTGTAAGGTGTACTGAGGAGGGTAAGGTGTTTTGTGGTGTGTAAGGTGTACTGAGGAGGGTAGGGAGTTTTGTGGTGTGTAAGGTGTACTGTGGAGGGTAAGGTATTTTGTGGTGTGTAAGGTATATTGAGGTAGGTAAGGTGTACTGAGGTGGGGAAGGTGTACTCAGGTGGGGAAGGTGTACTGTACGTCCTGAGGTGGGTAAGGTAGATAAGGTGTACTGAGGTGTGGAAGGTGTACTGAGGTGGGTAAGATGTACTGAGGAGGGTAAGGTGTACTGAGGAGGGTAAGGTGCACTGAGGAGGGTAAAGTGTACTGAGGAGGGTAAGGTGTACTGAGGAGGGTAAGGTGTACTGAGGAGGGTAAGGTGTACTGAGGAGGGTAAGGTGTACTGAGGAGGGTAAGGTGCACTGAGGAGGGTAAGGTGTACTGAGGTGGGTAAGGTGTACTGAGGAGGGTAAGGTGTACTGAGGTGGGTAAGGTGTACTGAGGAGGGTAAGGTGTACTGAGGAGGGTAAGGTGCACTGAGGAGGGTAACGTGTACTGAGGTGGGTAAGGTGTACTGAGGAGGGTAAGGTGTACTGAGGAGGGTAAGGTGTACTGAGGTGGGTAAGGTGTACTGAGGTAGGTAAGGTGTACTGAGGAGGGTAAGGTGTACTGAGGAGGGTAACGTGTACTGAGGTGGGTAAGGTGTACTGAGGAGGGTAAGGTGTACTGAGGAGGGTAAGGTGTACTGAGGTGGGTAAGGTGTACCGAGGAGGGTAAGGTGTACCGAGGAGGGTAAGGTGTACTTAGCAGGGTAAGGTGCACTGAGGAGGGTAAGGTGCACTGAGGACGGTAAGGTGTACTGAGATGGGTAAGGTGTGCGGAGGAGGGTAAGGTGTACGGAGATGGGTAACGTGTACTGAGGAGGGTAAGGTGTACTGAGGAGGGTAAGGTGTACGGAGGAGGGTAAGGTGTTTTGTGGTGTGTAAGGTGTACTGAGGAGGGTAAGGTGTTTTGTGGTGTGTAAGGTGTACTGTGGAGGGTAAGGTGTTTTGTGGTGTGTAAGGTGTACTGAGGAGGGTAAGGTGTTTTGTGGTGTGTAAGGTGTACTGAGGAGGGTAAGGTGTTTTGTGGTGTGTAAGGTGTACTGAGGAGGGTAGGGAGTTTTGTGGTGTGTAAGGTGTACTGTGGAGGGTAAGGTATTTTGTGGTGTGTAAGGTATATTGAGGTAGGTAAGGTGTACTGAGGTGGGGAAGGTGTACTCAGGTGGGGAAGGTGTACTGTACGTCCTGAGGTGGGTAAGGTAGATAAGGTGTACTGAGGTGTGGAAGGTGTACTGAGGTGGGTAAGGTGTACTGAGGTTGGTAAGGTGTACTGTACTGAGGTGGGTAAGGTGTACTATGGAGGGTAAGGTGTTTTGTGGTGTGTAAGGTGTATTGAGGTAGGTAAGGTGTACTGAGGTGGGGAAGGTGTACTGAGGTGGGTAAGGTGTACTGTACGTACTGAGGTGGGTAAGGTGTACTGAGGTTGGTAAGGTGTACTGTACTGAGGTGGGTAAGGTGTACTGAGGGGGATAAGGTGTTCTGTGGTGGGTATGGTGTACTGAAGTGGGTAAGGTGTACTGGGGTGGGTGGAATGTACTGGGATGTGTGGTATGTACATGGATTGGTTAGATTTACCGGTAATTAGGAACTTTTCTTCAAATACATATCTTTTAGCTCTGGTTGGAATGTTTGGCACTCCAGAAAAGCTATTTTGGACGATGTATGGTGTCAGTATGTATTAGTAAGATGGACATGTAACGTAACTAGTGGTTTTTTGTGCCTTTGAAACAATAACTTATAAAAGTATGTATCCATGAGACTTACAAAACTGTTGAACAAACAACCTGCCAAGGCTACAAACCGATGCTTACCTCAATATATGTTGCCATTTAAAAATTGTTGTGGGCGAGAAACACGATCCCTATGAGAACTATTTCCCAAGGAGAACTCTGCATAGTCTCATGATGTCCACAAATATTACACCAATCGGGCAAAGAAAATAAGTTTTCTTTCACAAACTCAATTTTCTCTTCTTTTTTTCGCCATAAAGAATGGCTAGTATTGTGACTTACGTTCTTCCAGGACATTATTGCTTCAACCACTTGTAAACTGAAAAAAACACCATCCGATAAAGAAGTTATCCCCGAATACAGCCGGAGCTCGTTTTAATTTGTTCTTGAAATACACCCCTTGGCATATTGACAAACGGATTTATAAGCACGTTATCGCCACGTGGTTGTTATTGAAGGTTCTGAAAAAACGGTTTATCTCATACATTTAGATGCTGCTCTCGACAAAACTTGAATACGATGAAGTTTTACAGATGCGGTGTTCTTTGCATACATGTATGTTTCGAATGAAGTGGGGTTTTTTTCAAAGAATAAATCATGTCCACACATCTAAACGTTAGTTGGATCAGATATAGATTTTCCTACAATGTTACACGTTATTGTGTGAACTCGAATAAAGGTTAATTTCCTTGGAGGCAATTTAACATCCAAAGTCGGACAGTTTCAAGCATTAAGGCGCCATTTGAACAGGGCCACGTCCCGTACATAACGACATTATTCCTTAAGTTTCTTCTCAACGAGGTATTGTTAAGTATCAAAGGGCATTGCTAGTTTATTCATATTTTGTCAGTAGTTTTCATATAAATGACAAACTGCCGTGTCCCCCGCCGTGATATTGCTGGAATATTGCTAAAAGCGGCGTAAAACCAAACTCACTCTCTCACTCACTAAATGACAAACTTGGGGGTTTATTAGATGTGTTCTATTGAAAATCAAAAATGATAATGGTAAGCCATATCTTTCATCTTGAATCATTTTGTGTAAACATAACTGGTCCAAAAAACACTATTTTGAAAATGTATGTTTCAAATTCAAATTAAAACTTGCACTGTTTCTGAAGTAATGATACTAAACTAGGCAGGCAATTATGATGCAGAAAACGTTAACCCTCATGCTTCAGAACTTATGTTATTCTTGTTACTGGCAATATTATTCTACTTGTTCAATAGCGTTACTAATTCAAGAAGTGTAACTTCTAACTGAGAACAAGTTCATGCTTTGCTTATCCGGAAATCCAACATGTGATACTTGAAAACACTAATCCCAAAATCTGTAGCATGATAACAAATCAATATTTGTTCATAAAACTGTTATCTTTTATTGATGTTTACACCGCAAGCAAAGGTAAGGTTTGTTGGTATTGAACTTCATTCCCTGACCAAATGACAGTTAATACATGGTCCATGTTTGAATTGCCTTACGGAGGGACTAAGGAATTACGAAAAGTCTGCACTCGAAATATTTTGTCCCTGGAATGCAAACACGAAATGGGATTAATATTTATCCACTGCATTAAGATGTCTTTGATGAGCATTGGTCGAAGTACCTGGACGAGGAACCTCTTTGTTCATTGAGGATATTAAATCCAAAGATTTGAAAATTATCTTAAGCCTTCTACTTCATCCCATGGCTTAGTGTAATCAAATGGTGAAGTCATTCGGTTTAATCAGAAATCGGAATTCGAATTTTAACGACAAGTTCATATCCTATTGAGTCTCCAAATTTTTTTTTCATTCCAACCCTTTCGTGCAAACCATAATTCAGATTTGGCTACGGTAGGGGACAAGGCGTTTTTCATGAGAGCTTTGGCCTTCGCTCTGCGTGCTGTGTGACATTGATTTGTAAGTGACTTTACGGATTTAAATGTTTTGAAACTAGCAATTTTCAACGGTTTGAAATATTATACCTGTATGGTCGACTTTTTTATGCGCTCAATTTTCGCTGTCAGCTTCCTTGGGAGTATACAACCCAAACTTCATATGAGGTGCTAAAAGGATTAGAATAGGTCTTAAGCAACTTATGCTTATCGTAACAGGCGGTAACTAACGGGTTCGGGTGGTCAGGCTCGCTGACGTGAGTGATGCGCGTCATCGTATCCCATTTGCGTGGAATGTTCATGATATCAGCCACTGGATTGTATGGCCCAGATTCGACTATTAACAGACCGCCGTCGTATATCCGGAATATTGCTCAGTGTGGTATTAAACAACAAACAAACAAACATTACTGGGTACCACTCAGGCATATTTCGAACAAAGTCACGTGCCTTTGGAGACACCACATGTAGCATGTCTTTCAGTGTTGAGGAGGACCGAAGCCATAGAATATCTCTGATGTCAAGCTGCCGAACACGGTCGCCCAATGTACTACACTCAGCAACCAACTTCTCCTGATTTGTGAACTATGCCACCATGATGGCGGTTGTGTTTTTCTTCAAGAAAAATTTAATATGAAAGTAATTACTTCCCAGGCAATATAAGAATACATAAAACTATCTCATTAAACCCTACGCGTTTCCTATTTCAAAGACTCAGTACGCAATGCTACATTAACTGGGGAAATCCAGAATGTCTACGCTGCAGACACATTTGTCAAGCACCGCGTTAATTAACTTTAAACCCTCACACTGAATACAGGAAATCGGATTTTATTTGAAAGAACAAACTACATCAGCAATATACCTTCAAATAATCCGTAACCTTTTTTCGTATTTTTCCTTAATAGGAATGAAAACCGCCACACACCTTGTACCTTAGAATTGTAAGGTGATCCTAAAAGGCCCTCTCATAAGACAGACCTCCTTTTGGCTATCAACCAGAATAAGTACAAGCATTCTATCCTGAAGCTTAATATAAATGGAAGGAATTGGTCTGTTCTGCGGAATTTCGCTGAGAGTGAAAAGTGCATCCGCTTATTTTCTGTCATTTTACTCATGGCCTTTGGTTATTGGGATTTGGCGAGAAGGGTTGATTCATGGAAATGTATTATATTCTCCGTATCTTTAATCCAACATATGGCCTGGCGTGGAGCGGATCACGAAATGCATGAGATGAAACGTCATGATAGATCCATCCGTCGATTTTAGTGCATATTGTGATTTAATACTGAGTGCTTAGATTATAGAAACGTGTACCAGATGTATAGGATATCCCTGGAAGTTAACATATTCCAATCGATACAAGAAATGCAAATCATTTACAGATCATTTGTGAAATGATCAGAAATTAAATCATACCACCATTAAATTTTCATTTTATATACAGTAAACTACGGTTATAATAAACTCGGGACCACTAATTGCAAATGGACGGGATAAAAACACATTTCGTTATATCCGTCAGTTCGTTATAAGCGTGTTCGTTATTAACGTAGTTTACTGTAATGTATTTAGTCAATGCGTCTCATAAAACGTTCATAAAGAGGATACAATATAATCTGAATACAAATGTGACATTAGTTATTGTATGTCACCATGACGTTTATTGGGGAGGGATTAATACTTTGAGTCAGTAACAACATGCGATTTCCTCTTTCTATAAAATATCTATGTGATATATGTTAATACAACAATTTACACAATCTACCGTCAGTGCATCATATATGATACTAGTCAATGACATGTTGTTTTCAGAATGTAAATTTGTTTCAGTTGATATTTATTTATCAAATTTTCAGTCATATGGATTTCAGAATTATGGGGTTTTTTTCATTTTGGTTCGGAAGTCACTAATCTTCAGTCTCGTGAATTCCAGGTGTTTTTGTTTGTTTCAATGGTTTGACATCAGTTTGACATGTTTTGTTCTTTCAGAACCTTTTCCGGAATATGGCATCGTGATTATCGTCTTGGGCTCTATAATTCTCATCGTGCTGGTCGCGGCGTTTTTCATCTACAGGTTTGTAACCTTAAGCTTCCAGCATACCGCGTCATGTGAACATATTTCTTCTCCAATCCCTTGACTGAAGCCTTATGCTGAGACATATGTGGCCAGTCATGCTGCAACTAGTTTCCCGATGTGTTTCTCTTTCACGTATATTGCAATTGTTTCCTTATCTGCGATTTCTCTTTATACGTTGTGTTCAAATGAGATGTGCATTTGCGTGTTGAACTATCAGCCGTTAGCCTAAAACGTGTTCATGTGAGATTATTTCATGGTATGTGATCACTTTTCTGCTTTCATTTCTAATAGTTTTTTTAATAGTGTCTGTTTACCTATCACAGTTAGTAATACTTGAAAACATGTCAAACTTGTGTGGTTTGAGTGACCACATGAGGATTCCGGGTTCGAATATGTCCCCCGACACTTTATACTGGTCCTCAGAACCGACTAAACTGATCATGAAGTGTGTTTATTGGTTTGTTTGTTTGTTTGTTTGTTGTTAAACGCCGCAATCAGCAATAGTCTTGCTATATGGTGGCAGTATGTAAATAATCGAGTTTAGACCAGACAATCCAGTGATTGGTATCATAAGGATCAATCCACGCAATTGGGATACGATGACATGCATCAACTAAGTCAGCGATCCTGACCACCCGACCGCCGTAGTGGGCTGTACAAAATTGTGTACCTTTATTGTGCGAGGATCCGCGGATTTTTGGGTTCGAATCACAAATTTGCTTTCATTTCCTGCCATATTATGCTGTCACACCGTGATGTAACTGATTCATGTTTAAAGCAGTGATAAATTAAATTACACTTCACACAATCAGTTCTTCTCCTATAAGAGAGTGAGTGAGTTTGGTATCATCCCGATGTGAATTTCATCATCACAGCAGTTAAATCGCGGCGTATCAGCATTATGAGGGAGGAAAACACGAATTGATGCAGGTCTCAGAAAATTTTTGGTGCTGACAAACATTGAAACATATAAGGGGCGAAACGGGATTCCAACCCACAATGGTTTCTGGAGTGACCGAGACACGCTGCTCTGCTCTCCCAAGAGAGAATCAATTGAGGTCTTTTTATGACAGGGGCGGTGGGGTAGCCTAGTGGTTAAAGCGTTGGCTCGTCACCCTGAAGACCCGGGTTCTATTCCCCCTTTCTGGTGTCCCCGTTGTGATACTGCTGGAATATTGCTAAAAGCGGCGTAAAACCACTCTCTCTCTCTCACTTACTCAGTCACTCACTTTTAATGACCTTCATCGTGTGGATGTACATGTATGTTCGTAAAGGTATAATCGCTTATATATATAGCTACGCTCATTCTTGGACACAAGTAAGGTACATGTACATGTACATGTACATGTTTAATAATGTTCATTATACAAATTGAGCATTTCCTCTTTATTTCCTGAAAGCAAGATCTCTCTTTTACAAAATGTGCATCTTCAACTTCTTACCGAAAACCCACCGGTATGCAATTGCACGACAGTTTATGCATGTTTTGTTACAAAACACATTCATTTACATCTAAAAGTAGCCCAGAAATAACCATCCGAGGAGAGAGTCTACAAAGAAGAGATGTGTTGAGGAAGTTTGTCCGGAGGTCGATCAGAACGTAATGCACAAACAAGTGATTACGAAATTGCTTACCCAGCGTGCTTTTGGAGTCGCTTGGAGACTTTAAGCATATAGCAAGATCGGCAGACATTTAATTCAAGCACTGTTATAACAGGCACAAAAGGGACAAGACCTACGAGGAGGTCGCAAAGGCTTTCAGACTTCCTGGTGAGTTCATTTTAAATTGAATCCTCAAAAATGTCCATGTCGTTTTTCATCTCTAAGTTATGATATCAACCGAAACTTTCAAAAATCCCATTTGGAACGCAACTACACAAGCGCATTTTGTAAATCAAAGAGAGAAAATGAACTGCATGTATTTCTTGAACGCGAAAAGGGGACACATGTCTAAAAATATAAATATATCATTTATCCACAAAAAATGTATAATAAACCTTATGACCTATAAAAACCTTTAAAGGTTTATGTTTGGTCAAGGCTAATCATAATTCCTAGAATTAGTTGTCGGGGAATTAGCAAGGGACCGCACACGTTAAAAAAAACCAAGAGAAGCATCTATTAGTGGCCTGTCTTTATTCCGTGTATCTCATCAGTATTTACATATCACAATAAAACATAAACAAAGTACAACCTAATGAATCATACAATAAACAATTGCATCTAACAATGAAACGAAGACACTTTACATTTGGTTGAAAATATAGTACACGTGATATAGCGCAATTAAGGACAATGTTTTTTAAATAAATAGGATAACTCTTCAGTAAGACTTACTACATGTGTTACCAATAACTGAAATAATCGTACATGATCTTTGCTATTTATGAAAAACGTAATGAGAAGGGTTACTTTAATATACCTAGCAGAGATAACCTAAACCGGATAATAAGAATACACATACATTAATAAATATCTTATCAATTACTAAAATAATCTAACATGATCTTTGATGTTTATGAAGAACGTAATGAAGAGCTTTACTTTAATACAACCTTACAGAATACAACTTAAACCGAATAATAAGAATACACAAATATTAATAAATATCTCACCGATTACTAAGATAATCTTACATGATCTTTTGATGTTTATGAGAAACGTAAAGATGAGCTTTACTTCAATACAAACTTACAGAATACAACTTAAAACCGAATAATAAGAATACACAAATATTAATAAGATTTCAATTTGCTAAATAAATAATATGGCCATATGTTTTATATCTAAACTACCGTTAATAACCAAACGTCATATGCCCGACGGCATGTCATTCAATGTGTACAATGTAGACATAAATAGAGCTTAATAATACTGAAAATATAGCAATACATGAGCAAATGAATTAAACAACAGGTGTTATGTGCGCTCACGGATTTTGCGTGTACAGTATAGTTGCCTCGCTTAATAAGTACATTGTTTAAACAGTAATTACATCAAGGGTAGTTTAAATCATTTGAGTGGAACACACAGTAATCATTTAAAGATACAATCATTTACATACACTTCAATTGCAAACATTCAGTAAAATATACAATTGACAACAGATGCACAGGAATTACTTTGCGTCCACGAGCCCGATTATGTGTAATTTTAATTTGCTTGAACCAATGTCTAAAAATGTTATCATATTATATTTTATGCTATTTCAATATACACTATATTGTTAGATTGTTTCTCGTACTACATGATCTAACCTTACTATAATACTAACTTTATTGGTTACCTTAATCATTAATGCCTAATTTAAAATGTTGATTATATTCAAAGCAACTAAGAATATAGAATGCAATAGAAAACAGGAAAAATAGGAAAATAGTTTAAGAACATACAATATATATGAAGTGAACATATCTTACCTTAAAACAACCAAGAGAAGCATCTATTAGTGGCCAGTCTTTATTCCGTGTATCTCATCAGTGAGGTACCCGGAATAAAGGCCGTTATTTATACCACCGATGCTCTTAGGTCATCATATGGTCGCATTTTCAATTATCACTTACTTAAAAAATACCTACTCAATCTAAAGTCCTGACTATCTGAATTTAGAGATTACCTCGCAGTTTTGAAGGATATGAGTGTGCACCAATGATTAAAATGTATTTTCTTGGAGAGCGCATTATCACTGAGTAATGTACATGTACTCTTAACGATTAGCTCATAACGCTTATAGGCTAAATCTTGGGAATGAAGGCAGGCGTATATCAACACCGACTGATGATAAACTTTGGACGAAACATGCATGTAATCTTAACGCTTAATACATAATGCCTATCAACTACACGCATGTAGTCTTATCGCTTAATACATAATGCTTATCAACCAAACCTTGTGAAGGCCGGACCATATCATCGCCGACTGAGATAGACTTTTAGTACACAAATTATTAAGTAATATACACAAAATATGTTTTTTAGTATTATATTGTGAAGTAAAAATTATTTACAAAAAATAGAAGAAAATATTATGTATTTTGTAAAAATGACCGATGAATGAAGCATGATAAAATGTTTCCAATTTCCTATTTCCTGTTATGATTTGTTTCAAATACATTTATTCATTCATTCGTTCATGCTAGCTCTATTGCTGTGTGTTAATGATCCCTTTACCTTATAGTATTGCCCTTATTATTCGTTCAAGTTCTGTTACATGGGATTAAACCCTGTTGGGAATTTTTTGCAACCAGTTTTATCACATGCGACAAACCCTGCATTTGTGCAACCAATTCTTTCACATGTAACCAAACACTGCAATTTTTTGGCAACCAATGATATCACATGCAACAATATTGCTACTAATATTATCACGTTTAACACAAACCTGCAGTTGCCTGCAACAAATAGCATGCAGTTAAATGTATTATGTTCACTGAAATGAGAATAAAACGTTCTTTTTTATCTTAAGTTTGTAAGAGTTGACATTTTATATGTTTCAGTGTAAAATTGAAAGACAACATTGATTTAACTGTTTTCGTATATTTTCTCATTAAATCTGGAATAAAATACTTTTGATTTAAATTTACTTTGAATACATTGTTAAAGCACTAAATTAGATACGTTTCGAAACGTTGAAAACATTCTAGCAATTAAGATTTCCATTGTTATTAAGGTCTAAAATTCAAACATGTTTCTTTCATCGATTGTTCCAGAGTCAAGCGTAAAAAGTAGAGTTCGCAACATGAGGGTGGAGTATACGAGAAAGAACATTCCCGAGGTCTCGAGAGGACTTGTACATAGTAATGAGGATATGTCACAAACGCAGGAAACCCACGTTGAACAGATCTCGTTTCGTGCGGATCTCCCTGGTCCCAAAACATCTGTGTCCAACAAAGAGTGTGAAAGCATTTTCGCTCTACAAAGCGATTCAGCGTCTGATTCTGCGTCTGTGACCATGTTGAATAAGCCTTTGGACAGAAGTATTAGAGTGACAACGCGAAAGAACGACACTTTGATTCAAGCTGTCAACAACGACGACTGTTACGGGCAACATGTTGCTTCTGAGATGCGAGAAATAGATGATGTTGATATTAAGAAGATTGCCAAAGGACAGATCGATGTTATTCTTGCGAAAGCCCGACGGTCCGCGTCAGGTGTTTCAACAGACGCTTAGATTATGCTTAGATGTCGAATAAGAAATTACTAGTATTCGTAGAAGTAAACTCATACATTTTTACCGATGTGTGCTTGCATGTTGAAGGGGATTTATGAACACGAACACACGCACACACACACACACACACACACTTACTAAGTAAATTTATACTTTCTATCCGATGTTCTCCACACACCAAGAATGATTGCATGTTGAAAAGGACTTGAAGGGTATTTGTGGAAGTAAACTTATACTTTCCATCCGATGTTCTCCACACACCAAGAATGATTGCATGTTGAAAAGGACTTGAGGGGTATTTGTGGAAGTAAACTTATACTTTCCATCCGATGTTCCACACACCAAGAATGATTGCATGTTGAAAAGGACTTGAAGGGTATTTGTGGAAGTAAACTTATACTTTCCATCCAATGTTCTCCACACGCACAGAGAATGATTGCATGTTGAAAAGGACTTGAAGGGTATTTGTGGAAGTAAACTTATACTTTCCATCCGATGTTCCACACACCAAGAATGATTGCATGTTGAAAAGGACTTGAAGGGTATTTGTGGAAGTAAACTTATACTTTCCATCCGATGTTCTCCACACACCAAGAATGATTGCATGTTGAAAAGGACTTGAAGGGTATTTGTGGAAGTAAACTTATACTTTCCATCCGATGTTCCACACACCAAGAATGATTGCATGTTGAAAAGGACTTGAGGGGTATTTGTGGAAGTAAACTTATACTTTCCATCCGATGTTCTCCACACGCACAGAGAATGATTGCATGTTGAAAAGGACTTGAAGGGTATTTGTGGAAGTAAACTTATACTTTCCATCCGATGTTCCACACACCAAGAATGATTGCATGTTGAAAAGGACTTGAAGGGTATTTGTGGAAGTAAACTTATACTTTCCATCCGATGTTCTCCACACGCACAGAGAATGATTGCATGTTGAAAAGGACTTGAAGGGTATTTGTGGAAGTAAACTTATACTTTCCATCCGATGTTCTTCACACACACACACACACACACAGAATGATTGCATGTTGAAAAGGACTTGAAGGGTATTTGTGGAAGTAAACTTATACTTTCCATCCGATGTTCTTCACACACCAAGATTGTTTGCATGCTGAAAAGGACTTGAAGGGTATTTGTGGAAGTAGACTTATACTTTCCATCTCGTGTTCCATACACACTCTGCATGTTGCATGTTGAATCTTTTTAACTGAATGGTCCTTCGAAGTGAACAGTATACTTCAGCCGTATATTTGCGTTGTCTGGGTTTTTTATGTTGGTCCTGTCGGCATTAGTTATGATGATGGAGTGGGCTGGTTAAATGTTCTACAATTATATACTGTATATGTATATGCTACATTTTACCATCACGACACATATGACATATGTAGCATGAAGATTAATACATATACACATTCTTGCACCAGTTGGATAATCAACATATTTTATCATTTGTCTTTGAAAATATATATGCAGAAAAAAGCCAATAAAATATGTCCATAAATGCATCCAATAATGTTCCCTTTGAAGATGAGTTTAAGACGTCATATTCAGGGAAATAACAGTCATTGTTGCTATGGTGATCTTGGAATAACCAATCACATGTTATTATATCTAGGAAAAAAAGAAACACTGTGTTTTTAAACATACAGTGTGTGTATATATAATTTGGATATGGATGTGGATAGTGAAGTCGTTATGTCGTCATGAGAATCCTGCTTTAATCCTGTCATTTTTTATAGTGTGGATTACAGTCAAATTATAATTGTAATGAAAATGTTGTAATAGTTTTGAATAAATTTTATTCACGAGGCATAACAGATGGTTTTGGTGTTGACAATTGACATATTTTGTCTGTGATTTCTTATTTTGCCTTCCTTGGAAAGGTTACTGCTATTTGTTTCCTCGTTTCAGTGGTAAATTCAGTTAAACAAAAACAACATTTCTTTTGTTTACTCGTGATGAATATTTTGTGTTTATTTTTTCACATTTTCATGAAAGACTTTTGTTCCATGGTTTGATCTTTGTCTAAGTAACATTTCTGATAGGTTGTGTCTGCACCTATAATGTCTGTTAAATGCGTCTATGTCTGTCATGTTTGCTACATGTTTGGCTCTGTATTTACATGTTTGTAAAGCTGACAATATGTGTTATTTGTGTTACACATTTAGAACATTTAGAAAGACAGTTAAGTATTTGCGAAACAAAAACATGAGTTTTGTGTAATGGAAAATATTCTCGCCCATGGGCCAAACCTTTTTCTCGTCCATGGGCGAAATATTTCAATATCGCTATAAAATCGTTGAATTAAGTTAAAATGAGTTAAATTTTGTGTATGATACTTGATGGAATACAAGTTAAGTATTTGCGAAACAAAAACATGAGTTTTGTGTAATGGAAAATATTCTCGACATGGGCCAAACCTTTTTCTCGTTTTTTAACTTCTTGTTTTTCATTGTTTCTTCATTAGTATGTTCCCATGAAAACAGCATGTTTATTTTTGTACATACCTTTGACCGAGACTTGGAAAAGACCGTAGAGTTTCTGGACTTTGGGGTTTCCAGAATTAAAATGGGACGTGTTATTAGTGCGATTTGGAAAACTTGACTATGATTTGCTAGGCTTGCCGGTCATTGAAATAATCCCCATTTTGAGAAGTTGTAGTTGAGTAACATCATTTTTATAAAATATTTAACACAATGTACACTACATAACTTCTACTTTCGAGCAGGACAAAATAACGCCCCACTACCTTTTGCTTGTCTCACTGTTGGGACTTCCATGGCAAAAGTCGTCGACGTCCCCTAGCTCCTGCTCGTCCTTCTGTTGGGATTCCAGGACAAAGGCGGTCATCGGTGTTTGCTTGTCTCCCTGTGCGGATTCCCTGAGAAAAGAGGTTCCAAATACACGTGCATTGTACATCAAACTCGTCTCCCTATTGGGATTCTAGGACAAAGAAGGTCACCGGTGTTGTTTGCGTGTCTCCCTGTGCGGATTCTCAGACAAAAGAGATCCCAAATACACGTGCATTGTACATCAAACTCGTCTCCCTATTGGGATTCTAGGACAAAGAAGGTCCCTTTGTATCATGTTATCTCACTGTTTGGATGGCAGGAGAAAAAGGTCTCCAGTAATGTGACTCATCCAGACTCCAATAACGTCAATTTACTGACTCATTGTTACCATGTATTCCAAATGCACATGCTCTGGCACTGGTTGCAGGTGTTTGTATGCCATTTTATTGGCCAAATTAACTACTCAAAGGAAGTTAAATAATACCCGACTTTTTCATCTGAATACAATTAATATGTCATGGCCACCAGAGATTAAGCATAGTAATATGAAAACATCGAATCTTCTATAACTTCTTTGGGGGATTAAACAAGGTCATTATGAAATATGATTTGTATTCAGACACTGCCGTTACCTTGTGTTAAGAGACGTGCCAACGGACCTGAAAACAAGGTTAGCTACCAATTGTCCGTGCCGAACCTATGGCTGATTACACGAAACTAACTCTCTCGTTAACAGGCATATAAAACTAGAAGCGGAACTGGCTGAAATGAACTGGAGAGTGCGGTGGGACGATATCATTTTTGGATCGCCGGAAAAGAATCGGAAATTGGAACGTCACGGAAGCCGAATGAGCTTGAACAGGGTAGGTAATTGATGAAAAGATTTAACTAAAATGAGTTGAATGGATAATGACCAGACGTTTGAGCTGTTTCCTCCTCTTAAGCTTCATTCAACAATCAGTAAGGAGAAAGGAGATGTCTTTTCCTGATTAAGGTAAGGATATAAGAGTGTTATTGTCTGAATGTTAATCTGTTGTATCCGGTGTCTGTCTGCTAGGTCAGATGCATAACAATCAGTTGCGAGAAGAGTGCATCAGGATCGATACCTAACATCATGAGGTGATGCACTAATGAAACCCTTTCAATGTTTTAACATGATACAGCAGTAATAATTCGTCAGCAGGAAATTTAAAGCGGCAATTTATAATTGTGTATCGTGGTGGGTTCTCTTTATCGTGAACTTATCGTGTAGGACTTGTAGTGTATTTAAATTAATCCGGGTAGGTATTCTCCTTTGCGAATACTTGTATTCTTTGTTACATGTACAATCTAAAATGTCTTCCTTGAAGACGAAACGGTCCCCCTTTACCTGTAGTCTCTTTCCTACACTCTCAGGAATCGCACGGTCAGCGTCTCCCAGCAACTCATTCATCCTCTTATCTAACTGCAGAGCGTGTGAATGAGTTGATGAGTGAGTGAGTATGGCTTTGACGTCGCTTTTATCAATATTCCAGTAATATCACGGCGGGGACACCAGAAATAGCCTTCATACATTGTACCCACTTGGCTACCCCACACACCCCATCACCCTGTCCCCAAAATGCAGTTATTATTACTATTATTATTATTATTATTATTATTATTATTATTATTATTATTATTATTTCAGAGAATGTCTTACAATAGTTCCTGTTCGGGTGACACAATCGCTGCACATCTGAGTGATGCTGGCAATCGACAACTCTTCACAAAAACAGGATATTATAAGGTAAAACGGAACATCTTCATCCCAACATCACCAACCTCCACACACCTGTGAAGGTCCGGGTCATACGCGGTCTTCAGCAACCAATACTAAAGAGGCGAGTAACGAGATCGGGTGATCAGGCTCGCTGACTTGGTTGATGTCATCGTATCCCAATGGCGTAGATCGATGATCATGATGGCAATCACTGGATTGTCTGCTTTGTATGGCGTTAAACAAACACGTCTTCACAATGATATATCTCCCAATGAATCCATCAGTTTCAATTAAAGAAAGGAACTTGAGCCAGTATTTTTTAATCATGATACAAGTATCTTTTCAAAGATGATCTTTTCGTTAGTATATGTAGAAAGAACAATAATAGTGATTTTTCGTTCCATATATGTTTGTTCTCTGAGAGAGATTTGAATGTCAGTAAAATTATCGAATCTCATAATGTTGATTATTTTCTTCTGGCTGTGATTTCAGTGGTATGTAATTGTATCTGATGAAAGTAACGTGTACATGTCTTTTTTCAGGGTGCCATCGTCGCTGTCAAACGGATACCAAAGTCTAGCATAACAATTACTAAAACACTCTTACTGGAGGTGAAGCGGGTAGGTGATATTTTTGTACTAGATTCTCGCTCCCTGTATACCGCGAGATTTTTCAAGATAATAGTTGTACTAAGATGTCATGAAAATATATCTTTAGATTTGCCTTGGGGCAGGATATGGTTACCTTTTCGGTAACACCTTGCATGTGCACTGTTTTTCAATGATCCATTCAAATAATTTACACCTCTATTTCACCTGGTCCTCATGCAATCTCTGTGGGAGACTGGTTAATTTCTTGCGTTGACGTTCTATACATATTTGACCGTACATTAAAGCACAAATATACATAAGGATGATGAAAGTGGCCTGTTTCACAGTTATCAATCAGTTTTCTTTTGAAACCCACTGTCCTTTGTTATATGAGGAGCATTGGAAGCATGTAACTACTTTGTTAAATATGCGGGTTTATCCTAATTTACAAATTCGTCATATTGCAATATCTATAAGATACCAAGCGGATTAATCAATCAATACAGGCTTCAGAACTATCGATCTACAGAATCATATTTCTTTCAATTTGGTGGCTATTAATACGACTAATGGAAGTGCGCCATAAACTGAATAGATTTGCCCCGGGGCATGGGAGTGAAACGCATGTCATTTTTATGATTGGCAATGTACATTTCAACCGACTCTGAAATGACATTGACACGGAAACGCAGAGGGCTGTTACTCTGGTGGTCGCATGTCCAACCTTATTCGCTTGAATACGGACCACCCCCTGCTCTTTAATACCCCGGTCATTAAATTCGGGTCTCTGTAATTTACCCAAAATACACGCTAAATGGCTTGTGCAGGATGTGACATATTACATGCCAATTTCATCTGGTTAACTTCTTCCGTTGTGATATATATAGCAACTTGATTATTACATGTATATTATATGAGCTATGTCATATTACATACATAAGTGCACGCGTGTCAAAGAAACTGAATTATGTACATTTATCGTTCATGATAATTGTCTGGTATCCGTTTCAAATTTATTTACATGAAAAAGTTACCAGTCTGCGATAACGAAACATATGTACGAGTGAGAAAATGTATTTATCACCATTGTGTATAAACAACCCTCACAAACGTGTTACATCAACACATGTACATCAGATGAGAAATGAACAAGACACGTGCGATGTACATATCAATCAATCAATCAGGTGAATAAACGTCATCGTTAGGATTATTTACACAGGCTGATACCATGGTTCACACTTCTTAGGAGCGGTACAGGAAGACTTCGGTATGACTTCAGATTAAAGAAAGAATCAAGGAATGCGTGTTCTCAGTACAAGTGCACATGTTGTCAATTTGAATCAGGAAACGTAATTACATCTGTCAAGAAAGTTAGCGTAATCACTTGGCGTTGGATGGCAAGCTTTTCTTCAAAGATGCTGAAGAGGTTTTAAGCGTAAATCATCTCTATCTCCGTAGTTGGTGCTTGTGTTAAGTGCAGCAGGGACGTGTGGTCAAGCCGGACAGATGACTTCTGTTACCCTTCGATGCTTGCCTTTACTGACCGTATACACGAAACATTTGACCTTACTGAAGATATTTGTTGCGTTGGAAAGTTTAAATCGATTTGTGAGAGTAAAACACGGGTTAGATAGGTTGCGGCTAGAAGTTAAAACGACGTTGTTTTTGTTTCAGATTCAAGATAGCATAGTGACAATAGATTCTTAACATATTCATACGTCAATGCATTCAAAACAAATATCATTAGTTTGTGAAGAATTTTAATTATTAAAAGCGGTATTTATCGGTACCAAGGTGAACTGAAAGAAAACACTTGAAACAATACTACTCAAAAGAAGTTGACGAGCACTTTCATATTACTTTTTGTGTATTCTAAGATGAAAGAGTCGGGTGTTCTTTAACCTCTTTTGAATAATATACAGTGATGTTATATTGATGATGTACTTGCTAATTAATATTCTTTATTATCTGATCATTCCAGGGTGTACTGTTATAGAAATATCTCATATAGCATAGCGTGGGCATAATATATATTCCGTGCGTGTTAGTTGGTGTATAGTGTCACACATCTGTCTCTGACCGCTGATATTTTTGTATAACCGTACGTCATAGAGTTATTTCCGAGACTTGTGCGACAGATTGAGACAACATTTTATGCATAAATATTCAGTGTATTATCAACATCGTGAACCCGAATATAGAATAATCCGATCATTTAAAATGAACACTTGATTTATTTGCAGATTAAAGATTTACAAAATGACCACACCGTCCGTTTCATTGGCGCCTGCATTGACCCACCGAACAAGTGCATATTGACGGAATACTGCCCCAAAGGGAGCCTCCAGGTGTGTACTTCAGATGGCCCAGTTGTCTAAGGCGCCGCAATTTGATGGCATTGAGCAGAGTTGTGTCCTTGGGCATAAAGGACAAGTGATCCGGGTCCAGTGGATCCGAATAGCCCAAATTATTATCCTTGGTTCTTAAGCACCATATACTGATGGGTCTAATAAAGACATTAACGTTGACTTCCGCCACCCGCCCACATTAAGCCATTACGTCGTGATATTCCTGAAATAGTGTTCAAAGTGGCTCATTCTCTCAATCACTATTTTAGTGTGATTACTTATCAGTACGCATGCATTACATGTGAAGAATTATATTTAATGCAACTGACGTATAAACGTTAAGGCAACTTCTTTGAAGACGTTGATAGTCTGAAAGTTTGCTAACGATGTAAGTAACAACATTTAATCGCATTCATTTAATAAAGAAGTTGTATACCCACAGAACGATCTTCCTTGATCAAAGTTAATGCTAATTGGAAATACATACACGTAAATGTTCGCTGTAATTGGATGGAGCTATTCGTTGGTTCCATGGTGTATTTGCATGAAGGTTAATGTCCGCTTCTATCTTTTCAGGATGTTTTAGAAAATGAACAAATCAAATTGGACTGGATGTTTCGATATTCCATCATGCAAGACATCGTCAGGGTAAGTCTTTTAAATAGTTTAAAAACTAGTAGCATGCTTGTTAATGGTTTCATTAGTTGAAAATTATTTAGTACAATATATGATATACAAGCCAAATATAAGCTCGATGACCGAAGTCCCGGGTTCGATTCTCTAGACGGACATGATGTTTGATATGGCTGGAATATTGCGATCAATACTCACTGACTGGTATACACATGTATGTGTGTATTATATACCATATAAGATGTTGAAATGTTCCCAAATCAACATCCTTTGGAAGAGGCCCATTTACAGCCTAAGACGTATCCAGGCCAACAAACCTGATCTTGTCCTTTTTGAAAAATCAAATGAAATCATTTATATCATTGAATTTTCTGTCCCCTTTGACACTAATGTGATTGACAACATTGAGGAAAAACATGGCAAATATGCGGACCTCGCTTTCGAAATGTCACGCTTGCATCCCAAGTACCAAGTTGTCCGACTCCCCATTGTTCTCGGTGCATAAGGTTTAGTACCGCCCAATCTGTTGACTGACATTATGAACACATCTTCACTACAATGTAAGACATGTCCACCACAATGTCAGACATGATCACTACAACGTTAGACGTCCATCACAATGTACGACATGTCCACCACAATGTCTGACATGTTCACCACAATGTCTGACATGTTCACTACAATATCAGATATGTCCACTACAATATCAGATATGTTCACTACAATATCAGATATGTTCACCACAATGTCAGACATGTTCACTACAATGTCAGATATGTTCACTACAATAACAGATATGTCCACTCCAATGTAAGACATGTTCACCACAATGTCAAACATGTTCACCACAATATCAGATATGTCCACTACAATATCAGATATGTTCACCACAATGTAAGACATGTTCACCACAATGTCAGAAATGTTCACCAGTGTCAGACATGTTCACTACAATGTAAGACATGTTCACTTCAATGTCAGACATGTTCACCACAATATCAGACATGTTTACCACAATGTAAGACATGTTCACCACAATATCAGACATGTCCCCCAAAATGTAAGACATGCTCACTACAATGTCAGACATGTTCACTACAATGTCAGACCTGTTCACTACAATGTAAGACATGATCACTGCAATGTAAGACATGATCACTGCAATGTCAGACATACTCACCACAATGTCAGACATTCTCACCACAATGTCAGAAATCTTCACCAGTGTCAGACATGTTCACTACAGTGTAAGACATGTTCACTTCAATGTCAGACATGTTCACCACAATATCAGACATGTTTACCACAATGTAAGACATGTTCACCACAATATCAGACATGTCCAACACAATGTAAGACATGTTCACTACAATGTCAGACATGTTCACTACAATGTCAGACCTGTTCACTACAATGTAAGACATGATCACTGCAATGTAAGACATGATCACTGCAATGTCAGACATACTCACCACAATGTCAAACATGCTCACCACAATGTCAGACCTGTTCACTACAATGTAAGACATGTCCACCACAATGTCAGACATGTCCACCACAATGTCAGACATGTTCACTACAATGTAAGACATGTTCACTACAATGTCAGACATATTCACTACAATGTAAGACATGTTCACTTCAATGTAAGACATGTTCACTACAATGAAAGACATGTTCACTTCAATGTAAGACATGTTCACTACAATGAAAGACATGTTCACTACAATGTAAGACATGTTCACTACAATGTAAGACATATTCACTACAATGAAAGACATGTTCACTACAATGTAAGACATGCTCACTACAATGAAAGACATGTTCACTTCAATGTAAGACATGTTCACTTCAATGTAAGACATGTTCACTACAATGTAAGACATGTTCACTACAATGAAAGACATGTTCACTACAATGAAAGACATGTTCACTTCAATGTAAGATATGTTCACTTCAATGTAAGACATGTTCACCACAATGTAAGACATGTTCACTTCAATGTAAGACATGTTCACTACAATGAAAGACATGTTCACTTCAATGTAAGACATGTTCACTTCAATGTAAGACATGTTCACTTCAATGTAAGACATGTTCACTACAATGAAAGACATGTTCACTTCAATGTAAGACATATTCACTACAATGTAAGACATGTTCACCACAATGTCAGACATGTTCACTACAATGAAAGAAATGTTCACTACAATGAAAGACATGTTCACTTCAATGTAAGACATGTTCACTACAATGAAAGACATGTTCACTTCAATGTAAGACATATTCACTACAATGTAAGACATGTTCACCACAATGTCAGACATGTTCACTACAGTGTCAAACATGTTCACTACAATGTAAGATATGTTCACTTCAATTTAAGACATGTTCACCACAATATTAGATGTGCTCACCACAATGTCAGACAGGATGACTACAATGTAAGACATTTTCCTACAATGTCAGACATGTTCACCACAATGTAAGACATGATCACTGCAATGTCAGACATGTTCACTACAATGTCAGACATGTTCGCCACAATGTAACATATGATCACTACAATGTAAGACATGTCCACCACAATGTCAGACATGTTCACTACCATGTAAGACATGTTCACAACAATGTCAGACATGTTCTCTACAATGTAAAACATGTTCACCACAATGTCAGACATGTTCACTACAGTGTCAAACATGTTCACTACAATGTAAGATATGTTCACTTCAATGTAAGACATGTTCACCACAATATCAGATGTGCTCACTACAATGTCAGACAGGATGACTACAATGTAAGACATTTTCCTACAATGTCAGACCTGTTCACCACAATGTAAGACATGATCACTGCAATGTCAGACATGTTCACTACAATGTCAGACATGTTCGCCACAATGTAACATATGATCACTACAATGTAAGACATGTCCACCACAATGTCAGACATGTTCACTACAATGTAAGACATGTTCACAACAATGTCAGACATGTTCTCTACAATGTAAGACATCTTCACTACAATGTAAAACATTTTCATTGCAATGCAAGACATGGTCACTATGTCAGACATGATCACTACAATGTAAGACATGATCACTGCAATGTCAGACATGTTCACTACAGTGTCAAACATGTTCACTACAATGTAAGATATGTTCACTTCAATGTAAGACATGTTCACCACAATATCAGACGTGCTCACCACAATGTCAGACAGGATGACTACAATGCAAGACATTTTCCTACAATGTCAGACATGTTCACCACAATGTAAGACATGATCACTGCAATGTCAGACATGTTCACTACATTGTCAGACATGTTCACTACAATGTAAGACATGATCACTACAATGTAAGACAATTTCCTACAATGTCAGACATGTTCACCACAATATCAGGCATGTTCACTACAATGTCAGACATGTTCGCCACTATGTAAGATATGATCACTACAATGTAAGACATGTCCACCACAATGTCAGACATGTTCACTACAATGTAAGACATGTTCACTACAATGTCAGACATGTTCGCTACAATGTAAGACATGTCTACCACAACATAAGACATCTTCACTACAATGTAAGACATGTTCGCCACAATGTAACATATGATCACTACAATGTAACACATGTCCACCACAATGTCAGACATGTTCACTACAATGTAAGACATGTTCACTACAATGTAAGACATGTTCACAACAATGTCAGACATGTTCTCTACAATGTAAGACATCTTCACTACAATGTAAAACATGTTCATTGCAATGTAAGACATGGTCACTATGTCAGACATGATCACTACAATGTCAGACATGATCACTACAATGTAAGACATTTTCACTACAATCTAAGATATGTTCACTACAATGTAGTGCTACTAGGAGTACATCCCTTCTGACTATCTGGGTAATGCACAAGGCTGCAGTGTTAGGGAGTCTTCACATTCTCGGAAAAGTTCTGGGTGGGTTCGGATAGGCAGCGCTTCCTGAGCTGATTATGAGCCTAACCAGCCTGACTGTGCCAGGATCCCCCAAACCCTCTTTGCTGTATTTATTATTTTAATCTAATAATAATAATAATAATAATAATAATAATAATAATAATAATAATAATAATGATAATAATAATATTAATATTAATAATAATAATGACAATAATAATAATTCTTTCCAGGGCATGGCGTATCTACATAGCAGTGAAATCCGTTCCCATGGCAACATGAAAAGCACAAATTGTGTTGTGGACAGTCGTTTTGTAGTTAAAATCACAGATTTTGGCGTCCACTCTTTCCGGGGCTCACAGGAAGATGTAGAAGGGGGCACATATGCTTACTACAGAAGTAAGTAACGCTTCCTACATATGTCACTGTTGTCTACCGACTCCTCTGTGTTACAACTACGTTGCACTGTACATATATAAATGTGTCTTCGTGATGAACAGAAGCGGTTGGGAAACCTAGTGGTTCAAGTGTTGGCTATTCACGTCGAAAACCCGGTTCGATTTCCCACACGGGTACAATTTATGCATCTGTGTTGTCCTCTGCGTTACATACTAGTATTTAGCTCGTTCTATTCCCTACAATGTGTGAAACCTCCTCTAGTCTTCCTCCTTGATGTTGCTAGAATATCGCCTGAAGTGGAGTAAAACCACACTCATTCACTCGAACTTAGTTGATGACTTACATCTCTTTATATGTGAGACAACCCCCGTGGTGTAGTGAATAGAGCGTTTGGAGGAAGGACGGAGATCGATCACCGGCCGTGTCATTTCAAATGACGTTAAAAGACGGAGCTTGTTGTTACCCTGTCTGGCGCTCGGCATATAGGATTGGTCAGCTCGGAGTGGGTATACTGTGTCTGAGTGGAGTATCCATGTTAAACTGCAGCATGGTGTCTCAGTGGGCTAGCATCATATAAACCGGCATAAGTTGGGGCAAGTACAAGCAGACACACACAACACCACCATTGTGCTTCTAAACTATTTTTTTTAGCGTCTTCCACGTTCGGAAAGAGGCAAGAGTATTGTTCTGAACTCGCTGCCACATGTTTTATGTGAACAAGCTGCTAAAAGCCTGCCCAAGACTTGTATACAAATGCCCCCTTTGTCTTCCCGTGGTCTAGGAGCGGTCTAGGGGTAGCCTAGTGGTTAAAGCGTTTCCTCGTCACGCCAAAGACCCGGGTTCGATTCCCGACTTGGGTACAATGTGTGAAGCCCATTTCTGGTGTTCCCGCCTTGATTTTGCTGGAATATTGCTAAACGCGGCGTAAAACCATACTCACTCACTCACTCCCGTGGTGAACGTTTGAGTAAATGCGTGTGATTGATAAGCACAAACAATTATATCTGAACATGATTTATAAACAAAGTGACCCTGTAATAATCATATTGGGACATGGCGGCCCCGCGGTTCAGAAGCGTTAATTCACAGTACAGAGTCCCTTACCTGACAGGTTCCGTTCGAGTCTCGAGGCTCTGACGCCGTTAGTCAATCATATGAATGTATCTGTGATCACACCAGGTGTTCGAGAGTAAGCGTAAGCAGGGTTGACCTGACCTCACCCAGAAACGACGCTTGGTTTTCGGCTTTTTAGAAATACCACAGAGCAGTTTAGTCTCACTCTTTCCAAAATACAACTTACTTTCATGATTACTGAAGGCAGTCATGGAGTACGGTTTAAGAAGTTCCACAAATTGGCTTAGGGAGCAAATAATTATCTTATAACGTGAACCTCGCGACAGCCAACAGTGCACAGGGCAATGGTCGTATAAGTTCCTTACCTTTAGAATGCTAAAAACGTTACGGAAAACGAAAGTCTGAGAGAAACACAGCCTTAGGAAAAATTCATTGTGAGATAAACTAAACTTTTCACTGATGGAAAATTCCATGCATATTTCGCTGAGGGTGAGATAGCGGAGAGGAGGCACGGCGTGCTCTTCAGATGATTAAATTACATGACGGTCGATTGTTTGGAGGAACAATGACAAACAACGGTGCTTAACTATGTGTCACCAATTCGTACAGAGAAGGCTTCTGGAGTAGTTAGGGTAATATCATTTGACACTCTGCCTGTGCGGCTTATTCCTCTTTCTCATTAGATTCCGACGGAAGTTAAAGGATACACTCTTTTTAACGTTAGATGTCACCATTGATTTCCCATTGCCGTTAGCACTTAAACTAGGTTGGAACCGTTCTCCATAAATAAATGTAATTGGATTTTCAAGGAATTGACATTTCAGTTAAAGTTGTAGACTCCAAAGTTAGGACATTGTTTTTCAAGACTTGCTACATTTACAGAAGTTATTTAACAATAAGTTCATGTCTGGTTCCTATGGATTTGCTTTGTATGCATAGTGAACGTACATTCGTTTTTTTGTGGTTGGTCTAAAAGTGCGGATTATTCGCGTAAATTGTTTGTGAAACAGTTTCGGAGGAAACGTTTTGAAGAGGAACTGTTTTAATAATTGTGGCGTTAGTTGTGACAAAGTTGGTTCTGATGTTTGACATGGCTTTCAAGACATAATAAGCAGACTAAATTTAATTGTTTACATCTGTGTAAAATCTGTAATCTAATAATACCGATAGTCAAACTATCAGACGGGCAATACATATTCACTCTTTGGTTAAAGAAAACGTCCCCGAGATCGCGAAATCGAAAGGCTGTGCGAAACGTTCGCGATCGAGAGGCGTTTTTAGTACTATATATATGTCGCTTCAGCAGATTTGGATGAAAATATCATCTAAGTTAAAGGTCACATGGTTGCTGAGCTTTTTGCTAGCATTGCCTAATCAAACGTATATTTGAATGCAATCTGATGACGTCTAACAGTTGATATTATGTTTTGCAATAATTCATTCTGTGCACCAAATGAAGAACTTAAGGACGTTTGTACTGTCTCAAAGAAAATAATTCTTTGATGTCAAAACCTCAAATCATTCGCTTTCTCCTCTGGCGATTAGAAGATCAAAAGGAATTTCTTGAAAATATCAGCTCATAATGTTTCTGATATTTAAAACAGTTTTTAGGTACTATACAGTTAAAGTATTGATTGTTAGCGAGCTACGAATCGCTTTTCCTTCTGACGGTGATATTCTGGTGACTGGTGTCCATCATTCACTATGTTTCGAATGAATGTGTTGACAAATATTAAGAATCTGTATTTATATGTAAAGTCTACTGATATTATTTGCAATTGACACTTCAGCCTCCATTGCATCTTCAGTTCGATGGCCCATACATTGATTGAGTGAGTGAGTTGGGTTTAACGCCGCTTTTAGCATTATTCCAGTTATATCACGGCGTATCAGCTTAATGTTGTAGGAAAGCCCGAAGTGATGCAGCTTGTTTACCACTTCGGTGAAACCCACGAGCACGTGTATGGTGCTAACAAACCTAGAAACATAAACGGGGTGAACCGGGATTCGAACCCACAATCATAGATTTCTTTTTTATGGTTGTATTTCTTTTTGGAGTACACAAACAATATGTTTACAGAATATAGTTCAAGTGCAATCTTAAATACATCCAAGTTACAAAGTATATCTATAGATGATAACAAACAAAACTAAGCTATTCCAGTGTCATATTGTTGGATTGTGTAAGTAGGTGACAGAGACACCAAAATGTCATGAGCTGTGTGTATTTACATTCTGAATATGATATATTTCTGTCGATGTAATATGAATCGGTTATTTCTTGTTTGATGTGTGTGCACTAAGGTTTGTTCCTCGTTTACAGAAATTGCAAAGAAATGATTCTTTATATCCTATTTTGTACAGTAACTCGTTTGTTGGTATAATTCTATTAATAATACTGTATTGGAACCATTTTTGTTTTGAGGACACGTTATATCTGTGGGGGCTACGATTAATCGCTTGCCAACCTTTTCCCGTCATATTTAGGCCAAGATCTAGTTCCAATCTTTGAATGTTTTTTGGGGATATCATATTGTTGGATACTAAGTTTTCAAGGAAATATGGTATTAAGGGCAGATGTAACTTAGATGTTAGGGCTATACTCTTACGCTTTAGATATTGTTTTATTGCTTGAATAAGACTAGAATAGTCAAGCAAATGTGTTTCACAGTCGTATACATGATTTAGGTCTTAAGATCTAGAAAATTTCAGTTTTTGTCTATCAAATCATTTACAAGATTAATGCCTCTTCCCGAGTAACGTTTATAGTATACCGGAGAGTTCCCTATTCTTATATTCGTATAAAGGTTGTGATAATATATCTTTTTCCTCTTTGATAGAATTTCCTTTTTTTTCTTTTAAGTTTCCCCATGCACACAGAACCAGATGTCATTGGTCTATCATTAATAACCTTTTCCGAAATATAGAATTGGCATTTTTGTAGAAAATCAATTTGTGTTGGAGTATATTATTAATCAAAAGAGTGGTAAGTTTAGAGTGGAGATGTGAATTGAACAAACGTTTAATCCAAGATATCTTTTTAGCATTGATTGTATTTTTAATATCAGGCACTCTTAAACCTCCCTCTTCATAAGGTTTCATCATAATATTTCTACTGATTTTGTCTGGTTTATTTTTCAAAAAAACCCACGAAAACACAGTGTTTCGAGTACTTTTATAAACCTTTCACTTGGATTAGGTAGGGTTGAGAAAAGATGGGTTAGTTTAGGTAAAATAAGACTTTTTAGCATTTTTTGTAACATCTAGTCTCTGAAATGAACATATCGTACAGAAAAAACAGTTGTTAAATTATCTTGATAAAAATAAAATAAAAAGGAGCCCAGAGACTACCTTTATACTGCAGTAATCTAGACTTGCCAAACATTATAGACTTGCATGGGCTGTATTTGATATATTTGTATCAGGGTCTGTAAGACAGACTAGGTGAAGGGTGACGATGATATTTAACAGGTTGCCCTGCTCGTAGGTTTATGTTACCAAAATGGTATACGTCTAAGATCTGCATTTCTTCCAGTTTTCCCACCTCATTAAGCTGACATTCCGTGATATATCTGAAATACTGCTCAAAGCGGCGTTATACCCACGTGGTTTCCACGTGCACGTACAGAAGCGTATCGCGGCTTCCAAGCGGCACATTTAGCTCGTCCTCTAAGTGCGACATCCAACCAACCTCGCTTTCAAAAATAAACTCGGCCTGTTTGAACGAAAGCTTGAAGCTTGACCCGCGCCGATTAAAGGCCCCTGTACAACTAGTATCATGAAAGTACTTAATGTGTCACAAACGTGGCGGTGGGGTAGTCCAGTGGTACGGGTTTGCCTCTACACCCGGGTTCGATTCCCCACATGGTTACAATGTGAGAAACTCATTCCTGGGGTTACCATTCAATGACTGACCTATTACTAAAGATAAGGGGCGGTGGGGTAGCCTAGTGGTTAAAGCGTTCGCTCGTCACGCGGGACATTCGGGTTCGATTCCCCACATGGGTACAATGTGAAGCCCATATGCGATGACCTCGGTAATATTGCTGCAATTTTGCTAAAAGCGGCGTATATTCATACTCACTCGCTAAAGATCAAAAGTGAAACCAAACCTCACTCTCCAGTCACATGTTGATGAAGCACGTGACATAGTCACGCTGAAGGGTCACGTACAACTCCCTGTCTTGGAAATCGTACACCGTTTGACCTCAATTTTGAGGTATTGTGGAAGATGCCAACGACAACAATGAGCTGTCTGCCACCATTAGTTCATCTTCACTATCATGTGAATCTCGCATACCTTTTCAAACATATGTATTCCTGGCTTTTTCCTTTTTTTCATTGTAATGTAACTGATGACAACTACTACCGGGAATAGATCAAGGCACGCTCATTTTTATGTCTGGAGAATGTCAAGATTATTGCACTTTCATAGCGACGTGCATGGACGCGTGTATATGTGTGTGTGTGTGTGTGTGTGTGTGTGTCTGTGTGCGGATGCTTGTACTCTTTCAAAATAACGCCGGTTTTAAGGTGCTAGCCCACAGAGATATCATGCTGCTGTCTTAACATGAACATCTCACTCAGACACAGTCCTTGTTTTATCCCCTTGATCCCGAGCGACAGGCAGGGTCACAACACGTACAATCTTATTTTGGTATGACGCAGTCTGGGATCGAACCGTCAGACGCTCTGTCAACAAGAACACAGATGCGGTCCATTGTTGAGGAAATCAATTACGTTAGAAACACATTTCTAATTCATTTATGAAGCCTACCTGCAGGTTAAATATTCTCATTCAGGTGATTCAAGAGAACATGCTTTTCTTGTCCGGGTTTGGCAGAACAAATCATGAACTATATTTTGCATACAAGCTGAATTATTAATCCTAATGTAGACGACTCGGCCACCGTTCTACAAATTCCACTGCAACAAATCATGACAAATCTTCATTTCAGGCAAGTTATGGACATCTCCGGAGCTGCTGCGACTACATCATCGGCCCCCAGAAGGCAACATCAAGGGGGACGTCTACAGCTTCGGCATCATATGTCAGGAAATCGTGTACAGAAGTGGCGTCTTCCACGTCGCCAATGCCGACTTCAGCCCGGAAGGTAAGTAACGACGACAGAAACCATCTCAATCCAATCAATAGCCTCTAAGACAACAGTGCAGCGCAGTTTAAAGTAGATATGTAGAATTGCCAAATAGCTTTGCCCCCGGAAGAATATCGAAGACATGATCCCGACTCGAGTTAGTGCCATTAGAAACACCTGTCCAAATCTGACATATAATTCCTTATGATCCTTGGTGATAGTCGGATTTTCTGGAGATGGGGTGTTGAATCATTAAATGAATATATTATAGTAATTCTGATAATATACTTATTAAATGTCCTACAATTGGGATGTTCGAGTCTTAAAAGGAGCAGCGTTGAATACTTTAAACAAAAGAAGGTACCATCGCTTCCTGCAACTGGAAAATGCCTCGCAGAACTGTTCCGGACCTGCCATGTCTTTTGGGTTCTTTTTTATCCCCGTCGTATTTTTTTATTTTTGTTATGGAAAACATTTTTCATCAACTTCATCAGTCAAGCAAAGCATCACTTAAACCTTCCTTGAAAAAAGACTATGTCAAAAGTAATGATCGCTCTTGAGATGAACATTCGAAGCAAAGCATCACTTAAACCTTCCTTGAAAAAAGACTATGTCAAAAGTAATGATCGCTCTTGAGATGAACATTCGCGCTCGCGCCATCTCCTGCCTCTCGAATAGATGTAACTCTAGTGTTCAGATTGATCACAGAAGGAGAGAGGTTTTCTTTCACAACGTGGGTTAAAATATATTGCGACGGGAATGATCTTATCTCAGATCCGTGTTGACAGACTGAGCGTACGCTAAAGGTTTGGGAAATATTATGCATATTGGCGCCGACACATGAGAAAGGAAATATGATAGAATTATCGGGGGACGACATGGAATGCCGTACATAAATAAACTTCTCATGATAATGAGGATGATGTCTATTTTGGTCATGTTCGTCTTGGAATTGTAACTAGTATGTTATTTTTAGAAAGTTAGGAAGGGGCTGACGGAATACGGTAGGCAGATATACTGATGGAAATACATAACGAAACAGTACGCCCTGTATGTACCGAAATAAACAGAGTGTTATATACACCAGACATACTTACTTTTCATTCTATGATTTCTCTTGTTGAGTTGAAGGTAATGTTAGGCACGACAAGGTGGGTCGTTGTTCATGCTATCAACCACCTGTTTGCTGTTCAAGTCGCGATAATCATCTGGCACTCTTAATGAAGTTTGACATCTGCTAGCTATGGGGTGAAACAATATTGTTTTGCATTATGTTTCGGTATTTATTTCCATGAGCATATATGTCGATGAAAGTAATTTTGCAAGTTTTAACTTCCTTCACAACGATACGTCAGCCAGTGTGCGATCGAGTTTAATATGGTATAAATAATACGCACATCCATCTTTGATGCAGTAATAAAAAGCTTGCATGATGATGTCAATGGAGCAAACAGTGACGGCATTAACAGTTTTCAAATGGGAATTCGTTTTCGCCATAATGACAAAAAATACATAATGCTGAATAGAAGTATGCGAAAGTAAATGTCAAATATGATTTTGTAAGGCCAATCACGAGAAATGTAACGTGATCTCTAGACATTTCCCAAGTATATTTATACTTGTGAATGACACCATGTTATAAAACGTTTAAATAAAACATTAGTGTTACAAGGTTGTCATGAATGTTCTTCATTGTAACTTCAATCTAGATCCAGGTTAGAATTGGTCTTCAGCAGCCCATGCTTGTCGGAAGATCGGGATCGGGTGGTCAGGATTGCTGACTTGGTTGATGCATGCCATCGCATCTCAATTGCGTTGATCGATGCCCATGATGTCAATCACTGGATTGCCTGGTCCAGACTCATTTATTACCTGACCGTAGTCATATAGCTGGAATATTGCTGAGTGCGGCGTTAAACAACAAACAAATGCTATTAAGGGAACTCTGTATACGGTGAAGCCCATTTCTGGTGTCCCCCGCCGTGATATTGCTGGAATATTGCTAAAAGCAGCGTACAACCATACACACTCACTGTATAAATGAACATGGCTCATTTTCAATATTTCAGATATATATGAAAAGTTGAAGAACGGTGTGCGGCCATACTTCCGGCCCACCATAGAGGAATATGACTGTCCTTGTGACGAACTTGCTGACGTCATCAAACGGTGCTGGGCAGAAGACCCGGCCGAGCGTCCGGACTTTACCGCTCTCAAGTCCATCATTAGGAAACTTAACAAGTAAGTGATCTCGTCTATCCTATTGAAATTGTAGTCTTAGGAATGTAAACATAAAAACCCTCAAGAGAAAAACCAGTCTTAAATATCCGACGAAACAGATTCCATACGGCCTTAAGGCAAAACAGAGGTGAAGCATACATGAATGGATCGCTGAAAATTAGTGATGACAACAGGTGTTTACGAAAGATGTGAGCATGTCCTACCCTACCGGCAGCGCCTGCCACAAAAAATTGTCCAGAAAATATTTAATTATTTCCCGTTGGTATAAGTTGTCTCATGGCGTGATGGTAATTTGCCCAACAATAATTGCCTGCAAGTATTTCAACACAGTCTAAGGGAGGGAACTCCTTTCGAACAAAATCCACGTAGAGGTCATGAGTGTAATATGTTGTCTGCTTATTGTATATCAGCGACACTTATACTCACAATTCATCACAAATCGATGGTTATTTTGAAATTAATGCACGTATTTTGTATCGTATTTTATGAGAAGAAAGATATTGTTTGTGTTCGGGAATAAACACATACATGAACAGGTATATGCATCCTAGATATTCCTGCTGGTGTTATCTTGTTGAATAAAATATACATATTCAAAATAGGTAGTTATACGCCTTATCATATCTAAAGATAAGTCCCATGAACCTACACGTCCTAAGAAGGGACAGGAAGGATGCTGGCCAGCATGCGTCGCCATGGTGATACAGTGTACGCCACCGGCACGTGCTTGTTGCTGCCACTAAGTAATCTGGCACATGTGTGTGTCGTAGTAATCGGTGTTCATGCTATCACTCACTATTTTATTCTGATCCAGACTGATTATCCTTGTGGTCACAAAGATGTAAAGGTTGTGTAACTGCAATCAAACACATACCATCAGTTGGGACACTCTTGGTCCCACGTATTCCTCTATTCCTCTATTATCTTTATTCCTATGTAACCTAGTTGTAGATGCGAACTCTGAGCTCTCTCAGTTATACCCAATTATATTCTTATAATCAGTCATTCAGTGAAATTGATACAGAAAACAGAATGTAATGATTGACATTATTGGTTGTTTCAGGGACGGTGACAAAGGCAACATCCTCGACAACTTGTTGTCCCGTATGGAACAGTACGCCAACAACTTGGAAGCTCTCGTCTCGGAGCGCACAGCGGATTATCTGGAGGAGAAGAAAAGAGCGGAAGATCTTCTCTACTCCATGTTGCCAAAGTAAGCTCGATCTACAAAATGCAATACAAATTGATCTGCATATAACCCCAAATCATAGTCTTTAGTTTTAATCTGTTAGTTCAACGGTGCACACTTTAGCTATATGTTGCAATGGTCGCCGCAGTTTGTTGCGAAGCCTTGCGTCCCTTCGATGTGCCAGGCTCCGCTGGTCGTGAGTTTGGATTTTAGATTTGCCCCGATTATGATCGTCAACCCATCGACTCCTTGTATGTATGATCTCCGAGGCTGTAGATCATACATACTGTGTGAGAGGTGTCTGTCTCCCACATCAAGCTGACACACCGTTTATATTTCAAACTCAGACGACGTTCAAGCCCAATTTACATACAGTATGTTATTGTGAATTATATTGTGTCAAACTGAATTAAGCCTTTTTAGATGTTTTAATATCTGAATATTAAACTGCCGGGCAAAAGAAAAGAAAAGGCAATGTTTGATGCTGGCTAATATGAAGCAAACAAGAAATTGTTATATTATGCGATGGTGTTTATTTGATACGAGTATCTTTGTTGGATTTTGACCTTAAGTTTGCAGTGTATTGGCGACTGTTTTCAGCCTAGTTACGTTTTAATAACATTTGTAATGTTTTGGTCAAATCTAATTTTAAGTGTGTACTTTCTTTTGCCGCGCAGTTAACATGTAATATTCACTGAATCTACAACCAAATTGACTGTGTTTAACGGCGACTCTTACATAACTTGGATCAATTGTCCCACCAAAATTGACACAATTGCAACACATAATTCGATCTTCTGTGTATTGATGGAGTTGTGGAGACGACAATCAGTGAAACTCATCTCTTGGTTCCAGGGAAGTTGCTACACAACTTATACGTGGCAGGTCTGTCGCGGCTGAGAACTTCGAATCTGTCACGATCTACTTTTCCGACATATGCGGCTTCACTGCGCTGTCTGCAGACAGCACTCCCATGCAGGTCAGTGCTCAACGAGACAATGAAACATCGGGGGCAGAAACTGTTCGTTTGGCTCGAGAGGCTCTAAATGCCCTTCTTGTTGAATTCGTTGAACTGGTTGACTAATGGATGTCTTTGCACTTAGGGTTGTGTTGTTCCGTTTATCAGGTTGTAAGACAGGACACTAAGATTACTGGTATTATTTTCACTTTATTTTCTTTTGGGGTTTCGGCATGTTACATCTTTGGGTATTGCCACATGTCAATGAGACATTTTGATGACAGTTTAGTTACGTTACGTACGTCATGTTACGGTTCTTGTTTTAAGGTTATAAGGGAAGGATAACCCTCATTAATTTTACTTGTTTCTCATATGCTGAATAAAATAAGGGAACGACTTAGTTTAGCAAATCATTGTGTTTCTCGGAAATAGGGTTAGTTATTTAGTTCCATCGGTATTTTGTATACGGTTGAACATAAAGACTTTATTTGACCATAGCATTCACATTTTTAGTCTATTATCTATGCTAATGCGTCTTCGTTTTGTCACCACCATTAAGAACCATGTATCTGAGTTGTCTGGGTGTATCATTTTCATTCACTGTATGATTGATCTCTGCAGGTGATTGATCTGTTGAATGATCTCTACACGACCTTCGATTCCATCATTGAGAACTTTGATGTCTACAAGGTATGATTGAAGTGACATAATGTTATGTAATTCATGATGTATTTAATGGGCGTCATAAAACAGCATATGTTTATGTAATAACGAAATCTCATTTTCCAATCATTAATAAACATTATGACAATGAATTATTACATTTTTCCCCACCCCTGAACATCCGGGGTAGGATAGGTCTTCAGCAACCCATGCTTGCCGTAACAGGCGACTGTGCTTGTTGTAAGAGGCAACTAACGGGATCGGATTGTCATGTTGATGCATGTCACTGTATCCCAATGTCGTAGATCGATGATGATGATGATGTCAATCACTGGATTATCTGGTCCAGATTCGATTATTGACAGGCTACATACATATAGCTGGAATATTGCTGAGTGCGGCGTTAAACATTAAACAAAAACCATACACAACATTTTTCCTCCAAAATGGGAGATACGAGGCATTTTGTATATTACTGACGGATTCGCGTACAGCATGAATGTTTGGCTGGACCACGTAAATGATGTATTTCATCAAGTAACGTTTGCCAGTGAGGAGGAGTGACAATCTGATTTTATGGCCATTAGTTTTTCAATGAATCATGAAGATGGAGTTGTCTCCCTTTGTATATATACCAGAATGTATAATTACTGGCCCCCCGAAAAGAAACTGCCCTGGAGAGGGGTTGCTAGACAAAGGAATGACGAGGTATCCTTGAATCAGTATATATGCGAACATTTATCCACATACAGCCAACACCTGATATCAGTAACCCTAAGAAACATGTCACATAGGGTTGTTGTCTTTTCATTTGAACAATAACGTTTGTAACCACTGTTACGGAAATAAAATTAGGTTCATCACAGCCGACATAACCTTCGTGATACCCGAAGCCGCCTGTGCAGTATTCATGCACAGAGTGATTAATTTGACAATCACCACATTCCTCTCACAACCCACGTCATGCCTTCAGGTGGAGACAATCGGAGATGCGTACATGGTGGTGTCTGGACTTCCGGTTCGGAACGGAAACTTCCACGCTAGAGAGATTGCCCGGATGTCGCTGGCTCTCCTCAACGCTGTGATGTGCTTCAAGATCCGCCACAGACCGAATGACCAGCTGAAACTCAGGATTGGAATACATTCAGGTACCTGAAGAATTAACGAGGTTTCTTTGTATCAGTATTTTATCAATAGAAGCAGCTAGTGTTACAATTATTGGGACATTTCCCACATTCAGTCAACTCCAATACCCGTATTATATTGCCATTGACGTAACACGCCACCGGAACATTTGGTGCTACTTGGGTTGAAATACATGTAGTACGTGGTTTACGATAAATATTGACAGCCATATCGGATACTTTAACTATATGTCAAATTTCTCACAAACCTTGTCATACATTTATGCATCCATTTATGTTATGATATGAAATGAAACTAAATCAGACTTGTCAGTGTGCTGTTTCTGTGGTGGGTATCCTTGTTATACAGGAGCATGGGATTACAGTGAGCTAGCACTATAAAGACGGCATTAGTCCTGGCTAGTACCAGCAGACACGCACGTGCTTGCACATAGATGTGAAATAATCTTGACGCGACGTTAAACCCCATTTCACCTAACCCCGCCTCTTTGTGAGGACTCCGGTCCCCAACACGCCAGGGTAGCCGTACAACAACACTCGCACCCTTTTGGAAAAACAAGTGGCCCAGTATCTAAACTGGTTCACGGTCTACTGTATAACTACTCTCTCTATTTTCTTGGCCAATAGTCTAAGCCCTAGCTATGCTGGGATCCGCAGGTCCTGGGTTAGGAGTCCATTTCGAGCACATCATGATCAAATTGTACAAGTATTATCCCGTACTGTTTTCCCTCATAAAGCTGACACGCCGTGTTATAAACTATTCAAATCGGCTAAAACCCAACTCACTCACTCACTCACTCTTCACTCATCCAGGTTCCGTGTGTGCGGGTGTGGTCGGTCTGAAGATGCCCCGGTACTGTCTATTCGGGGATACCGTCAACACCTCTTCTAGGATGGAGTCGAATGGACTTCGTAAGTAATACAAAATAGCAATAATAACAGTAATATAATACTGCGAATAATGTATATAACTGACTGTGAAAGCCTCAGGCACTGAACACGTACAAACACATTTTCTTACACGTTGAATATGATTAGGAGATTACTCTTTGAACACGAAGTACGAACATATTTTTGTTTATCTTTTGAAAAAAGAAATGTGATCATTGTTCTGATATATTGTCATGATTATATGAACATGTATGGTTTTGTATTTATAACACAAGCCTTCTTCCCTGTTGTTTTCAGCTCTGAGAATACACGTTAGTGATTACACAAAACAAGTGCTTGATGAGTTCAAGACCTTTGAATTAGAATGTCGAGGTGCAGTCGAGATGAAGGTAATACATGTATAAAATAGTATATATAGTTTAAATTTAGACTTTTCGAAACATAAGTATCTTTTCATTTTTGTCTTCCTTAGTATGTACCCATGAAAACAGCGTGTTGAATATTGTGAATACCTTTGACCGGGACCAACCACAGCATGGAGAGATTGTGAACAAATGGATTTCAAGAATTAAAATGGGACGTGTTAGTTGTAGAATGTCAGAAGCTGACCTGCTATGTTGAACAAACAAGTGTTTAAGGTTTAAAGTCACAGGATGTGTTGATTCCCATGCTTGGTGTTAGCGCTGACTGAAATGGGGTTCGTGTGGTCATGTCATCATGCCGCTAAGCCTTGGAACCCTGCTCCTGCTCTCAGTCACTGGTTTGCGTGTTCCGGACTCGATGTCTTGTGACAAAGTTTAATAATTCACTCACTCATTCGAAGATTCACTTTCTCACTCATTTATTTACGTAAGCATGGAATTCTGCTCCATAATCTGAAAATCATCTTCAAGGCGAAGAATTTCAAAGGTTTGCATACGCAAAATACTTTCTACGAAGGAACCTTGTCACTCAAGATTACCATACCTTGTGAAATGGTCCCTATTAACACATTGATATTTTACGTTTTTTGTTTGTTATGTAACGCCCACCCAGCAGTATTCAAGCTATGTGACGGCGGCCTCTAAACACATCCGACTCTGGGCCAGACAAACCCGTGACTGATATCAGGAGCATCGATCTTCGATACGATGACATGCATCAACCAAGTCAGCAAGCCTGATCATCCGATCCCTTAAGTCGCCTCTTACGAGAAATCTGGGTCGCTGAAGACCAAATCTAACCCGGATTTTCAGTGGGTTCTGTATTAACGCATCATGGGTATTGTAACATTGCTCTTCCGTTTCTCATTTCACTTTTGGGGGCCACAATTCGACAATTCGCTGTGCAGAGTTACGCCAGAAACCTATGATGTTCGCCACGATTATGTTTCTAGGTTCGTCAGCACCATACCCATGCTTGTGGGTTTCACCAAAGTGGTAAACGTCTGAGACCTGCATCATTTCGGGCTTTCCTCCAACATTAAGCTGACACGCCGTGGTATAACTGGAATACTGTTAAAAGCGTCGTTAAAACCCAACTCACTCACTCAATCTTTTAACTTTTCTTTGTTTACAGGGCAAAGGTAAAATGACGACATATTGGCTTCAAGGAGAACGTGAGTCGGCTGACAACACCAGTCCTCTGAGAGCCATTGCATCATGACGTCATTCGTGACATCATCAATACGTCATATCAGCTGACAAGCAATCTACGAGTGTTCGTGCTGCAAGTTGTGCATATGTATATCTGTAATAGATAAATGTAAATTGAAATGAAATGGTTCAGTGCCGTAGTGCTGATTGTGGACACAAATTTGCCACAGTGTGTTTGGTGGAGCTTGTACTGTGAGAGTTACATCCTACTGCGAAACTTTCACATATTTCAACTTTGATTATTGTATTTCATGTTCGCAAGAGAAGATAATTTTTTAAGTAGTTGGCGCTCTGTCTCTGAAGTGTGACTGGTTTCATCGAAGTGCTGCGACGACGTTTCACCATTCCATTACTTCTCCTGTTCACCGAATGATTGACAGTGTGTGCCTAGTGAAAGAGACCGAAGGAAGAACTGTATCCATGTTGACTATTTTGGTGGTGCCTACACGCTTTGAAATAGACGTTTAAATTGTGGATCCAATCAGGTGTAACCATTTGATGGTAAGTACTGCCAGCTGTTTACATTTATCTTGTGCTTAGGAGGAACGCTGGAGCAATGACCTGGGGCTCACAGTTGGAAATGGCGTTTAGCGCTCCTGCTTTCAACAAGCTTCAGGTATCATCTTTCATACGGTTGTAGACCTGTGAAGATTCCGGGGTAGAATAGGTTTTCAGCAACCCATGCTTGCCGTAAAAGGCGACTATGCTTGTCGTAAAAGGCTGGTCAGGCTCGCTGACTTGGTTGATGCATGTCATCGCATCCCAATTGCGTGGATCGATGCTCATGATGTCAATCACTGGATTGTCTGGTCCAGACTCGATTATTTACAGACCTCCGTCATATAGCTGGAATATTGCTGAGTGCAGCGTTAAACAACAAACAAACAAATCATGCGGTTATATATGGTAGACACGTGGGAGACATTTCCGAATTTGATGCATCAGTGACAAAATTATGTCTGTTGCAAAGTAGCAATTTCTTATTTTATCCTGTACCATATGTTTCCGTGTTGTTGTCACGTGAACACTTGACTTGTCGTTGCATGTGTTTGTGACGGGTACCGCCGGTTGGACAGGAAAGGCTCATGATTTCCCGGACACCTGGTATTACCACTACCTGATAGTGATTCATAAACACATGCTTGTGATACAGTCGGAATTATACAGTGGACTCTTATGCAGATTTCTTTTGATTATGGAAAGGGTTTTTCGCATTTTATTTAGCACACAGGATCCGCTGATCTAAGTTTCGCTGCTTTTATGATCCCCGGTGTGCCATATTGTGGTCATGATCAAAGCGGTCAGCTTCTACAACGTTGTTCTCGTTGACCTTTACTCAACGACATGATATTATACTTCAATCTGGCGGTCAACTCAACTAAACGAAAACAAAAATGCTACATGTACGTCACAGATGTCGTCCCTCAACACGTCTGTATCAACAACGCTGAAATATTGCTGATGCTATGTTAAATGTAAACTCAATGTACAAAGATTATTTCCTTAACTGTGACTTATTTGTAAATTTTGTATTGAGAACATATGGTTTAAAACATTGACACTGAAAAAAAATCGTTTTTAGATCATAGTTCAATGCGTGTTAGCTGAACGTTATCACGTACGTATAAATTAAACGAGAAGCAGTTACCTCCCTTTTTATTTCGCATCCAAGCTCTTTCACAGTTAATGACACTTTGGTGGCGTAACCAACTCGTGTCATTCCGGTACAAGCCTTCTCGTAGGTTACGGAAAGATACGAGCGGTGACGGTTCACTTTGACCCCGTGTCTCACATTAAAAGATTATCAGTTGACCTAGTTAACGTTGCCGTATATAAGAGTGAGTGTGATTTTAACGACATTTTTTAATAGTATACACCAAACCAATTATATCACGGTGTGTGGCAAAAGTGATGCAGGTCTCAGACGTTTACCACTTTGGTGTAACCCACGAGCACGAATATGGTACTGACAGACCTAGAAACGTAATCAGGGCGATCCTCAATTAAACAAGACAGTCATTACTTCAGCATAAATTAAAAAAAAAGTATTTTAATCATATTTCATTTTTTCCAGATATGATGCTTCCACAGATCTTTGCCATATCAGCGATGACGTCATTTGTCCCAATCCACACAGTCTGTCAGTGTCTTTCAGCTTCATGTGCATATATTAGTGCATAGACCACGTGTACATTTCAGAATAGCGTCACTCCTGTCTCAGACAACCGAGACATGAACATGTATGTACATAGATATTTTCATGTTTATTTCAAATCTGGATCTATTACTGCTATTTATTGTTAATAACACCACACACGTCTCATATCTAAACATATCATTTTACAAAGATGGTATTTAAAATCCATGCTTTGACGTCTCCCTTAGTGATTGATATTTACAACTGTTCTTGTCTATTTCACTATCACTATGTTATGTACAACTGACTAACGGGTCATTTACCATGTAGATTTCACGGTACTTATACGCGTGCCTATAACGTTTGCTTGAAATCGCTGTGATCGATATTATATACAAATCGATGTCTTGCCGTTGTGTTAGTTAAAATGTATATATATATAAATGTATATTGATCACATTTCGAACAAATTTCTTTCAAAACCACATTTTGAATTATTATTTTATAATAATTAAACCACATGGCGAGTATTTTTTTCCAATCAGGGAGTATTAGTTCATACTCCCGTGTTAAATGATGAGGAATATCAACTCGAACCGATGTTTTGGTTGACGGCTCAAATGCATATGTGATAGCCTAAATGCTACTGCTTATCATGATGTATCATGACGTCACAGTCTTGTTTGATTATATGATAGTTCATGTTTAATTCTTGAATGTACTCGTATATATTTAGCCTGCATATTCCAATAAAATGTTTCGTCATATTCTTTTGTTTATGAATCTTCTTCACATGTATACTTTAGAAAATGACAATAAATATGTACATGTATATTTCACAAAACATCACGATTGATATGTGTCATATGTTTCAATGATATTTGGAAAATATTGAATATTGAAGCTGTACATAATTATGCAACCGTATTTATTTTGCTTCATGCACAATGATTATTTATTTTTAAAAACATTGTATATAACTTGATGTGATTTCCTATCAGGTAGATAATGCTTTATAATGAAACTGCTTGCTCTAACAGTAAAATCCATTTCTAGGTTGTCGCTTATGTCCTCTGTGTGTCACTTGTCAATCAAGCATAAGAACGGTGTGGATTTCATGTAGATATCGCTCGTGCTGTATTGAGGCCCCCGAAGCAGCTAAAATCACTGTTTGCCATCGTGTTTTAATTATATCTACAAAGTAGGTATGCTTGCTCCTCCAATGTATTATATTTCAATTCAGTTAGTATTCATACCTTGGACCCATTCGCAACCATAGCTCCGTTTCAAGCCCGGTTCAAATGACATTATGCCAAAATAGCCGCTTTGAGTACGAATGGGTCTATGGTATATAATATTTAAGAATGGGAATATAATACCCTGGAAGATCGAGGATGCAAAGTAGGCGCAACCGTGGGGATTTCATTCTGTTAAAATGACAGGGTTATCAAATTCTGAACCAGATGCCGTATTGCTCCAATTAAACTCAGACATTGCGAACTTACGTGATGTTAAAGTTTGGTAGTCATATCCAAACTTCATTATGTACATGATTAAAATATTAAAACCTACTTTGAGGGGAGTAATATTGAGTTTAGTTCATTAAAAATATTTTGAATCATTTTACACCGCGTTTTATCATTTAACCTAATTCCTTTTTTTTTCATTTTTAACTTCACCTCAAAATCGCGACATAATCATAATAATCATAGATTTTTTACTTTCACAGTTTTTGGAAAGACTTGATCTGTTTGAGAGTATAAATTTTAAATGCTGCATTAAGCAAAGTATAGATTATTATATGGATAATGTACTCTAAGTCTAATTACACAATAACAGTACAAATGAAAGGCTACCATTTATAGGAATTGCTTGCTGTCACAATATTATCAAAATTTAGTCCATGTGTCGTTAAGCTTACGGGTGTCCATATTTTAACTGCTGGACAAACGAGAGAAAAAACACAAATCGCACAAATCTGTATTTGTTAGGCTGTTTCGATCTTTATCAAGCATAAATTGTGAGTTGTGGTGATATCCAAACTTTTACAATGTTATCCACGTGCCATCGGCTTCAAACCAGCGTTTTAGTCAGGTAGATAGTTTGTGTTTGATATTCTTTCTAGAATTTCGTTTGCCCGAAAAAAGACGATTGGCATAAACATCAAGACAAATATTGTCCCACAGAAGTTGTCCAAAATTTAGATCCTGAAACGATATCGTGAATACTTGTTTTACTCTATCTCTGCAGAACTTTCTTATAAATTATAAATGAATAGTATGGAATCCACACGGTGATGCGGCTGCAGTTCTTTAGTGTGTGTACCCTGTATATAATAGTATTTGTAAGTATAATGATCTAATTCCGGTTAGTTATACCACGAGTGTTGGTTAAGGCACCTACCTGCACAATCGCATGCAGTCACCCAATAGGTGACGCTCGTTAGATCTGTCCTAGTACTGCGACTCGCCACAGTGAGTGTTGGAGCCCAGTTCCACAAAGCGGTCGTAGCGCAACGACAATCGTAAGTCTATGTTAAAGTATAGATGTTACTACTAGGATAACCTTAGCGCTGCGATGGCTTTGAGGAACGGACCCAAGGGTGGGCAGTGGAAGCGCTGAGGCCGTCCTGCTAATTGCCTAGTGCAGGCGTACTTATGTGTCTTTTCCACAAGATTTTACAGTTGCCATTATTTCTGTTTGTAACCAAGACACGGGCCCTAGCCCCACATACAGATCTCAGTTCTATAACTGCGACTGTTTATGTTCTTAAAGAAGGTTCACGGCATGCGTTCCACAAGAGGATCTTAGTTTTAGAGCTGTCATTATCCTTGTCGTTAAAGCACATTTCCAAATTTGACGCATCAGTGACCAAAATTATGTCCGATACATCCCTATGTTGACGTGCACCATATGTTCCTGTGGTTTCATTAGATGAACACTTGACTTGCCCTTGCATGCATTTGTGACAGGTGTCACTGGTGTGGCAGGATATGTTCACCTTTTTGCGAACACCTAGTCCCATTACTATTTGATAGTGATTTATAAACACATGCTTATGCTAAAGTCGGAATCTACAATGGACTGCAGGAATTTCTTGTGATTATGAAAATGCACTTGGTCTTATGTCTGCGATTTGTTATGTCTTATACAATATTCTTACAACCGTCAGAAGATATTCATTTATGGCTATTGCTGCTTGAACTAGTTATTTTAATGTAGGGTCATAAACACTGAGATTATTTTGTGGAGTAGAGACAAGAAGCCGATATTCAGGGCTTACATACTCTCCTCACGCGCTTAACAGTGTGAACCTATTTGAAGACATCTTCCCGAGGCAAGAGAGTTAACTGACAATAAAAGTCCAGTTTCCACCCTTGCCGAACTAAGCTGGTATTATGGAGTTACATTTTGGCTGTACTAACAGGTCTATGCGTGGTCCAATCAAAATCGGGCAACGAAATCGAAATCCGGTTTGTAAACTGTCGTGCAGATGTCGATCGATTGCAGGATTTGCAAAACATGTGCACCGCCAACTCGTTGTCAGCAGTTCCAAATCTTTTCATGTTTTTAAATCAAGGTGATCACGTATTTTGATGCATTTCGCTATGTAAGATCCGTTGTTTTTTTATCTTGATTATCGATCAGATCGTCCTGACCGGGCGCCACCATTTTGTGTGAAGCAAACGCAAGTTATACGAGAGGTGGAATCTGATTGGTCCATAGAAGAGACTTAGAGGGGACATAACTGGTAATAGCCACTGGTGGCGCTACGATCGAGCCCAATAATTCCAGCCTAGTTCGGCAAGGGTGGAAACTGGACTTTTAGTTAACTCTCTTGCCTCGGGAAGATGATTTGAAGAGGACATGAACATAATACCGAATGAAAATGTAAAAAAGTGTTTTTTAATCTGTTTCTGTTGCCGTGTGTAGATATACCACACTAACGTATATGTGTTTGTTGATTCAAGTGTTATTATTCCCTTGTTATATGTGTGTCCTAAAGTTTATTAACAAATGTTACACATGTTAATTAATTGAAATTAGCATTTTAGTGCTAAATTATGTATAATATGTTCTGACGACATCATAGATATGGAACGGACAAGAACTGCTGATATACATACTCAATTCGGGCTGATGATAGAGACAGCACAGCCCTAATTGAGTGTTTAACTCTTGATGTAATCGGATGAAATACTCAGAGCTACAGTGCAAGCGACGGTTAAAGGGCAAGTTCACACGGAAATGAACCATTTTTTCTTGTACTTTTTCCACATTAAAAGTGTTAACATAGAAGTATCATAGACAAAAATATAAAAACATCATATTTAATTAACATATTTATTGCACTAAAACGATTTATATTTTTCACATTTACCAAGTGTTCTATTTCCATAACAAAAACACCATGGCTTATGCCCCTTGCAATATGACGTCATTGGTGCCAATTGATAATAGACAGGGACCCAGTTGAATTGGCACCAATTACGTCATAATCTAAGGGGGATAATTCAGGCCTATTTCGCTCGTAAAACGAAGGCCTCATAACGGCATATCACTTTCACACTATTGTGAGCTTCCTACTTTCACTGTGAAAAAAAATGAGTGTATATTTTCAAACACAGATACTAACTAATTCTAAAATTGCGTTTTGTTTAGAAAAAGAAAGAAAGTGATTTTTGCGTGTACACTTCCCCTTTAAGGAATTGTCAACAGACTCCGTATTGCATTCCGAGGCGACCGGTCCTTGTTTTAGCCCCTTAATGCCCAGCACTAGGACGAGTAATAACAAGAACAATCTTTTACCGTCTCTTGGTGTGACGTGGCCGGGGGTCGAAACACCGACCACTCTCTCGGACAGAAGCTCTATACACTGCACCACGGAGGCGGTCAGTGTGATTGTGATGGCATCAATCGCTCCTGTATCTTTCTACCAGGTCGGTGAATTAATATCGCTGTATATATAGCTGTGATGTTTCATTCACGATGTCATCAGGAGTTGAATGATTCAGTTGGTTCTTAAACTTCAATGTTAAGATATATGTCCCAATCATTATTGTTGAATGAAGTGAAAGCTTCAGTTCATATGTTGAAAATATGAAATATGATTGAAATGAACAAAGTTTTATGTGAAATCCAAACATCCAAATGATGCCAATTTGTTTATCGTTATGTGATGGCAAAACATAAATTTATCGATATTCGTAACGATATGTGCATTGTGATATTTTCATGTCACAATTTCTGGTTTTAGGCCTGGCGTGTTAAGTTTAATTGTTTAATTATGAAAATGACATGCATAATTATTATTTATTTGGATGACTATTTCCTTTCCCTTGTCTCGCTATGACATCCTACTTTCATTGTTTTAGACATTGTGTCTGTGATAGTTTTATTGACAAAGAAATCAACTTATGAAGAATAAAGTATTGATGTTTTTCATAATCAGTGTTCTGTTTTCCCTAATCATCCGCGGGAGAGGGGGGGGGGGGGGGTGGCATGGGTGGCCAAGTCATCTGAGGCGCCTCCAGAAACCCGTGGGTTCCAATCCGATTCGTCCAAATTGTCTTTTTAGGTATGTCTGCACCATGTCCCGTCTTCCCGAGGCAGGGGTATCCATTAGCCTATGTCAAAGCCTAGTTTCTACCCTTGCCATTACGAGCCTACTTTTCTTGGCTCGATCGTGGCACCACCCAGAGTTGTGTCCCTTGTGATGAAAATGCGATTTCTAGCCAGATCGCTGCTCTGATTTTGAATGGCTTTACAAAGATGATAACCATAGCAGACGACCTGGTCGATCTGATAATGAATAAATTTGAAATTACATCCCTGACTGAAAAAAACATGACAGATTACCACAGTAAAGATACGTTGTTTGTTTTGTTTGTTTGTTTGTTGTTTAACGCCGCGCTCAGCAATATCACAGCTATATGACGGTGGTCTGTAAATCCTGTGCTTGATATCATGAGCATCGATCCATGCAATGACGGCATGTATCAACCAAGGCAGCGAGCGTGACCACCCCATCCCGTTAGTCGCCACTTACGACAAGCATAGTCGCCTTTTGCGACAAGCATGGGTTGCTGAAGACGTATTCTAACCCAGATCTTCACGGGTCAGTGATGATCCGTATTTCTGACGCTTGTCGCTATTACAATAATACAGACATACACCGTATGTCACTACACATTATCAAGTAACACTGCACATCACGGCCAACTGAAAACAGTGGTTCGAGTTAAAGAACAATGAAGTTGTCACTCAAATATACTAGAAAATATAGTTAAGGAAAAACACAAAAGTATTGAGAAATGACGTGTAAAGAAATTACTTTGTGGGATTCAATCTTCATTGTAAAGTCAATATCTGGTCCATGACCCGTGAGCATTGATGCAGGCAAGAGTTCCTTTGGGAATATTGGATATCAAGCGCGGTCTCCTTGGCCATTCTTCTTGTAAGGTGTGCCCTTTCTGTTGCAAATTCTGGCAAGGCTGAAGTCGTTTGCGAACCCTTCGTCCCAGAACATCCAAAAGGTGTTCAATCAGTGACACATCTGGAGATTTGGCTGCCCAGCCTTGCCTTTTCAGACAGTCGTCAGGGAACACAATCGCCGGACGTGCGTTGTCATTCTTGAATTCAAAGTTCTGACCTTCGCGCAGGACAAATGTGATGGTCACATGACGTAACATCTGGTCCATAAAACGTTGACTGGTCATGTTTCCTTGCACGACCATCCGACCCGTACTGCTGTCATATTGGATGGCAGTCCAGACCATGATGCTGCCGCCACCGTACATATCGCGCTCTTGGATTGCTTCCGGATAGCATCATCTGCACGCCGTCTCCAAACACTTCGACTACCATCTGATAACCGTAAGCAGAACTTTGACTTATCGAAAAACATGAAGTATCTCCAATGCCGCTGTTGACGACCAAACTGCTGTGCCCAGTGTTGTCTGAGACGCTGCAGTCAGACGCATTCATCCGCATTGGAAGAACGTCTAGATTTCAAACCCCCAGTTTTCAACCTATTTCGTATCTTTGATGTCGAAAGTCGGATTCCTCTGGCAACCCTAAAATTGTTGTCCCTAACTTCTGGAACAGACTTGAATGTGTTCCTGGACGAAATGGTGCGTACTTAACGATCTCCCCCTTGGGGCTATGCTAGGCCTTCCTCTAAATCTTAACCTCACCCGTTTCCCAATATTGTTTCATCAGTCGGAATATCACACTTTTAGATTTACGAAAGTGTCTGGCAACTGCATTCTTTGATTGGTCAGGTACACTTTTGGAGGCATTTTCCTTCGCTGTACCCGATCAATGAACCATGTGGGTTTGACGTTCGCAGGATGTTTCACAATGGACGGCATCTTTTAAATTTGAGCGAGTTTGCTATCCGCGTTCACTGTTTCTCGTGCAACAAAGATGACCATTTTATTCTTATAGATGAAATGGCAGGGGGTCAATTAGATAGTGTTCCTCCTATATATGAAAGTACCTTGGCGAGTGAAACCACTTCGAACATATTTGTCTTTGCTTTATTTTGTGAATAATTTCAGCGCAAATTCGACAGGCAGTGGTTGTCGCGAGCGCAGAGGCCACGTTTTCGGGACCCGGATGTTGATTTTGTAAAACGTTTTCTGATTGGACTATCGATAAGTGCGGTAGTCTAATATATTAGCACAGAAAAGTGGCTTGAATTTTTGGACACTAGACTTTAATGTAGTCAAGTGGACGCTCTTGCCTCGGAAAGATGCACCATACCCGTGCTCGTGGGTTTCACCAAAGTGGTAACCGTTTGAGACCTGCATCACTTTGGGCTTTCCTCCCTCATTAGGACGAATTGGAGTCAGTATACTAAGAGCATGCTAAGCTGCGACATGGTGTTCTAGTGGGCTAGCACTATTCAACAGGCATAAGTCTTCAGGACCAGTACACAAACACACATACACACACTACCAAACAAACACACAGATATACAAGCATGCATGCTGTACATGTATGTGGCGTGTATGGAGAAAGTATTGGAAGTACTGAATAGTGCCAGAGAGGTAGAAAAGAAATGTCCCCCACTCAATTCCATATTTGAAGAACGTGCACATCGTATTTCGACGAAGAACCCAAATAAAACTCGACCTCTTATCGTGAAGATGCTGCAATGGGACGACAAAAAGCTGTGTCAATGAGGACTTGACTTTGAATCAGAGGCAGGAATTACTAAAATGCAGAACAGGCACACGGTTCTACTAAAAAGGAGGGAAATTAGTGAAATGTTTGGTGAATGTTTGCTAGAGTTGTGCCCGTTATGCAACATTCATGTCATGAACGGAAGATCAGGAACTGACCGTGAAATTGGGGATTATACATTCATTGGGCAAAATACATTATATAATTGCATCTGCGGCAGTGTTTGAGCTTGCCAATGACTTTTCTATTCAATCACATGCGGAGTCACCTCATCTCCCGCTCAACCTGAAGCTAAAAGCTTTTGAAGCCTGTGAAAATGTAAATAACACCATATCAATCAAAATTTATTTAGATTTAAATGGGACTCTAAAAGTTAGAATTAATTAGGGAAAATATGATGTCCAATCATATACAAAAATTGCTTGATAAATGTGTTGATATGATTTTTAATGACATTGATAGAGGTATAGAGTGTATTACAGATGCATTATGTGTCGCAGCAATTGACATGAAGAAGCCAGCTGGAAGAAGTAAATACAATAATGAATGGTTTGATACTGAACGTGAACTGTTGAAACGTAAAAGATCAAGAGCATTGAATTAGTTTAGAAAATATAAGCATAGTCACAAGTTGAAGGATTACAACTACATAAGAAACAAATATAATGTTGTATGCAGGCTAATGAATATTTTGAACACAAAAAGCAATATATGGAGAATAACATTAAGAACTCAAAATTCTGGTCTGTGATTAAAAAGTTTGAATTGAAAGAATTATGTTCAAAATAATATTAAGATTGCTCACTTTTTTGCACATTTTAGAGATATGTTTGCTGGTGAGCAAACATCAACTGTGTCGGACGACGTTCCGAGAATCTTACAAGATGACTGTACCAATGATAATGTCACTAAAGATATTACAGAGGATATTCTCAATATGCCTATAACAAAAGACGAAATATTAAACAGCATCTATCATTTAAAATGTAACAAATCTCCAGGAATAGATGAACCCATGTTTTAATTATTTATACATTCGGCTTATCTACTTGTTCCATACCTAGAATTGTTATTTAATGTCATGTTTGACGAGGGATAGCGTATGGCAGCTGGATCAACCAAAGAATCCATGTGGTCATCACGCGTGTCTTCATCAGAGGGCGACAGCGACTCGGGAATGATATAGGCCCATTTAGTGTGATACTCCAAACTATATGGAACGGTTCCCGGATGGTCGGCCTGGTCATGATTGCCTTCTCTATGGTCCTTATCCAGGTAGCCGAATTCTGAGTGCTACTGAGTGCTTCTGAGCGCTTCTGGGTGCTTCTGAGAGCTTCTGAGTGCTTCTGAGCGCTCTTGAGGTCTTCGGAGTGCTTCTGAGCGCTTCTGAGCACTTCTGAGACCTTCTGAGACACCAGTGGGATACGGGCGGTGACCATGAAGACATGTTAACGGATAGTGGCTCGGCCCCTGCCAGGTCCATATGGGTACCGTATGGCGACCGTGACGATGAGCGATGCTTAAGCGACAAGGTGTACATTTGATCCATGCAGTAGGTTGGCTGGACAGTTGGCTTCCCTTGCCATGGTCCTGGTTACCATATGGGGACCATGGCTCCTGGGGAGGTAATGCTGACTCACAGGCTTTGACCTGGTTGGTCAGTCGGTGACAAAATGAGAGCACCCTCAGAGGCCACGAGTCGGTAGACGGGAGAGGATTATTTGGCCGCTGTCCCCCATATGGCCTCTTGGCTGGGAGTATCAGCTAATAAGGACCTTTTATCAAAATGGACTTCTTAAGTGTTTAATAACTTGAACAATAGATAAACAACTAATTATCTGGATTTTAGACTACACAGCCCTAAGCGCTAGAGAGTAAACTCATTTGAAAACCTGATGTAGACTCTTGCACACACAGGATTGAAATGAGGTTTTCCCTATTCTGCACTATTTCTGTCTTTCTGTGACCCCTGTACCTACATTGAACCCATGGTAGTGAATCGAAACCAGTTTACGGCCTGACCACTGGCCAACCCTCATGCACCCCTACCCCGGGGCCAACAACACACCAACACCTCCCCAAAGATTATATTTTTCAAAAACTTCATAAGAACATCTGAACATGTGTGCAACAAAGAAAGATGCCTTATAATAATTTGTGTGGGGTTAAGCCGCATTTAGCAATATTCCATCTATATGGCGACTTAGTGGTGAACATTATATGAGTGGATCACTGAAAATCTGTAACAGCTCCGATTAAGAACCGACAAATTGGAAACGGATGACCAGGCTCTTTCCTGTTTGCGTGTCAATGCTGTTTATGCTGTCACTAAAAGACTCAGTCGTGTTATTCACAGGCCGCTTTTATTCAACAACAAGCATTACATGTGGCGTGAGGTGAATTGGATTTTAATGTCGCGTTCAAGATTATTGCAGTTCGACGTGACGACGTGTGCCGGATTCATAGTGCTAGCCCACTGAAATACCTTCGACAGGTGAACATGGGTACCCTACGTGACAATTGATACTGGCTCCGAGGCGCCCTGTCCTTGTTTTATCCCCATAAAGCCGAGCGTCAGGCAGGGAAACAACAAGTGCCATCTTTTAAACGCGGCAACAAGTATTTAAAAAATGATAACTTATTAAGCATTATTATCACCAAACAGCCATCTTGATCCCATGTCGCACGTGCATGTACGGACACGCGACTCTCCTGCGTGACGTCACGTGTCTCCGGTGTCGTTTGTTTGTTGTTTGTTGTTTAACGCTGCACTCAGCAATATTCCAGCTACAGGACGGCGGTCTGTTAATAATCGAGTCTGGACCAGACAATCCAGTGCTTGATATCATGAGCATTGATCCATGCAATTGGGATACGATGACATGCATCAACCAAGTCAGTGAGCCTGATCATTCGATCCCGTTACTCGCCTTTTACGGCAAACATATATCCGTTGTCGTGGCTTATTGACACCTCCTAATGAGGTGGGTATTACTCTAAAAACTGAGTCAGTCACGTTGTCATAAGAATTAGTCTAATTACAGATGTTGACGTATACATGTCATCATTTGCGTTCTACACTCACCAGTTTGGTACATCAGGACTGAGACCATATACTGATGGTCTCTGGTGTGGATGTTTGGGTTTGGGTTTGGTTTGTTGTTTTACGCCGCACTCAGCAATATTCGAGCTATATGATGGCGGTCTGTAAATAATCGAGTCTAGACCAGACAATCCAGTGATTTTCATCATGGACATCGATCCACTCGATTGGGATCGATGACATGCATAAACCAAGTCAGCGAGCCTGACCACCCGATGCCGTTAGTCTCCTTTTACGACAAGTATAGTCGCCTTTTACTGCAAGTATAGTCGCGTATAGTCACCTTTTACGGCAAGCATGGGTTGCTGAGGACCTATTCCAGCCCGGATCTTGACGGGTCCTGGTGTGGATATGGGTAGCCTAGTAGTTAAAGCTTCCGCTCGTCACCCCGAAGTCCCGGGTTCGTGTCCCGACATGGGTACAATGTATGAAGCCGATTTCTGGTGTCGCCCGTCGTAATATTGCTGGAATATTGCTAAAAGCGGCGTAAAACAATACTCACTCACGTGTGGATGTTGCCGAAGTTGTTGGAGCAAAGCAAATACGGCCAGTGATTTTATCTGTTTATGGTTTGTAATGGTAGGTCCGATTAAATTATCTAAAGGTGTAGAGGTCGACTACTATGGGAAGGTCACAGCGTACTATATAAACAATTCAAAGTGGCATAAAATCACCATTCGCTAAAGTCTGTGCTCGCTTGTCAAGGGAGATCACCCTTTATTACAACCGAAAAGCACACCCCTAAAATGTCTTCCCAGAGAGTTAGGATCGAATCCCACTGGCGTAGCAAGCGAACGCTTTAACCACTAGGCTACCCGACCGCCTCTATAACATAAGAAAACTGAAGCTTGACAACCCATTATTTATCCAATGCCACTTCGATACACATCGCTAAATGCATTCAGATAAGAAAATAGCCACATGTATTATGAAACCGCATTGCCTAGTAGTTTGTGATTTACTAATTATTACAGAATCTGACGAATTTCTGTACATACAGTTCTTTGCTGTCGTGGTCAATAGGATCGTAATTGAAAGGTAGTACGGTCAGTATTACTTTTTGTGGTGTAATATTGTTGCAACCAAGCTAAACTGTTTCCTTCACTGTGTGTATAACTATAAAGATGTTGTGTTGCCTTAACTGCATGTTTAACAGAGAAGTTGTGTAGTGTTGCCTTCACTGTGTGATTAACTGTGAAGATAAAGTGTTGCCTTCACTGTGTGTATAACTATAAAGATGTTGTGTTGCCTTCACTGTGTGATTAACTGTGAACATTAAGTGTTGCCTTCACTGTGTGATTAACTGTGAAAATAAAGTGTTGCCTTCACTGTGTGTATAACTATAAAGATGTTGTGTTGCCTTAACTGTGTGATTAACTGTGAAAATAAAGTGTTGCCTTCACTGTGTGATTAACTGTGAAAATAAAGTGTTGCCTTCACTGTGTGTATAACTATAAAGATGTTGTGTTGCCTCCACATGCATGTTTAACTGAGAAGCTTTATAGTGTTTCCTTGCTGTGTATATAACTTTGAAGATAAAGTGTTGGCATCGATGTGTGTATAAATTTGAGGATGTAGCGTTGCCTTCACTCTATGTTTAACTTCGTGAAGATGCGGTGTGGATTTCGCAGCGTGTTGTTGAGTGAGTGAGTGAGTTGGGTTTAACGCCGCTTTTAACACTATTCCAGTCATATCACGGCGTGTCAGCTTAATGTGGGAGGAAAGCCCGAAGTGATGCAGGTCGCAGACGTTTATCACTTCGGTGAAACCCACGAGCACGGGTATGGTGCTGACAAACCTAGAAACATAATCGGGGGCGTGTTGTTTAACTGTGAAGATGTAGTGTAGTGTAACTTTACATGTTCAGAATACTTTTCTTTTCTGCGAATATGAACAGTAGCCCAGTGTTCAACGCAACGGTTTGTCGGACTCAAGGCCTAGGCTCGAACCCCCCATGGGTACAACACGCGCTTCTAACTATACAACGAGGTATAACGGATACGTTAGACTAATATCAGATAGGTCAACTTGTGTATTTTGAGAGTGTTATATATATTATTTTCGATATATATATGGTCGATTATTTCCAAAACTCACTTACTCATTCATTCAATATTTCTCCTATGCTGCAATATGTCGCGAAACATATTAAGCTAATTGTGTTTATTACATCAATGACATAAACGCTTATCGCCTCATAAAGTTTGCTGTGTGGTCACGTGACCTCAATGTCTCGCGAAGCTGTCCGTCTGCTAAACAACTGATTTGCCGACTTATTCGTGACAGTTCATGCTAGGGACGACCCCATTATTATCTCAGGTGGTTTGCCTTTCCTTTTTGCATGTAGGATATGCACAGGCCAAGGTGCGCAATATACATGTAGACACATGACAGCCACGCATACCTATAACCCCTGTAGACTGTGCCACTTATTCGTAGTCCTTGAGACGACAACACAAATCTCTTCCGCGTGTGTCATTCTCCCCCGATATGGAAACTACTCCTTCCGGCCGTCGGGGGCACAATGTATGTGAGCGCGTTCTGTTAACGGTATATGACAAACGCATGCGTGTATTGATGAAAGTGTTTTGTAAACACAGAGTGACACGATTTGTCATGACTAATAGTCCAGTCAAAATAGCAAGGCACCCACCACAAATTGCAACAGAAACGATTTCAACTGATTTACACTCAGAATTTATCCCTTTGTAACATTAAAAGCCTACCAAAATCGGTGTGGTGGAACACGGTCAAATTTGACCCCAAAGGTCAGGGGGGTCAACGCCACTTTGAAGCACACATGTGAGATTATGATATGTTTTCATTTTTGTTTCAATTGTGTCGTGATGCATATCAAATGAAAGCTCTCTGCATAAGCTTTTCAGAAATATATACTTTGTCAAGGTGAGATATATAAATCTTGAGAAATACAAAAACAATTTTGGTAGACCTTTTTACATGTACAGCAGATTGAACTTGAACAAGTAGTGAATTACATAAAAAAAAAGAAATATACAAATGACTGTCTGTTCTGTCATTCACTGCTTGTATTGTTTGCATTGTACACAGCATAATTTTGTGGGTCATCTTGTAGTTTAGACTAGATACGTGCTCATCTCGATCTAGGTGGGAGTGAGTGAGTGAGTATGGATTTACGCCGCTTTATTTATAGCAATATTCCAGCAATATGACGGCGGGGGACACCAGATATGGGCTTCACGCATTGTACCCGTGTAGGGAATCGAATCCGGGTCTTCGGTTTGACGGGCGAACGCTTTAAGCACTAGGCTACCCCACCGCAGTTATCAATATTGTGATTTTGTATGATGCAAATAAAAGTAATACACACACACTGTTAATATTTCGCTTAAAACATACATGTACAGGTAGGGTAGAATCTCATTCCTTTAAAAATCGGAAAAACCGACCCATTAAACTTCAATTAATTGATGGGGGCAAGAATTGAAAACGTTGTAATCTGTATGACTTCTTTGAGCAGCAGTATTGCTGCAATATATTGGAAATAGTCATCGAAATATCACGTAAGAGACTGCACGTTTTGATATAACCAGTCAGTGTCGACAACTCTCATGTATCATAAAACACGCATCAGGTTGCAAATTGACATTGTACTCAAATCTAAGAGAAAAATACAATGATTATTTATCTCAACCTTGTATAGATCGCGATAGTCAATATTTGAAATATAGATGTCCTGTGATTTAATTATAGGCATGGCAAAAACGAATTAAATTGAATTCACGCAATTGTTTACAGGTCGCCGTCGTTGGGCAAGAGTATTGTAGTGTACACTGTCTTACTTTTGTATGCACATTGTGTGGATGGTGGGTGCTACCGGAAGTGGCAAACACCAGGGTCTGTTTCTCTACATAGATACAGTTAGTGAGTGAGTGAGTGAGGTATTACACCGCTTTTAGCAATAGTCCAGCAAAATTACGGATGGGGACTCCAAAAATGGACATCACACTTTGCACTGTTGTGAGGAACGTACCTTTGCCTTCGGCGAGTCGAGCGAACGCTTTAACCCGGTATAATGTGTGAAGCCTATTCCCGATGTCCCCGTCCTGATATTGATGCCTACAGTACAAAATGCGGCGTAAATCCCAACTTACTAATTTACTTACACATAAACTGAGGCTGTGTTATGATGAGCTGTTGCCTTGTGTGTTCGTCGTTAGATTCAGCGTTTTAGTTGTACACTTGTAAATATTTATATGTGCATGATAAAAATATCTGTTTTCATTTTATAACATCTCATACTTGAGGCACCAACTGCACCTGCATAATCACAAAACACACAAATTAGCACAGTGTTAGTTATATATCTTTTACAAGAATTACATTCATTCATTCATCCATTCATTCATTCATTCATTCGACCGCCTCCGTGGTTTAGTGGTAGAGCGTCCGCCCGGGGAGCGGAAGGTCCGGCGTTCGATCCCCGGCCGCGTCATACCAAAAGACGTTAAAAGACGGTACTGTCTGGCGCTCGGCATTAAGGGCCTAAAACAAGGGCTGGTCGGCTCGGTGTCAGTATACTGTGTCTGAGTGGGATATTCATGTTAATCTGCGGCATGGTGTCTCAGTGAGCTAGCACTATAAATCAGCATCAGCCCGGACTAGTACAAGCAGCCACACAAACACAGTAGACACACACATCTGTGTAAGTGCAATAATCTTGGACGTGACGTTAAACCCCATTTTACCGCACCTCATTCATTCAGACAAGTATGACAAAATATTGCGTCGGTTCTAAATACAGAATTTGACCTACAAAGGACGAGCTCGAAGGGGAAACAGCATCTTAGATTACGGTTAGTTATTTTCATATGTTTTTCAGTCGCAGCATAACTCATATTTAACGAAACATTTTCAACACTTTCAGACAAATTATATAGGAAATTAATTAAAAAGAGACGACAGCTTTTTGTGATGATCGTCGAAAATGAACATGAAAATGAAAATTGCCATCTTACCGCTTCTGCTTGATACATACCTTTATTACCTGAAGACTGTCGTTTTATAGCATATGTCATGATATGTACGGTTCTACTGTATCGGTCGGGAGTGTGGGCAAAGTCGAGATTAGAAAATATTGAAGCAGTCGTAAAAGTAAAATAAAAAAGTTCAATGTTATCTACTGCATTTAGTTCAACACCGAACTGTGAACTTCAGGTGCCTCTGCAGGAATCGACTTATCTGTTTCTAAAAGGTTAATGTTAAATCATCCCTTTTAAATAACATATAGAATTATTATAGGAAGAGGCTTGCTTCAACCAAAGTTCAACTAGGAAACTATCAGTCATGATGTATTTTAATTATATTTTCAATTAATTGTACGCACATGAGTTCTGCCATTTTTGTCTGATTAAAAGTATTGACAATGTAAATATAAAGCGCCTGTACCACCGTAGAAATACATCAATCTGACTCTAAATAGCACAGTCTGTTACAGTGATACAAAAATAATCCCCTAAACTGTGCTGTCCTCGTTACTATGTTATTTTGTTCAAACATTTTGGAAAAACATGGCAAATATACGGAGCCTCGCTTTCGAAATGTCACACTTGCATTCCAAGTACCAAGTTGTCCGACTCCCCATTGTTCTCGGTGCCTGAGGTTAGGTACCTCCCAATCTGTTGTCTTATATTGGGAGAGTACCCGGGTTTGCTACCAGGAATACAGCCCTGCTGACAATCTGGGTAATGCAGAAGGCATCAGTGTGACTTCACTTTCCCCGAAAAGTTCTGGGTGGGTTTGACTAGACAGAGCTTCCTGGGAAAAGTCCCATTCGCTGTCTGGGCTGCGTGTAAAGGGGGCAAGGGCCCTGAGCTGATGATGAGCCTAACTAGCCTTACTGTGCCAGGATCACCCAAACCCTCTTTGCTGCATTTTTTTTATTTTAATCTGTATTTCATAATAATAATAGCTACAGGTTGCAATGTGTGGCTTCAAGTGACACTGTACATTTGTCTACAGTTTGGATCATGTCACTTCCACTTCAATAAAACACTTGCTTGGACAATGGTTCAAGCTCCATTTGCAACAAAATTATTACTTCCTGTATCCGAAAACGTGTGTTTTCTGCATTAAACAAAATGTCCCACGAGTCTTCGCCACTTCTGGTTTTGAAACTATATTAATATAGAAAAAACATATCGATGTAATTTGATTGCCAACAATGTATATTAAATTGTCTCAGAAACCGGAAAAACAGCATTTTCCAAAATTCCAAAACAACACTGGAACGAAAATAACAAACAAATAAAAACGAACCAAACAGAAAAAATATTAATTACAAAAACATAATAAACAGCAAAGTCACTAGTTCATGGCTAGACTGGTATATGTGCAAAATTTTGTCTGGAAATATTGATCGGTCTTTTGGTTATGCTGCGGAAACGGACCCTACCCTTGTTTCAACGTAAGCCCAATTTGTTGTCATGGAGAAGGGGAAAAATAAAAAAATCAGTTCAGGCTGATGTTTCTGCAAAGTTTAGTCCAGAACTCTTGAACGGTCTTTGAGTTTACCTCCGGAAGCAAAACGTTAGGAGGGACTGCAATCGTTCGTTTATCCCCTTCCCACTTTGTTGGGAGGGACAATAAATGATTTCAAGTTTGACAATATACCATATACCAACTACAGAAGACTTTCAAGACAAGATTGCACTTGCCTCTGGCGAATGGGGGTTATTCTCGTAGTATACTTACGCTCAAGATCTTGCGTGGCACCATGCATGTGAATCATATTTAAGAAAACCTAAAAATCAATTTTTGGCCATTAATTGGCGTCACTTTTGAACTGTACTGAAAAACAAAAATGATGCTGATACATAAGGCCAACTGAATGCCTGTCTCGATTATTTGCCGAAACAGATTTCAAAGGCAAATAGCGTTAACATTATGTGTATGGATCACTGAAAATCGGTGATGATGATATCAGGTGTTCGTGTAAAGGGGAATGATTTTACAATAGATTTTATGAACAAAGATCGATCAGAAGTACCCTGAAATATGGCCAACACCAAAGAAGAATGGGGAAACGGTGTGATGCATTTACAATGGGGATAATTTTGAGAAGGTTTGGGTGCATTTCAGCTTGTAGATGCAAAGGGGTTCGGTTTTGTAGACACGTACCCAAAAGAAAGAAAACACACTCTGAAAATCTTAATTGAATTTATTTAATTTCTTTTAAGAACCTTACTTGATTTATAATGTAAACGTTATGAGAGAAAGTCGATCAGAAGTAAAATCTAATATGGCAACCTAAAATATATCTCAGCTAAATTATGAAAGGACAGGACAGGTGTTATTTGTGAACTTGACCATGCTGGGGACACGGGTGGCCCAGTCGTCTAATGCGCCGCGATTCGCTGTGCACAGTTGCGTAATGTTCAGTCAAAGGTTGATATATACAGGTCGCTGTGTGAATAAGATAACGCATATACACTGCCGGGCAAAAGAAGGCATACACTTGAAATTTGGATTTAATTCTTATCAAAACGTGACTAGCTATCGGCTGACAACAGTCGCCGAAACACTGCACATTGCCAAATTGAGTGAGTGATTGAGTTGGATTTAACGCCGCTTTTAACAGTATTCCAGTTATATCACGGCGTGTCAGCTTAATGTGGGGGGAAAGCCCGAAGTAATGTAGGTCTCAGACGTTTACCACTTCGGTGAAACCCATGAGCACGGGTATGGTGCTGACAAACCTAGAAACATAATTGGGGAGAACCGGGATTCGAACCCACAATCATAGGTTTGTGGCGTGCCCCAGGGACGCAACTCTGCACAGAAATCGCGGCGCCTTAGACGACTGGGCCACCCGTGCCCCCACATTGCTAAAGACTATTATACCCGTATCAATACATCACCATAGAATAATAATTTTCTTTATGTTTTAATTTTAAGCCACAATCAAACATGGATGTATACTTTCTTTTGGCCGGCATTATATCTTGAATTTGTACGTAAAGCCGTGGCGTTCCCATTATATTAGAACAGTTTATCTGTTTGAATTTGAGATGTTGTTATTGTCAGTGCACATCTTTTAATTAGCTATCCTATGTCTCTGAATGTCATCCACGCTGCTATATTAAGTTGTTTATTGCTATCTCATTAATTAATTCATTCATTATGAAATATCCCATTGTTTTTAATCCGATTTTAGTTATGTAACATTCCGTACCGTTGTCCCAGTAGGAAGGAGAGTTACACGGACAATTCCTAACTATAATATGTGCATGCGTGCGTGTATGGATGTATGTGTGTGTTGGGGGTAGGGGGTGGGGTGTGTGTGTGTGTGGGGGGGGGGGGGGGGGGGGGGGGGGGGGGTGTTGTGTGGCCTGCGTATCTGTGTAGGTATGTGTGTGTAACTTTGTCTTTATCATTATATGAACACGTATGTGTGCGCACGCGCGCGGGCGTGTCGGATGTGTATGTACATATTTGCCTGTATATATGATTGCTTGTGGGATTAAGAGTTTATATAGTTGCTCGAGTGACAGCGCTCCAGTGTACATTTCGACTAAGTCTTTCGGATGTAGCATCTCCTTGTTGTTCACTGTCATGACGTCTCCGTTTACCCATGCTCCCCGTTGGCAAGTGTCGGGAGAAGTGAGGACCGTTGGCTTACGGTGTGCGCCCTGACTGATCTTGTGTATTCAAGGCCGTTATCCACTCACTCACAAACTAACCCAATCACTTACTCACTCTCCCACCTACCCACCCTCACTCTCTTACCCTCATTCACACACTCACTCACTCACTCACTCAGTGCGGTGCGTACTGCGAGACCCCTGCACTGACACTATGGGTGTTCACCAATGCGTGTTGACGTTTTCTATTAACGGTAAAGTGACACATGCATCTGTGTACTGGGCTACTGTAAGACTGTATTGAAAAGCATGTAATTACAACACCCAGTGACACGGTATTACCACGCATGGGCCATAAATAGTAGCAACACATGAATAATGGACAACCTACCAAAGTACCCGCACTCTGTAACAAATTAACATTAGAAAGCGACGACGCGGAATTTGGGTTGTTGAATGTTTTCTGTCATTTGTAGCTTGTGTCATCGCGGAAAGACCGAGTGGTGACGAATGGCTTCATGTTCGGAAGAATAACAGCATATTATAATCGAACGGATTGGTTAGTTTCCACAACTGGTCATCTGACGATTCCAAGCGGTGCACATGTGTGTATAAGTCATAATGACTTGCTGGAGTACTAGTCCTCGTGGTCTAAGCGTTGACTCTGATGATCATGATGATGTTGTTGTTTTAACGGAATAAAGTCAAATTTAAACATCAGCATAGCCAGTGAGTTTATCACTTGGAACTTGATATGACATACCTGTACACGGACATAGGGACGGAGTTTTAAGGTAATGTTTCCCTATTTTAGGAGATGAGGTAGGGTCAAGGACGACGCAGCTAAATTTGTGGCATGTCCCCTGGACCTTGGCTCGATCCTAGTTTCGGTAGATTATGATCCGTGGTCTGTTGGTCACTATGACATGCGTCACTTTGAAGTTCAACTCTAACATTAAAACCTAACATTATGTACCCTGTGTTTGCAGTTCTGTTCTATCCGCTCAATTTTAGAATTAATGTAGTCTTCTTTCAAAGTAGTAAACTAATGATTTTGATCTGTGTAAGAACATATTCTGGACAGAAAACACGATAGAAATTAATTTGACGAGCGTGTTTGTGTTTTTAGTGACGTCAGAGAGCTTGAAATTTGGCGCTTTTCTAAATCCGACTGAGCCGGCATGGCTTTTGCCTAACAAAGTGCGGTTTGTTGTCAAAATATTGATGTGTTGAGTAGAATACACCCGCCCAAGGTTGTACAAATATACACAAATATAATTAAATTGACTAAAACATAAATTGTTTCCCGAAATATGTGCTATTATTTGTTTTGTATTTTAAGTGAACCCCACTTTTCCTTGACATGTATCCTTGTGCTTATTTTAAAGGCTATCATCGATGATCATAATGCAAATCGACAGTCTAATTAACTCATAATGTTGGAGTCGACAGATGTCGCGTCAATCAAAATTTTCGTCAACACCAAGGAGTTCGCGTTTAGATTTGTCATGGTAGACTGGCGATAAGCACACTATTTTTACAATACAGAGCTGAGTTACCTAAAGTGAGTGAGTTGGGTTTAACACCGCTTTTAACAGTATTCCAGTTATATCGCGGCGTGCAGCTTAATGAGGAAGGAAATCCCGAAGTGATGCGGGTCTCAGACGTTTACCACTTTGGTGAAACCCACCAGCACGGGTATGGTGCTGACAAACCTAGAAACATAACCTGGATTCGAACCCACAATCATAGGTTTGTTGCGTGCCCAAGGGACGCAACTCTGCACAGCGAATCGCGGCGCCTTGGACAACTGGGCCACCCGTCCCCCCTGAGTTATCTGAAGATGTAACCGCGCTAAATGTAACGTTTAACCCAAACTGCGCGTTCGTCTTCACATTCAGTTTGGCGCAGTTACAGGTAACCCAGCCCTATATAAACCTAATTATACAATGAAACACAGTTGGTTTACTTTCAATTAAAAACAAGACATAACGCAATAACAATGATTTGTTATCTCGGGAGCAAGGGTTACAAAACACCACTGAAGCACGAGAACCGCTAATAAGTAACTGTTGCCTGATGTTAATATAAGTTTAAATTTGTGAAATCGTTCGACGGACTTTCGAATAATGTGGACAGAGAAATGATTTTACAAATCTTTCAAGACATGTGCGTGAAAAAAGAGTTAAGAGTGTTTCACTGTTAATACAGGGGAGGTTACTCTTAACTTCTAAACACACGTGTACATAACATTGTTTTACGAAAACATTAACAAACACATATTTCGAACTTATATATCTTATATTTGTACACTAGATCTTCTGCGGGGTTGTTCTACAATGGTTGTTCTGTAACCACTCTGCTCTATGGTGCTCTATAAATAGCTATGAATCTGCAGTCTCGTGCACGTGGCTTTTGACACGCAGTGGGGATTCCCCGCGCTGTAACCTTTCACTGAGCCAAAAGCACGTGGTTATGCGGAAGATTCGTCATGTGCTCGCATTGGCAGATGGGACGGGTTCTGATATTATAGAAACTCAACTCACACACTCTTTGAACTATAATCAGGGTTGAAGCTATAGAAAAATACTACGTTTAGTCAGTCAGGTCATACAGTTCTATACACTTTTACACGTCACAGTCACACGTTTACAACCACACATGTAGTATAAAATCAATCCTCTATGTGACACAATCTGATATTGTAACTGTAATCCTTCGATAAATGCACACAAAATGAAAAACAATCCTTTAATGAGAATTACATTTCTGTATATTATTTTGAGTTTTGTGCTGATGTGGGCATGTTTAAACATAAACCAGTTTGTTTGCTAAGCGATCCAGTTTCCTGTAATATGTGGGCACATATGTGCGGCGTTAAACAAACAAACAAACAAACAAAAACATGTATGGTAAAATCCCTTTTAGCTTATGAGAGTACGTGAATGCAGTGTTGGGAAGGTTCAGTGGAAGAACGATATACATATTTAAGGACTGTCTTTCATTTGTTGTGCATATATCGAGTGAGTGAGTATGGTTTTACGCCGCTTTTAGCAATATTCCAGCAATATCACGGCAGGGGGCACCAGAAATGGGCTTCACACAAGGTCTATATTTATCTTTGTACTCATTCCAATTCACGAGACGAGTATGTACTTCCCTCTGTCAGTTACTATTTATATACCAGCTAGATCGTAATTATATTACACATGGTAAGTCAGAGGTTTCTGGTACCTCCAACATGGTCGACTTCCCTTAAATAGGTAAGATAATTTGCTATTTCTGTGATTAGTTTGAATGATAAACCGCGTGTGTCACCTGTCATATGTGGATGAATCTACACTAAGTTTGAGAATAGTTTAAATACGTTACGCAACAACCATGCAACGTTACTGAAAAAAAACCACTTGTATACATGTCAAAGTTAATATAATCAAGGGAGGTCACTCTAGTTTTGTTTATTGTATGACATGACGAATCTCCATATAGTAAAAGAGCAAATGAACCAATGTAACGTTCCCAACTACTTCTTCTAATGAACACTAGTAAAGGCTACACGATATCTTAGAATACGCAGTTTTGTTTGCAACAAAATTAATAGAGATGACTCAAAATGTATAACGCTCGACATATCTTTGACCTATATCTTAATTAAGTCGACAATATCATATCAATATGCCGCGGTGCCGACTTAGAGCATGTATATGTTTCAAACAGTACATATGCATATTTAAGCGGGTGGTGGGTGGGAGAGGACCTATATCTTAATTAAGTCGACAATATCATATCAATATGCCGCGGTGCCGACTTAGAGCATGTATATGTTTCAAACAGTACATATGCATATTTAAGCGGGTGGTGGGTGGGAGAGGCATTGCAAGAAGCGTGCTTAAAATCTCCAAATTATTGATGCATTGCATGCATGGTTATGTCCGTAGCAGTTTCAGAATCAAAGTGTCACTGTCAGAAGATCGCTTTAGAAATGTTAAATAAATTGTATTCGATTTGAACCACGAGAGCCCATATATTTTCCCGGCATTGCTTTTGATATACTGATGAATTTCAAGGAAAGAACTCCCGATCCGTTCACGTTTTAAGCAATATACAAATATCTTCATGTATATTTACAAAAAATAGTTTCATTAATTCCACACGGAACAAGTACTTTTCTAAAAGATGCCGATTTTCGATTTGAACTATTCTCTCTTGAAACTAAACTTTAAAGCCTGTGGTTATTTCGCTGTACAGTGTTGCGTCTGAGCGCGCCAAAACCCTATGAAGTTGGGGTCGAATCCCGGATTCGTCACTCTGAACTTAAAACGAAGAAAAATATTACTTCAGGTGAAAGTGGTTCCTACTGGGGCCCCTGGTCATCAACCAACCACAACCTCACAGATTACTTGACAGCTAATTTAAATGTAGATAACAAACTTCATATGTACACACCACGTTGAAGGGGGGGGGGGGGGGGGGGGGGGCAGGCTCATTGACGTGGTTAATAGCTTGTCATCGTACTCTGACGACGTGTAATGTTGCTCATTATATCAATCACTGGTTTGTCAGGTCCAGACTATGCTCTAATAGTAAATTGCTTCAGTAAAGAAATCTACCCTACGTGCCTTCTCTCACGTAGAAATCATTATTACAAAATGGTAAAACCCCTTACTTGGTCGATGCCTGCGGTCGTATCCCAATGCTCATGATATCAATCACTGGGTTGTATGGTCCAGACTCGATTATTTATGGACCGTCGTCTTATATCTTGAATATTGTTGAGTGCCGCGTTAAACAACAAACAAGCATTAATAAACATTCTTTACTGTAAATATATGAATATGGTGACTATACTCGTACATACATGTACTTAAAACACTATGCGAGGCTGACTGTCATGTTGAACTTGATCACACTGTTCTTATCCAAAAGGGGGCACGGGTGGCCCAGTCGTCTAAGGCTCCGCGATTCGAGTTGCGTCGAGTTGCGTCCCTTAGGCACGCCAAAAACCTATGATTGTGGGATGGAATCCCGGTTCGCCCCGATTATGTTTCTAGGTTTGTCAGCACCATACCCGTGCTCGTGGGTTTCACCGAAGTAGTAAACGTCTGAGACCTGCATCACTTCGGTCTTTCCTCCCACATTAAGCTGACACGCTGCGATATGACTGGAATACTGTTAAAAGCGGCGTTAAACCAAACTCACTCACTCACTCTTATCCAAAAGTTCACATGTTTTTGTAAACAGGATTACCTGGTAAACGACTGTCATCATTTCTATCACCATGTACAGTTTGAATTGTGAATGTGACCTTTTTGTAACTAGCCAAGATAGTTGACAGGGTACACTTGATTCAGGTCATTCACGACACATGTGAAAGTGACTTTTCAACATGACCGGTTGTCTGGCAAGCCAGCATTAACAAGCTATTCCATCATGTTGTCATTGCAACCCGACATTGTAAGAGTATATTTATTCAACGTCATTCACGACAATTCATCTAACTGTGAATACATCTAGTACATGTTCACTTTACCGTAAGGGAAGAAGTAATTGTATATTTTATTACTGTAACTAAATATCCCACGTACAATAAGTTTGGTGTCACATAGTTTACCGCTAGATCACACTATTCAGTAAACTAACAGAAGAGATCCATTCATCATTAAAAGTAAGATTTTATTTATCTTTTCCTAATTGTTATATACAAATCTCTGCATACAACTTCAACCGTCTGCATGGATATCTCACTCTTAATGTAGCTGGGGGCACGGGTGGCCCAGTCGTCTAAGGCGCCGCGATTCGCTGTGCAGAGTTGCGTCCCTTGGGCACGCCAAAAACCTATGATTGTGGGTTGGAATCCCGGTTCTCCCCGATTATGTTTCTAGGTTTGTCAGCACCATACCCGTGCTCGTGGGTTTCACCGAAGTGGTAAACGTCTGAGACCTGCATCACTTCGGGCTTTCCTCCCACATAAAGCTGGCACGACGTGATATTACCAGAATACTGTTAAAAGCGGCGTAAAACCCAACTCACTCACTCACTCTCTGAATGTAGCTACAATGAGTGTGTGAGTTCGATTAAACTCCGCTTTGAACAGTATTTCAATTATGTCACGGCGTGTCAGCGTGAGTACTTAGGCGTCCCTGGGTCGCGTCAACTTGATCGAACTTCGCTGAGTAGTTAGGCGTCCCTGGGGCGCGTCAGCTTGATCGAACTTTGCTGAGTAGTTAGGCGTCCCTGGGGCGCGTCAGCTTGATCGAACTTCGCTGAGTAGTTAGGCGTCCCTGTGGCGCGTCAGCTTGATCGAACTTCGCTGAGTAGTTAGGCGTCCCTGGGGCGCGTCAGGATCCTATGATTGTTGGCTCGATTCCAAGTTTAGTCTTTATTTATTTATGTTTCTTAGGTTTGTTAGCACCACGCCCGTGCACATGAGTCTCACCATAGCTTACTACCCTTTTTGTGTACATAACATGCCTCTCCATGCCAGTGTAACTACATCTGATATCTCCTACCTGTATATATACTTGTCAACCATACTCTGTAGTACATCACTTGCTTTATGACGGTGTTAGAACCTACGCCGAAACGTCGCTCCTAAGAAGTTGTTCATCCATAAATCGTATCCTTACTTCACTAACCTAAGTGGTAAACGTCTGAGACCTGCACCACGTTAGGCTGAAAAAGCTGTGATTCTGTTCAAACCGGAGTTAAACCCGAATCACTCAATCAAAATAACAGCTCATGCATGAAAACGCACAACGTCTAAACCAAGACTGGCAACGCAGATTAGGGATGACAGCCCCTCTTTTATCCAATGACAAAACATTTGATTCATAAAAAGTCTAGCAGTATCACAGATGTTTACGTACATGTCTTTGCACAATCAAAATGAGAAATTTCATCTTGTTTGCCATATACCAAATACGGATAATAAAAGATAGATAAATCCTGTAACAGAGGCCCATTGTGATTTCGTTAGACAAATCCTCTACTGTAACATGACAATGAATGACATTGTCTTCTTGTTATTTAAGTACGCAAAGGGGTAAGTCAAAAGGTACACTTCTGTATCGACTTGGAGTCATAATGTGTCTGAGTGGGATATTCATGTTAAACTGCAGCATGGTATCTCAGTGGGATAGCACTACACACGGAGTAGTACAAGCACACACACACGCACTTACATGCAGGCAAACGCAGTGCACCCGTGAAGATCATGGGTAGAATTGATCTTCAGCAACCCATGCTTGCCGTAAGAGGTGACTAACGGGGTCGGGTGGTCAGACTCGATGACTTGGTTGATTCATGTCATCGTATACCAATTGAGTGGATCGATGCTCATGCTATCAATCACTATTTACAGACCGCCGTCATATAGCTAAAATATTGCTGAGTGCGGCGTTAAACAACAAACATATACTTATAATATAAGTGGAATAATCTTGAACGCGACGTATGTAAATGTATATGTCGGTGTCTTATATATTCGTCAATATCACAGGGCTATTGTATGTAAATTGGACTCAACACAAATTGGGTCCACTCGGCTCATTCTGTTACCTCCTTATAAAGGGGAACAATGGAACTATTTGCAGTTCCAAATTTGAGAAAATGATATCGGGTCACAACGTTAACGCCGCCAGGTGCATCAGTGAAACTAGAGAATTCATATCACACAACCCCCACCCCCACCCCCACCCCCACCCCCAGGGTGGTCGATGTCCGAACACATTTGCTGCAGCTAGTACCAGTTAAATTAGAGTTCAAAGGCCTAACAACGCCAAAACTGCTGTGTCAGACAATGCCTTAGCACGAGATTATACCAGTTCTTCTTTATTGATATTATCCAAATCCCACGCAACTGAGCTTAAAGAGGCTTACAAACACATATTGATGTAATGGGGGTTTCTCATGCTGGAAAGGTCTTAACGGTTTAGTTTAGTCCAGTTAAAACTGGAAACAAGCACAGCGGGACGTGGATTCAATGCAAAAAATGGCATCCTTACCCATCTTCCCGAGGCAAGTGAGTTAACTGACTATAAAAGTCCAGTTTTCACCCTTGCCGAACTAGGCTGGCATTATGGAGTAAATTTACATTTTGGCTGGACTAACGAGTCTATGCATAGTCCAATCAAAATCGCGCAACGAAATCGAAATCCGGTCGATTGCAGGATTTGCAAAGTATGTGCACCGCCAACTCGTTGTCAACATATCATTTTAACAATCTTTTTTTATGTTTTTAATCAAGGTTTTCGCGTGATTTGATGCACTTCGCGATGTAAGACTCGTTTTATCACAATATGGATCTTGATTATCGATCAGATCGTCTTGACTTGGCGCCGCCGTTGTGTTTGAAGCAAATGCAAGTGATACGAGAGGTGGAATCTGATTGGTCCATAGCTAGGAGAGGCTTAGGAGGGACATAACTCTTAATAGCCACTGGTGGCGCTATGATCGAGCCCAGGAATTCCAGCCTTGTTCGGCAAGGGTCGAAACTGTTTACTCACTTGCCTTGGGAAGATGTCCTTGCCGTGTCGGCCTGCTGACAGAGTTACCTTTTTTGGTCATGTGCACAACCGTGATGCAGATGTCAGACGTTTCCCACTTTGGTGAAACCCACGAGGACGGGTATGGTGCTGACAAACCTAGAAACATAATCGGGGCGGGCCGGTATTCGAACCCACAATCATAGGTTTCGGGCGTGCCCAAGGGACGCAAGCCTGTACAGCGAATTGCTACGAATTGCAAACCAGTGCCCCCTAAATTATGATAAGAAAGAGTTTGTTTTAATTGTAATGATATGACTGAATCGAAGATGAGAAACAGATTTAACTTCATTGCCAATAATATGATCACATACGACTCGTATTGTTTACGGGGCGGTCGGGTAGCCTGGTGGTTAAAGTGTTCGTTCGTCAAGCCGAAGACCCGGGTTCGAATCAGGACATGTGTACAATGTGTGAAGCCCATTTCTGGTGTCGCCCGCAGTGATATTGCTGGAATATTGCTAAAGGCGGCGTAAAACCATACTCACTCACTCGTATTGTTTACGATTTTTCACAGCTACATCCCCCAACTTTTAAAATCTGTCAAACCAGGAGAATGTGTGTGTTTATTCAAGTGGATTCATTTTACTGTCCATACTGATTTTTGATATTACACCACAAAAAGGTTTATTTTATGAAAAGTATTTTGTTGCATATTTCATTTAGTCTGTTATCGCCTCTCATAACTTATGACTTGGCGGTGTACAATTTCAAATAAATACTACTATTTCATATATGTATTATATTATGAGTGAGACGTATATAAAATATTTGTCTGTCTGTCTGTCTGTCTGTCCGATATTGCTGTAATGCATATATGTAGGTGCTGTTTATTTTGTTTTCTATTTTAAATCTAATATTAATATACGTATTATGTTAGTCAGGAAGTACGCCAGGCAAATTGTGTATGTGGCGGATGCAATCGGTAGGGCACAGCATGCTTTCCTTAATGCGAACACCTGGTGTCATCACTGATTTTCATTGATACATTCATTTGATTATCAGCGCTATTTTGCCCTTTACGCCCAGTGGAATCTGTTTTGTCTGATAATCGATACTGCTTATTATTTTTTATATGTGCATATAAATGACATTTATCAAATAATAAAATTGACGTATTAAGTTATGTATTAAGTATAACAGTATCCCCTAAGTCAAAACATACGTTTTAATGATTGAATGTGTTTTATCTGAAGGTGTGTAGCATGTGACAGCTTGTCAAACTGGTGCCCTCTGTTGACAGCTGTGTGGTACTATAACCAGCAGGACGTCAAGTATTAACACAAGTACTGAACGCTTGGACAGTGACAAAGTTAGGCAAATCCTGCCGTGTCCTCCCCGTACATGTACATCTCCATGTAGTTTTGTGGTTGAACTGGAAGGTGAACTGGATGATCTCGATCTGATGCTTGCATTTCACCTCTAATGAAATCGTTATTTTCGAAACCTGAAACGATAGAAAAACACGTTTGAAAGCGGGATTTACGGAAAGCGTTTTGAAACCTGATTTGTTTCAGTAAACTACAGTTGTACAATACCACGCTGTTGGGCGAACACGACTAGAGTTTGTAGACAGTTTCTCTTCACGGAGTCATAGAGAAGCTAGGTTCATATTTGGCTGTACACATTTAACATAGCTAGTGTGTCAACGTTTACACACTTGTAATGTAGACTTGACAGATGTCCTATGTAATTCCTTATTTTGACTTGTATCATATGTTCACGGGTTTTTTTAAGCTGAACAGTTGACATGCCTTTGCATGTGTTTGTGACCGGTGGGACAAGACATGCTCGCCTATTTGCGGATACCTGGTATCGTCACTATTTGATAGTGATTCATATACACAGGCGATCGACTCTGCTACTGGCAGAGATTTCTTGTGATTTTGGAAAAGGTTTTGTCGCTGTATTTATTTGTATAAAGTTGTAATATGTCAACATGGTACAGTATCATTGGGTCCACGGATAGTGGGTATCGCCTCCTACCACTTGTCGAAGCATATGCCAAAAATGGGCCAAAAGGGAAGAGGAACCTGTTGATCTAGTGTGATACTACTTGATATGTTACTAAATACTAAAAGTATATTAGAACAAAGAAAACTAGCACAGTTACCCTTTTCGCGAACATTGGTGTCATCACTGATTTTCAGGGGTCCATTCATATAATTTCCCTTAACGCCAAGTGGTATCTGTTTCGGCAGAAAATCTAGTCTGTTTTCTTGCACTGTCAGTTTATATTTACACATACACGTATGCTTTTCTGGGTCGTTGCCATGTCCTGATTCTTTTTTTCTGAGCAAACATGTCACAAACACGTCACACAGCCGGTCAGTAGCATGCTAAAACAACAATTCAACAAACAAATATCTCCACTCTAGCTCTTCCGTGTCACCCGCGTAGCCACTTAATAACACGTAATGAGCACACATGAAGTAATGAATTAGTAATAAAAAAATAGCATCACTTTAGTATTCAACATGCTTTAGTGAGTGAGTGAGTGACTTGTGTTTTGCGCCGTAGCAATATTTCAGCAATATCACAACAGGTGACACCAGACACGGGTTTCACATTCTGTATCTGAGTCTCTCGTAACAGGGGTGGCCCAGTTTATATCAAATCGTTCCTCATTGTATTTGACTTGTACTGTGTCTGAGATGAGACTGGAATACATTATCGTAAAATGACCTTAAGTATTGCTGTTGTTTTGCTACTGTTTGGCTTCTGTTATGCTATTTGCATTGAAACCGGATACATGTTTGTGGTGCAACGCATGTGCTACCAATACCACTATAGTGGTACACAGCAATATTCCAGCTATGATATATGACGGCTGTCTGTAAATAATCTAGTCTAGACTAGACAATCCAGTGATTGACATCATGAGCATCGATCCACGCAATTAGGATACGATGACATGCATCAATGCAACCAAGTCAGCGAGCCAGACCACCCAGTCCCGTTAGTCCTTTCTTACGACAAGCATAGTCGCCATTTACGGCAAGCAAGGGTAGCTTGATATCTAGGCTGCGCCCAAGGCATATTTTGAGTAACCTTTGGGGTCATAGTCATCTGAGTTGCGTTCTGAAACCGACCACAAAGTACAGAAATATTGATTTTACTTCATGAGAATTAGTTGTGTAGTACCAGCCTGTATCAAGACCGTTGAACTGTCAATATCTGTCAACTATCAAGGGCATTAGCTCATAAAATTGCACGTTTACAGTATAATTCAGGATTGCATTGAAACGACATATTTGCTGCACCACCCAGAAATGCAATTTCTAAACCGATTTTACTGCCTGATATTGAACCAGACATTTACTGTTAGATATTTGCTTAGGCCTAAAGGTAATACTGATTTTAGTGTAACCGTGTCAGCTTTATCGTTTAAAAATAGTTTCCAAATAATATGTATGAATACAATAGTATATTGTATTTATGATAACATCATACTTGACTCAGGTAAAGAAATACTTAAGTGCATTTTCGGTTTATCCACAGGGACAGTCAGAACTGTAGGATAAAACTATTTTGATTGTTGTCAGTTTACAGCTAGTTCGTCTCTGGCTGATGAAAGTTGTCATTGTTTCGCAATAAATGCTGTCGTGATGTGCTGCATCAACCGCATCACATATCGTTCGTAATGCATCTGATGGTAATTTTCTAGGATGTACTGTTATCTCAAATATGACGACTGCAATCATTAAAATAGGAAAAACTATTAATCATCCAAAACTGAATTCGTTATGACATATCATTTGGGTGAGATGAAGCAATATCTCCTAGCTGATATCAATACAATGAAATTACATCACAATCCTTTGCAGACCATTGTGACGTCTTCGCTACCATGACTTCACAATCAAATGCCATTCCTAATCCCTCTTCCACTGAGGCTGGTCAGCTGTAGTAAACTGTTGTTTTTGCGCTCAAGACACTGGTTATTTAAGAAATATACCTGCTGTGTTTTGAAATGTGAGATGGTCTCACTGAAGAATTAATATCTCTTATTTTTAATTTGGAACCAAGCGCTTTTGCGCTTTTGCACTCTACAAGCCTCGGAAATTTAAACTTTCATCGTCTTGTGTTGATATATTTCATATATTAATAAGATACGAGGGTGATGTTCTCTATCTATGTCTCTTTTGTATGTAAACTCAGGTCGCTGTAACCTATAATCCGTTATACAGACTTCGCAGCTCGGTGGATGTCGTGTATAATACACAGTGAAGCAGTCGTGGCATGTATATGTTACAGTCAATGTGTTATGAAATTCAACATCAAAATGTTTTGATTTCGTTATCAGAATTTTTAGTTTATCTGTGAAATAAATGCACACATTTTTTCAGACAGTTTGTATAAAGAAATATATTGGCTCTCTGTATAAATGTATGTAGGTAATGTATAACTCCTTGTACAAATTGCTGTAATACATTCTGTTCTGCTATGTTGTGTTGCACGAACTAACGAATCAGTGAATCATATATGAAATATCTGATGTTATGTTTGTCTAACAAGGTCATCTTCACACAGATCTATGTATCTTCCAGCTGGATACATTGAATTCACCCAGACACATACTTATTAATATTAATATGTTTTATTAATTATTTTCTGTCGCGCAATTACACGTGCAGCTGTTCCCTGTTTATGGGCTTCTAGAGTACACATTGGCGGTCTCAACAAGATTGTCTCCTCTAATAGAAAGAATGATTATTTTTTAAATAAGATACACGACATTAAGTATTATAGCAGAAAGCATCCAGACACAATCGTCATCTTGTCATCATTTGGCTGGAGCTCCTTCTTCACCCCCCGCGTTCCCCAGCAGCTGTGACAGCCTCCGGGGTCTAACGGTACAGCGTCCGCCCGGAGAGGGGAAGGTCCGGGGTTCGATCCCCGGCCGCGTCATACCAAAGTACGCCAAAAGATGGTATTTTGTTACCCAGTCTGGCGCTCGGCAACAAGGACTGGGCGGCTCGGAGTAAGTATACTGTGTCTGGGTTGAGGTTTTGTGTTAAACTGCCCCATGGTATCTCAGTGAGCTAGCACTATAAATCGGCATCAGTCCTGACTTGTACAGGCAGCCACACACACACGCACAAACGTGCGTGCGTGGACGTTGCTATATAAGTGCAATAATCTTGGAAACGACGTTAAACCCCATTTCACCCCACCAACCCCAGCAGCTCGCCATTTATCAGGGATCGGCATTACTAGTCTCCAGTGGTACCTTTCAACACCATTCTTCCCAAGTAAGGATAAGAATTTATGGTTGAACAACTTCTTTATTACAATTAAGAGCGACGTTTCGGTGTAGGTTCTAACACCGTTATCAAGCAAATGATTTACAGTACTTACTTACTTACTTACTTTGGAAATTTAACGTACACTTTCCGACTGATGCGTATTTCGCACACGGGCCCGGCCAGGCCATTTAATGTGTTTCCGAAAGGGGCGAAAGTGGTGTGTGCAACCCAAGAGAGGAGTTTTAGGGGTTGCTTATATAGAATTTGGGAATTTTGAGATTTGGAATAGATGCCGATGGGATTGGGGAGGAGAACTAAGGGAGCTGGGTATGGTGGCTGTTTGTTTGTTTGTTTATGTGATTTTGATTTGGTAGGTTATTGTGTTTTTAGATGCGTTTTATTAGTTCCGTTTTTATTAAGAATACGCCTAAGGCCTTGAAGTTTTCTAGTTTATTTTGTGGGTTTAGTATTGCTTCTAGATTTGAGGGTGGTTTGTAATGCGGTTCGATGTGTTAGGTAGTGTGTGCAGTGGATGAGTGCGTGTTCTGGGGTTTCTAGTTGTTTGCAGTGTGGGCAGTTACCTGTAGTATGTTTTTTATTTTTTTTAAATTAGGTGGTTATTTAGGTTGGTGTGTCCTGTTTGGAGTTTAGTGATTACTCTGTCGATTGTTTTGGATGGATGGAGAATTTTTGGTTTGGTTAGTGGTTTGCTGAGCACTTTTTTTGATTTGGCTATTTGAGTTTAGATATAGGTTATGCCATATTTTGGTGATTTTTTGCTTGTTTACACTTTTAATTTCTGATTTTGAGATGGGTAAGTTTAAGCTTATTTCTGGGATTTTGAGGGATAGTTTAGCTGCTTTATCGGCGTTTTCATTACCGTATATTCCTACGTGGGCGGGTATCCACAAGAAGATTATTTGTTTGCCTGCCTTTGTTAGGTCGTTGGAGCTTTTAAGTATTTGATTTATTAATTTAGGTCGGTTTTTGGTATTTTTGTTTTGGAGGGCTTGCAGTCCACTTAGGGAGTCGGTAAGTATTAGGATTTTTTTGTGTTTTTTTTATTCTTGATTATGGAGGGCTGAGGCCATGCCCATTAGTTCTGCCGTGATTTACAGGGTGCAGTAAGCAAGTATATATACAAGTAGGAGGCAATGTTTACACAGTAGAGTAGATATTGTTATACTGGAGTAGAGAAGCCTGTTGTGTACACACAAGGGCAGTGATGACAATCATCGGTGAAGTCAGTGCCTTAAACAAAGGATGAAGTCATCCTGTCAAGTGGTCAAGCGGTCAAGCGTGAAAGGTGCCTAATAAGTTCGGAGGAACTCATTAAACTTCTAACATCATGAAACACAGCTTATTCAAAAACGAAAGCAGAGGCACAATGACGTCAATGTACATGTAATTAACACGTCCCATTTTAATTCTGGAAACCCAATAGTCGAGAAACTCTGCCGTGCCCAGTCTCGGTCAAAGGTATTTACGAAATTAAACATGCTGTTTTCATGGGACCATACTAAGGGAAAAAAATTAAAAAACATTGTTCAAAAACTCAATATTTACACTATGTCATTATGGGCAGGCCCATGGGCGAGAATACCCAAAACTCGGGTTTTAGTGTCGCAAATACATAAAGATGTTCTTAGAAGTTTCATGTCACACAATTTAACTCATTTTGAACTTTAACATTTTCAACGATTTTATAGCGATATTGAAATATTTTGCCCATGGGCGAGAAATAGGTTTGTCCCAAGTGTTGTAGACTAACGATTAGCAAGTAATTGTCATGCTGTACACATAGTTCCATATACAAATTCAGATATACAACCGGTATGAAGCTGAGAACTGACATGCATAATCGGCATTCACACACGGAAACAATATACTTTTGTGTATGCCCTCTCCTCTGAAAAAATTGGCACTAAAGTATTTGCATTCATAATATAACTGTCTGTTCAATCAAGTTTATAATCCTAATTATATGACCATGACACTGCACAGAAGTTTAGTTATATTTTCTTTAAATATCTACAATATTTGTAATTGGAAGTAAAATCGTTAATTCTATAATAATAATTTCATAACATATATAATATCTTCACTTGACTATTTCTTTTGATTAAGAATGTCACTCCAATTTATGGATTTTGTTTAATCTCATTTTAAAATGCTTGATTAATAATATATTATTATTATTATTATTATCATTATTATTATTATTATTATTATTATTATTATTATTATTTATTACAGTGTCATGTGTTACAAAGTAACATTTAGAACATACTTAAAATACAAACACCAGGCCTCAGAGGGCCGAAATGACACCTTAAGATATAAAGAGGAATCAGGCACATCTACATATACACATATTCACTAACACACATACATACATACGCACGCACGCACACAATCAATCATTCTAATATTCTCCCGCACATACTAAACAGACACCCACACACATTCAGATATCCCCCACCCCCTCACTCGAGACATACACGCACACACACACACACACACACACACACACACACACACACACATGTACACACACACACACACACACACACACACACACACACACACACACACACACACACACACACACACACACACACACACTCAACCTCACTCACAAATACACCCATACCCAAATTCCTGCATCTACACACACTCCATATCCTTTCTTCTGACTGTACCAACATTCATATCCCCTCCCCACACACACCCATGACCCATAACCTCACACACTCAATTACACTTTTCATATAAAATTCATATTGATAGTTATTGTAGTTATTGTAATAAGGCCCTGGTAGCTGTGATGTGGTGGTAAATAATGAGTAAAGCTTTATTTAGGTTTAACTCGGTAAGCATAACGCAGCCGATCCTCTGCTCAGGTCACGATCCACACCTGCTTCTGCTACCGCGAGGGCACCGCGCCTCACCCATGACACTCAGTCTTCTCCCTGCAGGCGAGAAAGTAATGGAAATGGAAAATGCATGAATTGGATATCCCAGGTCCAACATGGAGATTGTTGTCCCACTGTTATGATGGCATGAAGAGCTGTATCCTGGTGAACAATGTTACATCTTACTGGTTTGAACTAAAAAGAGGGGTTAGACAGGGCAGCGTTCTTGCTGCAAAACTCTACCTCGTCTACATAAACAGCCTGCTAGAGAATCTTTCATCCTCCAAGAAAGGGGCAATGGTACTCGATGTCCACGTGGCAAGCGCAACAAAAGTAGATGACATCACATTGCTAAGTCCTCTAAACTCCAACCTTCAGACAATGGTGGACACATGTGAACAATATAGCGCCAAGTGGCGCTTTACCTTCTCTGCCTCAAAGAGCAACATAATCTCCTTCAAGAAGTCTTCAACCCAGCCTACAACAATCATCCTCTACGGTAGAGAGATCCAGAATGTGTCTGAGCTAAAACATCTTGGTATAGAACTTCATGAATCATTTAATTCGTGGAACAGGACGATAGCAGCTTGCTCGAAAAAGAAGTCTACAGCATTCGTATTAATCAAATCAGGCTATCACTCTAATGCACTGAGTCCCCTCACCAGTCTCAAGTTGTTTCAGACAATATGCATACCTAAAGCATTGTATGGCTGTGAGTTGTGGTCAGATTTGTCAAAGAGGGAGCTACTAGCAATTGAACGCTCACAAAGACTAGCAATAAAGATGGCACAAGGACTTCCCAAACATATCAGAACTGACCTATGTAACTCTCTTTTGGGAACCTTACCTGCAGAAGCAGCAATTGATAAAACGAATCTGTTGTTCTTTGGAAAGCTTTGTCATACAAAGCACACTAATATATCCCACAGTGTCTTCATAACCCGCCTCTTCTGCTACAAGAACAGCTGCAGTCCAGTTTCACTTGGATTCATCCCGGATGTCTATCGACTCGTAAAGAAGTACGGACTAAAAGAATATCTTGAAATGTTCATAGACTCTGGAAATTTTGTGAGTTACATCTCCTGGAAGAAGATCGTAACAGAAGCTATCTTCACTTATGAAAAAGAGCAGTGGGCCTGTAGAATAGCTGCTGATCCAGACCTAAAACACTTTAAAAAATCCATCCCGAAATTCAGCCTCACTTTGCATGGCAGATTGCCAAACTATTTCCCTTGATGAAGCCCCTCTGCAGACTAATTGTGAATCTATGTGCTTGCTGGAGATCAGGGAAAGAAAAGGGCACCTGTGTCTTGTGTAATGCTGACATCAGTGATCCTCTGGTCCACAGTGTGTGCTCGTGTGTGAACCGTACACATATACGCGACAGTCTCTGGATGGACATTATAGACTGTAGTCCTATAGAAGTGAGCGTCAGTCTCCACAGTAAAAATGACACTGATCTTGTGTGTTCTCTGCTCTCGTGCAGACCTCCACTTCCTCTGCCAGACGAAGATACAATAAACTATGCAAAGACTGTAATACAGCACCTTTCAGCATTCGCATCAACTCCTGAACTTTAAAATAACATGTATCTAGTCCCCTAAATATTTTTTTCAATATTTCCCCCTGCACATTGTACTCTCCTTTGGAGGAATAAAAGCTTATATATCTCGACTACTTGGAGAAGGGCGTTTAGACTCTCAGGGACTGTGTGAATACCTTGAGTACACAGCCTGTATCGGCGACTATTTACAGTCCCACACCGTATCATCTGTAATGACATTTGATCATATTCACAGGAAAACACAGGCAGAACAAGGAAAACGTTGGTGTGATATAGATTTCCAGAAAGAGTATTCTACTACATGGAAAAGCGGGACATGGGACGGAAAAATATAAAATCAGGCAAACAGAGCTCACAGGGAAAGGATACAGTTTGTTTGAATTTCCAAAATCCAGGAGGGTGTAAATTTCAGAACTGCAAATATATGCACGTATGTATTCAGTTCCACGGCCCTCACCCCCAGTTTCAGCATAACGATTCCCATCAGCGATCGGGAAACTATCAGAGCCATCTCCAGAACAGAGTCCCCTAGGTCTACAGCCCAACCCCCTTAGTGAGCGTATTCATGTGTGGGACAGGGAACTTCAGGGAGACTTAGATAGAAAATTCATTTTAGATGGGATTAAACATGGCTTTAGGGTTATAGATAGAAACGTTCAGCTTAAAGACGTGTATTGTAAAAATTCGAAATCGGCGCTGACTCCTGAAACTCGCGATAAAGTTGAAAGTCGATTGAAGTGCGAAATCTCACAAGGAAACTATATCAGTACTCATAAAAAGCCAACGATCGTCAGCAGTCTGGCAGCTATCCCAAAAGGCAACTCCGATGTGCGCGTTATACATGACTGTAGTAGGCCGGACGGGTCATCAGTGAATGATTACGTCACTAAGAACTCTGTTGTGTACGACACCCTAGATAAGGCGACAGCCATGTTACCACCAGGGGGTTATATGGCGAAACTGGACTTAAAGAACGCGTACAGAAGCGTACCCGTCCATCCAGATTGCTATCCCGCGCTAGGGCTTCAGTGGCAATTCTCCGGGGATGATCATGTAAGCTATATGTTCGACACCAAACTACCGTTCGGCTCTTCTGGGAGTCCCGAGATCTTCCAACGCATATCGTCTAGTATTACCCGTATGATGAAACGTAAGGGGTATGATGTGACTATCGTTTACCTGGACGACTTTGCTATCATTACTGCTAATAAAGGCAACTGCGATGAGGTATTGGAATGCTTGCGCCGGCTTATTGAAGAGCTAGGTTTTTACGATTAACTATAATATATTCGTAGCACCAACCCCAAAAATGATATTTTTGGGTATACACATAGATAGTGTTGCAGGAACTTTAAGTCTCCCCGAAGAAAAACTTGTAGCTCTGAAAGACTGTTTATATCAATTTGTAAAAGTGAAGAAAGTTAAAAAGCTACAGTTGCAGCAGTTGTTAGGAAAACTGAACTGGGCCTCAAGGGCGGTTCATGGCGGGCGGACGTTTATGAGGCGACTTATTGATCTCTGCAATGCAGTGAAGCGGAAACATCATTTTGTGACTCTTAATGCGTTGGCGAAAGCAGATTTAAAATGGTGGTTAGACTTCTGTAAGCGGTTTAACGGAACTACCTTTGCTCTTGAAGGTGAAGTGGTTCCCTACCAGGAATTTGCCACTGATGCATGCGGCGAGGGCGGCGGGGGCGTACTGGGGGATGATTGGTTCTATGTAAATTGGAAGAGTGATCTCCCTGCTGTGAGCCATCAGCATATTAATATTAAAGAATTGGTAATTTCGTTTATAGCAGTGCAAAGATGGGGGCCAAAACCTGGCGGGCGCCATGTCGTTGCTTATACGGACAATACCGTTACAATGTACTGCATCAACAGCGGCACGTCAACAAATCCTGTGTTAATGAAGTATATCCGGGAACTGTTTTGGTTAGCCGCTGTACATGGTTTTAAGCTTACAGCTAGACACATTCCAGGTGTTAGAAATGTCGTGTGTGACAGGTTATCTAGATTACATGATCGACATAACGGAGTGTGGCTTGACAACTATACCAGTGAATCGCTATTACGCCACATGACAGTTAAATCATTGTTGTTCTTACAGGACCAGTGGCAGCAGACCTCAAATATTTAGATTCTGAGATTAAACTTTACAAACAATCCGCCTAAGCAGCGGGCAGCAAGAAGACGTATACATCAATGTTAAAATCCTACATGCGATTTTGTTTGTATTACGGATTATCTCCCCTGCCTGCATCTGCACTGACTGTGTTGAGATATACTGCGTTTCTGGCGAGATCCCTCAACGCTGCCAGTATTCCTAATTATCTGAATATCATTCGCCTGGTGCACGTCGATGCAGGACTAGAGAACCCTCTTACAGATTGGTCCCTGGGGATGATCAAGAAAGGTATTCACAGATTAAAAGGTAAACCACCTGCACAGAAGTTACCGATCATGCCTGCTATTCTTTTGAAGATACGTCAACAATTAGACCTGACCTCACCGTTCAACATAGCTTTCTGGGCAGCCTGTGTGGTGGGCTTCTTCAGATTTTTAAGGAAATCGACTCTGCTGCCATCCAATTTGAAAAACCAAAGCCCTGACAAGCAGTTGTGTAGTCGTGACGTCACACGGGGTAGTGATAAAGTGCTCTTAACAATTAGACATGGCAAAACTATCCAGTTTGGTCAAAGGATTCTGCAAGTTCCCTTGTGTAACATGGCCGGCTCACTCTTGTGTCCGGTAACAGCTTTGCAATCTCTTCGGCAGGTCCAGAACATGATACCGGTGACATGCCATGTGTTCTCATTCTTGGACAAAGGTCAGGTTAACTGTGTGACTCCGATATGTTTGTCAAGGCGTTGAGCCGTGTGCTCGCGACGTGTGGGTTATCACCTCAAGATTACAGTGGACATTCCTTCCGGAGGGGTGGCTGTACTTTTGCTTTGATTATATCGGCATGCCACAAGTGCTGATAAAATTACACGGTGACTGGAAGTCAAACGCGTTTGAGCGTTACATCACAATTGAAAAGGACTTGCACTGTAAATTCGACACGAGCTTTAGTTGTTGCAGCTAGCTTAAAGTAAAACAAAAAACAAAACAAAAACAATAAAAGCAATATAGACTAGGGTATGACAACCGTTTTGGAGATTTGGAGATATTTTTACGTTGTTTTAACACATAAACAATTTATTGTCAATTAAATATTGACCTATTCCCCAAAGCGGTTGTTTGTCTTTTTTCTTGATAAGAGTTAAGTGGTAAATAATGAGTAAAGCTTTATTTAGGTTTAACTCGGTAAGCATAACGCAGCCAATCCTCTGCTAAGGTCACGATCCGCACGTGCTTCTGCTACCGCGAGGGCACCGCGCCTCACCCATGACACTCAGTCTTCTCCCTGCAGGCGAGAAAGTAAGACACCCACCCTCCCTCCCAGGGCTCATTAGTTTTTAGTTATTGTTTTTATGTTGTACATTTTAGTTCGGGAGACATTTTTACATTGTTTTAACACATAAACAATTTATTGTCAATTAAATATTGACCTATTCCCCAAAGCGGGTGTTTGTCTTTTCTCTTGATAAGAGTTAAACGGAAACAAACAGGGAGGTCGGCTTCCCTCACGAGACTGAAAGGTCACTGTGATAGTTTGGGCTTTTCGCCAGGGGGTGAGTCACTTTGCTGACAGGTCACCTTTCTCCGTTACTTTGGATCGCCTATCACCCCAAGGTAGGCAATTCATGTTTGTCGTTTACAGGATGTTGATTATTATAGGGGTCAAATCCAGGTTTACCCTGATTATGATTCTCTCAACAGACTCGGATCTGTGTCGGGGGTTCCACCAGAGCAGTAATAGAGAAGCCATTTGTCCTCGTGGTTGGGATCTTAATATAAGAATGATGAAGCACCTGTTCAAATGCAAAGATATTCATATGCCTCGCATTGTAGGAAAAACAATTGCAAATTATATATGAATGTGTCCAAAGAATACGATTCGTCACATATATTCATATATAAACAATAAACTATATAAACAATATAAACAATATATATAAACAATATAAACAATAACTGAGCTCCTAAACATTAACGTAAATGAGGTATCCCAAACCACCAAATCTGACCTAAATAGAGGAAAGTCAATGTAAGTCTCTCTCTCTCTCTCTCTCTCTCTCTCTCTCTCTCTCTCTCTCTCTCTCTCTCTCTCTCTCTCTCTCTCTCTCTCTCTCTCTCTCTCTCTCTCTCTCTGAATTCCCCAAAGTTGCTGCTACATCCCCATTGATCCAGAACCAGTTGATACACATGTCTCGCAACTGAACGACCTCAGGTTACTGGGTGCGACCATTGTGTGATGTCTAGACACATTATCCACCAGAGAAAATATGGGTTGGTTTCTTCTGCACAGACATTAACAATTTGACAGGGTCTTCCGAATTATGTAAGTGGGGTTTGAAAGTAATTCGAACAAAACGAATAAAATAAGAGCTTCCCAAAACATAAAAACATTGTTTTTAACAAATTTACTATGATAAGTATGCTATATTTGGGAGTGTGCAGTAAGCCATATGGTAAATAGTTGTCTATATGTGTTGTATGCTATATTTTGTTTAATGGCTATGTGCAATAGATCAAATTGTCTACAACCGACTGTGAATTAAGGTGTGCTCTACTGTGCTAAACTGTGAGCTGTATGCTAGACTATGTACAACTGTGAGCTGTATGCTAGACTATGTACAACTGTGAGCTGTATGCTAGACTATGTACAACTGTGAGCTGTATGCTAGACTGTGTACAACTGTGAGCTGTATGCTTGACTATGTAAATCTGTGAGCTGTATGCTAGACTATGTACAACTGTGAGCTGTATGCTAGACTATGTACAACTGTGATCTGTATGCTAGACTGTGTACAACTGTGAGCTGTATGCTAGACTATGTAAATCTGTGAGCTGTATGCTAGACTATGTACAACTGTGAGCTGTATGCTGGACTATGTACAACTGTGAGCTGTATGCTGGACTATGTACAACTGTCAGCTGTATGTTGTACTATGTGTAACTGTGAGCTGTATGCTGGACTATGTACAACTGTCAGCTGTATGTTGGACTATGTGTAACTGTGAGCTGTGTGCTAGACTATGTACAACTGTTAACTGTATGCTGGACTATGTACAACTGTGAGCTGTATGCTAGACTATGTACAACTGTCAGCTGTATGCTAGACTATGTACAACTGTGAGCTGTATGCTGGACTATGTACAACTGTGAGCTGGATGCTGGACTATGTACAACTGTCAGCTGTATGCTGGACTATGTGTAACTGTGGGCTGTATGCTGGACTATGTGTAACTGTGAGCTGTATGCTAGACTATGTGTAACTGTGAGCTGTATGCTGGACTATGTACAACTGTGAGCTGTATGCTGGACTATGTGTAACTGTGAGCTGGATGCTGGACTATGTGTAACTGTGAGCTGTATGCTGGACTATGTACAACTGTGAGCTGTATGCTGGACTATGTGTAACTGTGAGCTGTATGCTAGACTATGTACAACTGTCAGCTGTATGCTAGACTGTGTACAACTGTGAGCTGGATGCTGGACTATGTGTAACTGTGAGCTGTGTGCTGGACTATGTACAACTGTCAGCTGTATGCTGGACTATGTGTAACTGTGAGCTGTGTACTGGACTATGTACAACTGTGAGCTGTATGCTGGACTATGTGTAACTGTGAGCTGTGTGCTGGACTATGTGTAACTGTGAGCTGTATGCTGGACTATGTTCAACTGTGAGCTGTATGCTGGACTATGTGTAACTGTGAGCTGTATGCTGGACTATGTGTAACTGTGAGCTGTATGCTGGACTATGTACAACTGTGAGCTGTATGCTGGACTATGTGTAACTGTGAGCTGTATGCTAGACTATGTGTAACTGTGAGCTGTATGCTAGACTATGTACAACTGTGAGCTGTATGCTAGACTATGTACAACTGTGAGCTGGATGCTGGACTATGTGTAACTGTGAGCTGTATGCTGGACTATGTACAACTGTGAGCTGTATGCTGGACTATGTGTAACTGTGAGCTGTATGCTAGACTATGTACAACTGTGAGCTGTATGCTAGACTGTGTACAACTGTGAGCTGTATGCTGGACTATGTGTAACTGTGAGCTGTGTGCTGGACTATGTACAACTGTCAGCTGTATGCTGGACTATGTGTAACTGTGAGCTGTGTGCTGGACTTTGTGTAACTGTGAGCTGTATGCTGGACTATGTGTAACTGTGGGCTGTATGCTGGACTATGTGTAACTGTGAGCTGTATGCTGGACTATGTGTAACTGTGAGCTGTATGCTGGACTATGTGTAACTGTGAGCTGTATGCTGGACTATGTGTAACTGTGAGCTGTATGCTGGACTATGTGTAACTGTGAGCTGTATGCTGGACTATGTGTAACTGTGAGCTGTATGCTGGACTATGTGTAACTGTGAGCTGTATGCTGGACTATGTGTAACTGTGAGCTGTATGCTAGACTATGTGTAACTGTGAGCTGTATGCTGGACTATGTGTAACTGTGAGCTGTATGCTAGACTATGTACAACTGTGAGCTGTATGCTGGACTATGTGGAACTGTGAGCTGTATGCTAGACTATGTACAACTGTGAGCTGGATGCTGGACTATGTGTAACTGTGAGCTGTATGCTGGACTATGTGTAACTGTGAGCTGTATGCTGGACTATGTGTAACTGTGAGCTGTATGCTGGACTATGTGTAACTGTGAGCTGTATGCTAGACTATGTACAACTGTGAACTGTGTGCTAGACTATGTACAACTTCGAGCAGCATGCTAGACTATGTAAAACTGTGAGCTGTATGCTAGACTATGTACAACTTCGAGCTGCATGCTAGACTATGTAAATCTGTGAGCTGTATGCTAGACTATGTACAACTGTGAGCTGTATGCTGGACTATGTGTAACTGTGAGCTGTATGCTGGACTATGTGTAACTGTGAGCTGTATGCTGGACTATGTGTAACTGTGAGCTGTATGCTGGACTATGTGTAACTGTGAGCTGTGTGCTGGACTATGTATAACTGTGAGCTGTATGTTAGACTGTGTACAACTGTGAGCTGTGTGCTGGACTATGTATCCTCGACACATGCAATATCCTCTGTATATTTGCTTTCTTACCCGCATATTGGATCCTGCATTTTTAAATTATTAACGTTTTATTTTCAAATGAAATAGTAAAAATAAAGAAGCTGAGCGGGAGACATTTAATCAAAACGAACAGGTGCTTTATATCCGTATTCACCACGAATACGAATCAATCTATGTGCAGGTAAGTGTTAGATGTATGTGGACAACGATGCTATTTGAGTCGATTACTAAGGGCAATATATACTCCCTGTATGTACTGTCCCAGCATCAGATTCTATATATACCTACATGTAGATCGTAATTATATGACGTGTACATTTCAGTGGGATCAAAATAAAAGCACATCTCCTATATACTGAGGTAAGAGTTTTGCTTCACGGGTTTAGATAATTGGTTAATTCAGCAAAGTTGTCTGTTTTGCATGAATAAGGTTTGTGAATGTTGAACAACACACCGTGTTTTTGATCGATAAATAATCGAAAATCAAGTGTCGGATTAACGAGACTTGACTGTATGTAAATATATTTGTAAATATATTTGCTTGATCTTATATTATAAAGTTCGTTATCAGCTGGAACATGTAACCCAGTATGAAAAATATGTCGAGGATACGTTTAAATTTATTGCACAACGTCCATGCAACGTTGTTGTTCTGATAGAGCAAAACTAACAAAAGGAGGTCACTCTAATTGTTATCATGTATGACAAGAAGAAACCATAATACCAAAACCAAAATATGCTTAATTTGGTAACAGCTGCTTGATTTGGTAACAACCATTGTATCTTTAAATCACTGGACGGAAGACCTGACTAATTCCAGTTAGTGACCAACTGCTACCACTAATGTACATTTTTAAAGGGCACAACATATAACAGAATACACAGTTAGATCGTCACAGCAATAAATAGTGATAAGTCACAACGAGGTTTTTATAGCATTCAAAACAACCTTGATCAATACCTTAATTTTATCGATAACATCTTAATAAATCTTGGCCAAAATGTATGTTCATGTGTGTATGTATTCTTACCTGCACCATGTTCACATTTGTGATACAGTAGTATTTGAGAGGTGGAGAGAGGAATTGAATGAAGCGCAGGTAAAATCTCCAAATAATAAATACACTGTACACTTGGTTTTGTGAATATGAAAACTATTTTGGAAATGCGTTCAGTATATTTGCTTTGTAGGTAGGCCAATATGTTTTCATAGTTTAATCTACTTTTACAGGAAGATTTGCACATGTTCAAATGAATGTCGATTGAAGATTTAACTCTTCTCTTTTGAAACTAAACATTGAATACTTTGAAGGGTATGTTGGGTTCATCCGCGGACAGTCGTGCAAGGCACCGCAATTAGCTGTGCGGAGTTATGCCCTTTATCCTTGCCAGGATCCGCTGATCGTCGGTTAGGAACTCCATTCTTCATACGCGATTCCCAATTAATTTCATGTATTCGAAAAAATACTTATGAACTTCTGGCACAAAAGCAGCGATTTGTTTAATCAGAAACAATGTATACCTTTTCTGTATGCTTCATGCTTCACGCTTCAAGCATATTGACAAATCGTTGATAAATCGCATCCATCAGTCACGTGAAAAGCTGAAATTTGATGGAAAGACGATATATATGATGTACAATGTGTGAGCTACCACACGAAACACATCCTTCACTGGACACCTTGGCTGTTCTGACAAGTAACCGGTTGTGTCTCTCGTTGTTTGGCTTTGGCTTTCAGGGTAAACAATGCACGTCTTGAAGCGTTATCTGAAAATATAACCTGTCTCACGATGTAAATTCTTGAATGGAGGAGATGACATGTCAGTGAAAGCAGTTCTGACAATTCCCCGCGGGCATGCCCCATACCACCGCACTGGCAATCAAATGATTGTCACTCGCACCCAGACTTCCTCACCGGCCTATCCCAGAGTCGGTGTGAGCTTTACAGTGAGTGAGTGAGTTGGTTTAACGCCGGTTTTAACAGTATTCCAGTTATACTATCAGCGTGTCAGCTTAATGTGGGAGGAAAGCCCGAAGTGATGCAGGTCTCAGACGTTTACCACTTCGGTGAAACCCACGAGCACGGGTATGGTGCTGACAAACCTAGAAACATAATCGGGGCGAACCGGGATACGAACCTACAATCATAGGTTTCTGGCGTGCCCAAGGGACGCAACTCTGCACAGCGAATCGCGGCGCCTTATACGACTGGGCCACCCGTGACCCCTGAGCTTTAAAGCCTCGCTACCTCTGACATATTGTTGTTAAGGTAGCTGGGGGCATTCATTGTTGAAATTTCCGTTTTAAATTTGTTCTACATTTGTTCTTAATGCCCATGTGATGTCATTAAACTGGGAGTGAGTTTAAGTTGTTAGTAGGACAAAAGACAAAGGTTGTCTTGCATTAGTCACGATTGGCGATCAAAGATGAATACGGATAGACATTGGTGAGGTTAGCTAATTAGTTGAACTTGAATATCGCACAGAGGCTTCCAATGTGATCTGGAGAAACACGTAAATGTTAAGTCGTATACCTTGTAGTTATATGTCACACTCAAAAACGTGATGTTCAGAATATTCTTGGGTAGAATCCATTCACAGTAGCCGCGTTTTTTGTCGACTGGGTGGGTGGTCAGGGTTTGTATTGGTTGAGAGCGTGGCTTAATACACGAATGGTATGGATTATGTGGCTGTCATTTCCTGCCACCCACTCACTCACTCACTCACTCACTCACTCACTCAAACACGCTCTCACTCACTCACTCACTCACTCACTAAGACGTCGGCAGATTCTACTTACATATTTCAATAATAACGGCTTGTGTTAGTGTACCCTGAACAATGCTTAACCATTTATATTAATATTTTGTCATTCTGTATTATCAAGTGCAAAACCATTAAAAATGATTTTAATTGGAAAATGTACATGTTCATGAAATGACTGTAGACGCGTAACGACAAAGCTGCACTCTACACAGGAAAAGTACATATGTGTATGCCATTGTTCATTGTTTATACACGTGGCGGTCTGCCTATATACACAGTGTGCTTGTGTCACGCTCATGGGTTCGAAGCAAAATGAAACACTGTCAATAAGAATGGTACCTTTGTGGTATATTATTATCCTGTCATTTGTCACCAGCATATGGTTTTGATGGGTTGATATTTTTTCAACTCATGAAATATACTATTATCAAACAAACACTTAAAACAAACATTTATTTTTTATAAATGACTTGTTTACATTCAGTCGAACAATGAACAAGGATAATGTCCTATTGTCAGAAACTGCGTTTCTGTTTTCAGATTTACACCTGACTACACACGTCCCCAGGCACCTTGATAAACCCCCTTCCTGCATCTATTGACAGCTGCTGGGAAGTTTCGACACGATTACGTCACGAGGTATGTAGGTCCTCTCAAATTTATCCTCAACTCATATTTTGATTCATCATTTACACGTGAATTGTTGACAGGTATGTTCAAAGACTTCAACCGTTATCATGATTCATCGTGTAGAAGCTGACTTGTATACACGTGCAGATGTCTGTATGTCTGTATGTGGAGTGGAAACACTGTCCTACCCATTCGTCACCACTCGCCCCTTTCCGTAACCTGCAAGAAGACTCGACCCCCTATCGATGAATGTTATGTGCGGAAATACGACAAACCAATCAGAATGCGCGTATGATTTCAAGGTCTTTGTCAAGGAATCCCTCAGATATAATTTTTGATTTTACATATGTCTTGCATCTAAAAATATACCCAAGACACAGTTAAATGTGTTCAACCATACTGTATAATTCCGCATGTGCAGGTGTGCTTTAAGTTGCATCTGAAATATATATAATATATGGGGAAATATATGTGAACCATTACGCAACGAGTTGACAATTGTTTTCCCGTTTCCGCTAAGACGGAACCTGGTGGCTAAAATGGCCACGAGAGGGGCACGAGTCGCTACTCGGCTTGTCCCGGAATAACACGAGTTGGTCACGGATGTGTCCTACCCATTCGGGACAACTCGGGCAGTTCCGTTACCGCCATTACATCGCGTGTGGTAATATTGCATGATTTCGCTGTCAATCGCAAACCAACCAATCAGTCCGCATATGAATAGTACTTCGCACAACATAATGCCTATACAGTAAACTACGGTTATAACGAACTCAAAGAGACTACTAATTTTAGTTCGTTATAACCGTAATTCGTTTTTAGCATATATACAGCATAGTGAGTGAATGAGTTTGGTTTTACGCCGCTTTTAGCAATATTCCAGCAATGTTACGGCGGGGGACACCAGAATGGGCTTCACACGTTGTACCCATGTCGGGATTCGAACCAGGGTCTTCGGCGTGACGAGCGAACGCTTAAACCACTAGGCTACCCGACCGCCCTATATACAGCATAACTACAGCATATAGTCGGGACTAAAAAGTTAGTTCGTTATAAGCGTGATCTTTATAACCGTAGTTTACTGTATTTGAAGAAAAAAATATGCTTAATGGAATTAAAGTGAAAACAAGACGATTTCATGAACAGCATTTGTATCAGATTGTAATGTGAAATGTCACGTAACCTAGTAAAACAAAACTATTTTTAAAAGTAGTGTCCCACCCCTGACCTGCAATTAAGCGATTATGTATAAAACGTGTTTTAATTGTAAATATGTTTAACCTTTTATCATGTTTAGGTGATGTTTAGGTAGTGAGACGACAGCTCATTTCATGTGTTTAGACCTAAATGCGTTAACACACTAAATGTGTATTCAGATTTAAACACATTCCTAAGCATGTTTAGAACATGTCTTGTCTGTGTTTACCTTCTAACATTATCTTACAGTGTATGCCTGATGATATCCATCATGTTAAACTGCGGCATGGTATCTCACAGGGCTATCAATATTAGTCCTGCATTTGGCCGGATTATTAAAAACAGCCACACACACATGCACGTTGCTATAGCAATGCAATATTTCGGAACGCGACGTTAATCTCTCCTCACATCACCTCCGGGGCGGTTGGGTAGCCTAGTGGTTAAAGCGTTTGCTCGTCACACCGAAGACCCGGTTCGATTCTAGTGTCCCCCGCCGCGATATTGCTGGAATATTCCTAAAAGCGGCGTAAATCCATACTCACTGACTCAACCTCCAGTCTACATAAAAACACACCCGAACAACTATCGCACTGGAAATACCATTCGCTTGCCGAATCGGACAGAACAGTTGATAAAAAAGTCAGAACATCATTTGCATTTGTACGTCACCTTTTTCTCAATTGTTTCTGGTGCACGTGTGCACTGCATTAAGGGCGTCTTTGTGATCAAATGTGGGCGCCCTCATGCGTTATTGTTCACGAATATAACACGCTATCTTTTTATAGCGTATTGAGCGACCGTTTTATTCACCAGAAAGGTTTATTTCGCTAAGCTGATTTGTTGCAGCTGTTGTTAAATACCCTATTCTGCGACGCGCACGTTCACGAACATGCTGCACCCATCTGCACACCCCGCCTGGTTCGCCAGTTCTTCGATTTGCAATCTCAGACGAAGCTGTAAATGGATTTATTTTATGATAAGGAACAGTTGTCGCCTACTCTAATAAACTGCGGACCATACTTATAATTGATCACCGTATATAGGCTCAATAAATCGCGTAACGAACTAGACGTCCGGTTCGTAAACAACATGGATATAACAATCCAAGTGATCAGTTGAGAAACGAACACGGGTTATAATATCCCGAAACAATATATATCTTTTAAAATATTTGATTGTTACTGAGACAGGTGACATCGAATAAGTTTCTTTGTACAGCTGCAGACGAATGGGATATTGTTCCTTTGTGTGGATATTCACGGATACATTCCTCGAACAAGGAAGCTGCCTAAAATTTATACACATAAATTTGGTAGGTTGTAATTATGATATTTGCATTTTGTTTTCCTTCATTTGAACCGATTCGTTCTTGTTTCTCTACGTCTTGGTTGGGAAATTCTTCAATGAGCGATAGACGTTGTTTTCACAGGTCATTTCCTTTGTAAGCGTGTATATATTACCGTCAATTTGTAAAATGTGATTCTCTCAGGCAATTATAAAATGTGTAAATAATTCAGTCATTTTGACTAAAAGAATCTGTCCAGATTGATTAAGACTATCAAAAGGGCCTACAAACATCACAACAGATTATTATGTAGGATTAGAAGCCAAACAATATAGAAATGTACTTTTCAACGTAACATTTTCAGTCTCTTGGTGATTACATTAAACATCAAAATGTTTGAAATTCGTTATCATAATAATACAGATGGAAATGTTTTTCAGTCACTTCGTAAAATAACTGAATTTTTAGACGTTTAATAAATTTGTTACACATTTGACAGTAAAAAATATACACACAATAAAAAAAGCAATGCTCAGGTGAAATATTTACTTTGTGTTGCAAGTCAAAATAGTGTAAACGAAACTTGCAAAATTACCAAGCAAGTGACTTATCAAAACTTCGTCACCATTACCGATGCTGCCCACAAAGATACCTACATTTCCTTATTATCTCGAAAACTGTATTTCATTTTGTTGATCAATGTGACCATTCGCCCTTATTACTACCCATAAAAGTGACTAATGCGCTTAAGAATGGCGCAGCAGAGGTCGCGAACTAGTCTAGATTTCTGCTATACATCCGGGTACTCACTGGGAAAAAACAATAACAAAGGCAACAACCAGTCCCGGGGAATTGCGTTAGATCAGTGCCCCTTTAACGTGCAGATATCGGCCGAATGAAGGATTTGCTAAACATGTGTACCGCCAATTAGGCGTCGACAGATATTTTGCAACTTTTTTCATGTTTTTAATTAAGGTGTTCGAGTGAGTTGATACACTTAGCGAGGTAAGTCCCGTTTTATTACAATAAAGGTCTTGATTATCGATCAGATGGTCTTGACTGGGCGCCGCCATTTTGTTTGAAGCAAATGCAAGTGATATGAGAGGTGGAATCGGATTTGTGGCGCTACGATTGCAGCCTAGTTCGGCAGGGGTGGTAACTGGACTCTTATAGTCAGTTAACTCCCTTGCCTCGGGAAGATGGTAGGGGTCATGTGGTGGTAAATTCATACCTTATCCCAGTCTCCACTGAACCAACACATGTGTACCCACTCACAAATATGTTTTTACAAAATTACCTGTTGCAGGAATGAGTGATAATTAAATAGACATAATCAAATTTAACAACAGTTATTTCAATTTTCAATCACATAAAAAGCAAACTCGGTATACCTTCTTTTTCCCCTTGGTTTATAAAAATATCCCTAACAGTTCTCAGCCAATTTCTTGCATAGTTTATTTCCCTGCGTTGTTCAAGACGGGATGAGGTCCCGTGTAGGATGGGCTGCTCGCAGTGTGTGACCCGACTGATAGTGTGTCATGGTGCCCCGGTCGTTGCTGATATCTGGTTGCCGGGTACAGTCTCGGTATTTTACATAATGTACATTTAGCTGATGTGCCATTTTCCTGAGGCAAGGACGTTAACCGGCTTGTATTTGTCTAGTATGCATGACTCGTTAGTCCAGCCAGAAAATGACTCCGTAATTCCAGCCTAGTTCGGCAAGAGTGGAAACTGGACTTGACTGAACGCCAGTTAACGCCCTAGCGTCGGGAAGATGGAACCCTACGATATTTGAAACGTTGGAAATTTCTGTCGATAAGACACATCGATTGATTTTCAAAGATAAGATATCTAAGAAACTGTTGGGCATTGGGCGATTTATTTTTTTTAAAATTATAAAGTTTTTAATGAAAGTATATTTTCAAAAATAAACACCATGTAGAAGTATTCTCTTTGACTGCTGACTAAGCGCCAGTAGCAGTTCATGTTTTGGATATAACATGGCTTAATATAACTTAAGATATTTTCAATTGAAAATCAAGCAAATGATCAAATCATCTGAGAGCTAGAGCTTCTTTTCCCCCTCAGTTTATAACATACGTGATTCCAATGAAAGATAACACAAGACAGAGTCATACGACACTTGAAGACACATCATTAAAGCAGAGTTGCTACAGTAATCCATCTCAAAGCCAGGTACAGTGTATGTCATAATTTTGAATATATATGGTTAAGGATTTGCATATGGCAAACGGGTGATTGTTAAGCATTATCACGTGATTTTGTCGGTTATCTTTTAGTGTCTAGTTTGGACAAGAAGAGTGAGTGGGTATGGTTTTACGCCGCTTTTAGCAATATTCCAGCAATATCACGTAGGGAACACCAGAAATGGGCTTCAGAGATTATACCAATGTCTGGAATCGAACCCGGGCCTTCGGCGTGACGAACGAACGCTTTGACTACTAGACTACCCGACCGCTCCTAGACCAAGAAGAATTCAGACAGGAAGAAAGGTGTGTGTGTGTGTGGATTTATCTTGGACACTCCCCATGCATCCGGTTCAACAACTACTCGAAGGTGCATTTACGGGCTCGCCTCGACAGATTGTGAGCCTACTTGCGCACTTACGGCATTGGGTGTCAGGGGATTAACTCCAGGATATCTTGATTCATAGGCTGTCGATGCATTCCAGCTGCTCGTGGCCCGGTTACAATAATTTACTTACAGGTCAAAACATAAATAGTTAACATGTAATCTTGTCTATCGATGATGTCAGTAGTGGTGCCTAAAGGAAAATTATACTGATAAACTTGTTTGAAGACTTATTTTAACAACTTCCCTGCTGTCGTCTGAATTTAGGAAACGGTGGGCTTGTTAGGACTTCCACAAAGCGACCATAAAAGTGGCAACAAACGTCGCCATTAATAGTGATTTCCAAATTGAAAGGTGTAACCCAGAAAACGGTACGTTCAGACAAAAAATTGTGAAATCGGTAAATGACCACACAGGATCTAACACACCTAATTTTACACTTTTTTAACATGGTAGTAACAATAGCAGTTGTCATTGTAGTGGTTGTTGTAGTTCCAGTAACGTAAATTGTGGTAGTGGTAGTGAGGTGAGGTGAGATGAAATGGGATCCAAGATTATTGCACTTATATAGCGGCGTGCATCCACGTGTGTGTGTGTGTGTGTGTGTGTGTGTGTGTGTGTGTGTGTGTGTGTGTGTGTGTGTGTGTGTGTGTGTGTGTGTGTGTGTGTGTGGACAAGCGTCACAAGCGTCTAGACATAACATTCGACGCACCCGGCAACCTTTGACCTATCCGTCAAACAGGCCATTGGAATATCATGTGCTAGACACTAAAATAGTATACTGTGTCTGAGTTGGATATTCATGTTAAACTGCGGCATGGTATCTCAGTGAGCTAGAACTATACATCGGCATCAGTCCGGACTAGTACAAGCAGCCACACACACACACACACATGTACATGCACGTCGCTATATAAGTGCAATCATCTTGGACGCGACGTTAAACCCACTTCACCTCACTTCACGTCATACAGACTTTGTGACTGTCAGTGAGTTTGGTCTAACGTGGTCGTGGTGCAGGGTGCGGATGCTCACCAGTGCTGTTTATCCCCTTATCCCCAGTCAGGATAACAACAAGTACCATGTCTTTGAAAGGCATTTAAAAGTGATACACATAAGGAAGAGAATTAATGGATGTCAACTTCTTTATATGAGGAACACAGCGTTTCGGAGTGTATGCTTACTCCTTCATCAGGTGAATGAATGCTACTTACTTACTTACTTTGGAGATTTAACGTGCGCTTTCCGACTGATGCGTATTTCGCACACGGGCCCGGCCAGGCCATTTAATGTGTTTCCGAAAGGGGCGAAAGTGGTGTGTGCAACCCAAGAGGGGCTTTAGGGGTTGCTTATATAGAATTTGGGAATTTTGACATTTGGAATAGATGTCAATGGGGTTGGGGAGTAGAACTAAGGGAGCTGGGTATGGTGGATGTTTGTTTGTCTTCTGTATCCCATATCACTTTATATACCATAATTTGATTAGTCGTATGAGTTCATAAATTACCAATAACAACTTATCACTAACAGCGTAAAATGTGTTCACCCCCGAATTCATTACAGTGTGAAATTTGTTCACACCTAGCATAAAATCTTGAGATGCCCCCTAATCACCCTATTGTTTGACAACCATAAAATCTCTTCCTAACAAGTACTATGTTTAACATCTTGCCCCATACATGCCCCCATATATAATAAACAAATCGCAATTGGTTACATGGAAATGAACAGCTTCCTCAATCCATCCATAACACACTCCTTCTTTTCTCAACCCACATACCCCTCGCACACGGGAGAAAACTGGATTGTCTCATTACAGCTATTGATAGCTGCTGTGGATTTTCCCAATGCGCGCGAGTAATACGATGAAAGTGTTTCAACCAGTATTTTGCTCCAACTAAATCAGGTAGGCTTTTCATCTCGTCCATGTAAAAGTATATTTTTCAGCAAAGTCTAGATATTTCAGCATGTGTACATCTTATAAAAAACTAATTAGTGATTCACGTATGAAAGCTAGTTTACATACAATAACGCCATTGTCCTTGCAACGAAACTGTCGTCCTTTGTCAGAGAACAAAGCGATCGATTGCACATGCATTTCCGTTGCTTCTGCTATGTATGCTCACGTCCACAGGGTGTAGGGTTGGGATGTCATATCATGTGTTGCTAGCTTTTTGTATATTCAACCGCATGAACATCAGTAGCCTTTGTCCTACACTCATATTACCAGTAGAGATTCGGGGCTATCGTTAACGTTCAACATGGACGTCACTGTCAATAATTCGACCATCTGTTTGTTGTACCGTTACGTAGTGTGTCTATACCCATGCGGTATTGACTGAATTTCATCTGGACCGCTTGCATCAGGGACAAAGAGAATTTGCCATTTGATACTAAAATCTACAGGGGGCACGGGTGGCCCAGTCGTCTAAGGCGCCGCGATTCGCTGTGCAGAGTTGCGTCCCTTGGGCACGCGAGAAACCTATAATTGTGGGTTCGAATTCCGGATCGCCCCGATTATGTTTCTAGGTTTGTCAGCACCATACCTGTGCTCGTGGGTTTCCCCGAAGTGGTAAACGTCTGAGACCTGCATCACTTCGGGCTTTCCTCCCACATTAAGCTGACACGCCGTGATATAACTGGAATATACTGTTCAAAGCGGCGATAAGCACAACTCACTCACTCACTCTAAAATCTACAGGGAATTCAGGGACGTAGACCTGGTACTCTATTCAGGAAGTAAAATTACGACAAAACTACAACTGCAATCACAGCTAATCCTGAAACTGTCTAAGCCTACGTCTTAACGACGACAGGGAGATCTAATTTAGACGAAGGTAAAGGCTATCTCCCTTTAGTTAGACAGGCAGTTGTTAGACAGCCAGTTGTCAGACACTGAAGTAGGGGATTAATTAGAGCATTAGTGAACTAATTAGGCAGACAGACAGACAGACAGACAGACAGACAATTGTTTAAATACGTCTCACTTCTGTACAACATACTACATACATATATACATAGAACATAGATAAAAGTACAGAACCACTCAGTATGAGTTATGAGAGACGAGGTCACATAAAAATAAATACAAGGTATAATTTATAAGTGGTAAAATATATCACGAAGGTAAATCATTATATAAAATATTCTTGCGTTTTTCGAGTAAAAGTTTGCAGGTTTTGGCCGTTAGAAACAACAAATCATCATTGGACATAATAAAAGAGAACTTATCAACATCAGATAAAACTTGAAAAGTAGCACAGAGATTCGCACATGTAGTTAAAAGGCTATCAGTAATGTTTTTATATAAAGGACAATGAAATAAAACATGGCTTTCATCCTCCACGCATTCATGACAGTTAAAACACACCCGTTCATTCAATGGTATATTATTGTAGCGACCTGTCTCAACACGGAGCGGGGCAACACCACAGCGGAATAGAGCTATAGCACGGCGGTGAGACCGGGGTAGGGGAAACTGTAAATACCGTTCAACTTCAAAACTTGTCTTAAAATGTCGATAAAGTCGGAGCTTGTTCTTTCCTGTTCCATGTCTACTTTCCTCCTGTCTGACTGACTTACTCCATTCCTGTATGAAGTTCTGCTTTATCTTCTCTCCAACCGTACTCGTTAAAAAGTGTATATAAAAAGTGTTTCCAATAGGGATAAAATGGTCTAACTGTAAACTTCGTAGTTTCTTGTGGACACGGAGATTCCAGTTACGTGTACCTAATGACGCCGCTGAGTCTGCCCACTTGAACACTTTAAATATAAATCTGTCCGGATTCACGTCGCATGATCGCTTGTAATACCTTACTACACTTCTCCATAGCCGTACAACCGGTGGCTCCCATCCCATGTCCCCAGATACAGCGCTGTCTGGGGTTGACTTCCTCACCCCCATAAAATACTTCATGGCCCTGTTATGTATGGTGCTGATAGCTGGAATGTGATGAGCTCCCCATATCGCAGCTCCATAGTCTATTGTTGCCCACACCATGGAGTCATACAGCTTGGTAAATGTTTTGTACTCCATCCCTCATAGAATCTTGCTCTTTGATATGAGAAGTCCCAGAGCACGACTTGCAGCACTTGCCACGGCATTCCCCATCCGAGTGTAGTCCAGATGTTCTGTTAGTAACAAACCGAGGTAACAGTAACTCTCCACTATTTCCAAATTATTGCCGCTACACTGGAATAAACTATCCGTTCTTGTCACTGCCTGGCTCCGAAAATGCACAATCTTCGATTTGTTGGGATTAATTGACATCTTGTTTGTCGTACACCACTGCCCAAGCCCGTTAAGAAGTATATTTAAGTCCTGTTCACTCTCAGCCAGAAGAATGATGTCGTCAGCGTAAGCTAGAACACAAATGCATTCATCGTCAACATATACACCAACTTCTAAGGCATTCAGCGTAGTTATGAGGTCATTGATGTACAGGTTGAATAACAGTGGAGAAAGTAGGCATCCCTGGCGTAGACCACTCTTGACGTTAAACCAAGACGTAAACGACCCGTTTATCCGCATACATGTAGGTAGGTACGTCATGTGAAAGCACAATACAGTCAAACCCCGTTAGATTGGACGCTCCACTGTTTGAAACATTCCCAGATGGTTGCTGCGTGCCAATAAGAACGATTATTTATGTCGTTGTGTGTTTGTTATTTTACAACATAGACGGCAATACTCCAGCTATATCGTGTCAGCCGTCAATCATGTTAAAAGCGGTGTTCAACCAAACTCACTCAACGCACCATTCACTTCCAAAGATATCCACATGGCTGAAGCATTTTATATATTTCAAATCAAAGTCTACTGTTTAATGTTTATACCTATGACTGCACCTTTCGACGTGTATTGACTGTGTTATACATCATTCTAGACGTGAAAACATTCACTTTCCTATTCCATTTTGAGAAGGGTTTTAAGATGTCTCTGAAACGCACATACAATCCTCACAATCATGCATCCCTTATATGTGTCTAGTTTTATCCACGTCAACTGGAATTGCATATCATAAATGAAAAGTGAAAATGGATAGACTTAAGGTAGGGATAATTAAAAAATCATTCCTCCTTACTGATTGATCGGAAGAATCTATGGCAACGAAACTAACGGTGGAGAATAAGTACTAGTTTTAACCGGTAGAGATGTGTGTGTATGTATGTGTGCCAGTGTGTGTACATGTGTGTGTGTTAGTGTGTGTATGTGTGTGTGTTAGTGTGTGTATGTGCGTGTGTCAGTGTGTGCGTGTGTCAGTGTGTATGTGTGTCATGTGTCCGTGTGTGTCTGTGTCTTTATGAATGCGTGTATCAGTGTGTATGCCTAAAAGGTTATTCTTTTAATTGTTCTAAACTAGTTTTACTTATAAACTGTGATATGCTAGTTGTTATACTGTCCGTCGATGCGAGTTTTTTATTTTAATGTCAGTGTTATAAATGTTCTCGTCGCGATATGGCTGAAATATTGCCGATGTGACGTAAAGCTAACTCACTCACTCTCTCAGTGTGTATGCCGGTGTGTGTGTCTGTGTCCGAGTTATATCAGGCGCAGACTCTCGCTTCTCAGAGTTGCATCCTTTACTCGTGATTGGGGGTTGGACTCCAAGAGTTATCCCCATGCATCCCCAGGGCACGCCAGAAACCTGTGGTCATGGGTTCGAATCCCAGTCCACCCCGATTATGTTTCTAGGTTTGTCATACCATACCCGTGCTCGTTGATTTCATCAAAGCGGAAAATTTCTAAGACCTGCATCACTTCGGGCTTCTCTCCCACATTAAGCTGACACGCCTTGATATAACTGGAATATACTGTTGAAAGCGGCGTTAAACCCAACTCACTCACTCACTCTCCTGAATAGTCTCACATTTGTCTTTCAGTTGTTTTGATATAAATACATTACTTATCGATCATGACAAAATAATAACAACCAAATGATAATGTAAAACTTATAGGAGTTTATAGCCAAGGATTAACTAACTTCTTTCCTTTGAGTAAACAGATTTCTGTAAAAATGCTGAGTCAATTAATTATCAGGAGATCTACATGTGCATTTAGTAAGTTACTATAACTGAATATATACATATGGGTTGTTTTTTTCTTTAGTTAAAGTTGACTTGTTGGCATAGGTATATCTAAGAAGTTGACGGATGACAAATTTCTTTATCACACTGTAATAACAACGTTAACGCGCTAGCCTATTAAAATTGTATTCAATCTTACTCCACTTATTTAATTATTACTATATTGTGCCTGAGAGTTAGAACTTTACTGTGCTTTATATATATATTTACACACAAATATAAAAAAACACCTCATAAACACATCAAATGTTAGCGCAAAAAAACATAGGCGTGTTGACTGACTTGAATCACTCAGACCTGGACTGCGTGGCGCCCTTTTAATTAGCAGGGTGTGTGTTGATTCCCACATTCCCCCGGCCTGCCAGCAGCAACCACACAAGAGACGTCCATTTAAACTAATAAACGTGAGTAAAAAAGATGTTGTAGATATTGTGCCACCTGTAAATGTCTCTTTTGAGTCTGAGAAGAGGACGCAGTGAATGGAGCCGAGTGAAGGGTACATTGTCAGCTGCCCCAATACCCACACTGTTGGTGTATCAATGTGTATATGCCTCATACAACACATATGTCTTTATATATCCCGTCTCTTACAAACGCAGGTGTTCATTTACCGATTTACTATGTTTGGTTTGTTTGTTGGTTGTTTAACGCCGCACTTAGCAATATTCCAGCTATATGACGACGGTCTGTAAATAATCGAGTCTGGACCAGACAATCCAGTGGCTGACATCATGAGCATCGACCCACGCAATTGGGATACGATGACATGTATCAACCAAGTCAGCAAGCATGACCACCCGATCCCGTTAGTCGCCTATTACGACAAGCATAGTCGCCTTTTACAGCAAGTATGGGTGACCTATTCTACCCCGGATCTTCACGGTCCGATTTACTAGTATGGATACTGCTAAACCAACAGCAGTGCCTGCTTAAAACCTGCTTCTAGCTAGGTATGTGACACTGTCGGTTAGCTACGATGGTGGAACTACAAGTCCTATATTCTTAGGATTCATATTTAACACCATTCCTCTGTATCAGATATGATGTCACGTGTGTGTATGCTTATTACATACATATAGACGTTAAAACTATAATATTATAATATATATATTAGAATTAATTGTGTGTTAATTGATAGACATACCAACATGCCACATAGTAATGATATTCGCATGTTGACTACCTACTACCTAGTGTACACAGCGATGGAGTACCCGAGTGGTTAACTCGTTAGCTCGTCACGCTCAACTTCCGTGACCCATTCTCTTAGGGTGGCTCAGTCGTCTAAGGCACTGCAAGTTGGGAGATGTGGCCTTAGTGGTGTCAGGGTTGAGTGGGAATGGATTTGAGTCTACGATTTGCGCAGATACCGATTCTTTCACCAAAGTGGTAAATGTCAAAGGTCTGCATCACGTTCGGGCTTCCTCAAGCTGAAGCGTGGTGGTATCGCTGAAACAATGCTGTAAACCGCATTCAACATCAAACGTCAACGCCAGAGAACAACCAGTCTCGATTATCTGCGGAAACAGATTCCACTTGGCGAAAAGGCAAAACAATAGTGGATACTGAAAATCATTAATGACACCAGTGTCTGCGAAAACCCAACTCACTCGCCATTCAAAGTCACTTCCCAAAACACCCACTTCCCTGCCATCAGAGATATAATAATATAATAGTTTCTTTGCTACTTATGAGTCGTATATATACCACGACCATTGTTGCATACATGTTTAACTGGCATAGATCCAAACGGCGTTCAGAGTGTGCATCAAATATACATTTTGCATCCAGTGTGCAATTTATATATGCACATATTTCATGACCCTACTTCCCACTCCATGCCACATGCATTCAAGTGAATGTGATCGCTATTGTAAATCCTGTGTTTTATACCTTATGAATACTGAAATTAATTTCTTTATTCATACAAAATTGGCTACCGCGTTGTCATTAAACATCTCCGACTAAAAGGACTAACTCCCACATGCATGCGGACAGGAGCGGTCGGGTCGCCTAGCTAGTGGTTAAAGTATTCGCTCGTCACGCCGAGGACCCGGGTTCGAATTCCGACATGAGTACAATGTGTGAAGCCCATTTCTGGTGTCCACCGCTTTGATATTACAGAAACATTGCTAAAATCGGCGTAAAAACCAAACTCACTCACTCACTTACCCATGCAGCCATAGGGTCGACTTCAGAGGATGATCCTCCTTCCCTTGCCATTGATACAAGGCGGGCAGCGGGGCTCACGAGGGGATGAGGGGGCCTCGAAGATGATCCATTATCAGAAAGACCTTCAACTGCCACCACGAAGGAAAATGTTGATAAAATACAAGGTGTGATTATGGATGATAGACGACGTACCACACATCCCATAGACACTACAGCAGGTATCTCTGGTGAGAGAGTTGAGGACACTCTGAGGAAAGATCTGGTCACAACACATGTTGTGCATGTTTCAGCACGCTGGGGTACAAGGCTTCTGACTCCTACTGGAATCCTACTGTTGGTCTATCTCCCGAAATGTCAGATCATCAATGGCCAATATAATGCAATATCTGCTCAGGCCACTGCGTGAGAATATCAAGGCTAACGTTCGTAGAAAATTCACAAGACAATGCACTTGTGCACATTTCTGTTGTGGCCATGTCTGTAATGTATACTTGTGGCTTTGAACTCATTGAACATCTATATCCACTAGATTTGGCACCGTCATTTGTCCTCCTTAACCCGAACTTGAAGAAATAACTGTCTGGCAAGGATTATGCATATGATGATGACGTCTTTCTTTCTGTGGGGGACTCTTTCCACCACCAGAATGCTCACACCCGTAGGAGCCAGGCACTCCAGCATCATTGGCAGTGTGTGAAACATATGTTGAAAAATAATTAACTACCAACACCATCAACGTAGTCATTTATACCTACAGTCTCTCTCAGATACCCCTCGTGCACTGCAAGGTCCCTTTGATTAGACGCGCTTACTCCGGGGGTATTCCGAGTCAGAATTCATCCCAAGCAACCTTTGCGTGTCGTAGTAGGCGACCAAATGGATCGGATGGTCAGTTTCTGTGACTTGGATGATGGCCTAGTTGATAGTCCGCCGTCTTATAGCTGTAATATTGTTAGGTGCGACGATAAACAAAATATTACCTGACAATGAGGAAAGTGTGTTTACACTCTCTGTACATCTTTTTCCTTAAAGAATCACCTCTGGTTAACGATGACCTTCTTGGCACATTGCAACCTTAACTAAAGATGGTGACAAAATACGAACGAAATGAAAAAACGCAAAGCGCAAATATCTCCCATAAATATAGAGAAAGAATAGAATTAATTATAATCAGCTGATATAAATTCTAACCACGATACAATGAATATACTCAAAGACAAAAGTTAAGCACATCCTATATTTCATTATTGATTGGTCCCAATATTTGGAACAGACATGAAAGATATAATTCAGCGTGCTGAAACATGCACAACATGTATTGTGCCCAGTTCTTTCCTCAGAATGTTTTCTCGAGATGATGTAATCAGTAATGCGTGACGAAAGCTCACGTGCCATGTATGGTATGCCCGTGCAGCATGCTACCCTCGAGTATCTCTAAAAGCAGTATATCCAAACGTTAAAATTGCTTTCTTAATCTCGGTTTTGAACAGTTATTCCATGTCATTGTGTGACCATCAAGCGCCACAAGATGGCAAATAATCGGTATGCACAACACAGAAATGTCTTGTAATGCTATTGGTCTGAATTTGGGGTATCATCACACTGTCGTTAAACGTTTAGTCGAGAAACATGCTCAGACCGGTGATGTACAGGACCGTCCCAGATCTGGAAGACCTCCTGTGACGACACATCGCGAAGACAGGGACCTTCTTCGTCTCATACGCCGAAGACAATTTCTAACAAGTATTCGTCTGAAACAGCTGTGGTTGCCCAATTGTCGTTATAGCACCAGAACCGTCAGGAACCGACTGAAAGCAGCAGGACCGGGGACTAGACTAGTCATAAAGCGTCCCTTGTTGAGAGATCAACACAAAGCTGCGCGACAGAACTGGAATCTGAGAACTTGGAGACGGATCCATTGGTCGCTTTCTGCTCCATGTCACCGATGGAAGAAGGAGAGCTTGGAGGCACTACACCCCCAGGAACATTAAACCGACTGTTGCATACGTTGGGGGCTCGGTAATGGTTTGGGGGAGTATCTCTCATGGTTCCGGGTTGGATTTGGTCATAAGGGGCAACTTAACAGGGGATCAGTACATCCGGGACGTTTTGAGGCCAGCCGTCGTTCCTCATATGGACAACCACCCTCTTGCTACTCGACCTCAGTACATGAATAACAATGCCAGGCCTCATCGTTCGCATGCAGTCGTGGATTACATGAGGGCCAGCAATGGCCAGCAATGAGCCCAAATTTGAACCCCCTTGAACATGTTTGGGATATTCTGGGGCGGCGCATACATGCAAGAGATCCTCCTGTACAAGAAATCCGCCAATTGGAAGCAGCATTGCATAAGGAGTGGTTGTTGTTGACCCATCAACAGATCCAACGTCTGACTAGAGGCATGAGACGTAGGGTGGAATGCGTCATCCGGGCACGTGGCGGTTATACACGCTAGTAATCTGGTTCACGTGTCATGTCAAGTAGAGACTTTAAGGAACATTTTCACATGAAACATCAAACGTAATGTAACGTTTTTTTTAGGTATTGTCTAGGGTCAAAAGCAGTACCTGTGCTACCATGAGGTTTTTGCCAGTAAATTTCAAACACAACTCACCAATATCTTCTTTATTTGTTGACAAATGTTTGTTCTATCCGATGACATTGGTATCGCCCAACTCCTGTGGCCAGTCATGCCATGCCATTATTTTGGTCATTTATCGTGGTTCAGGGTGTGCTTAACTTTTATGTTTGTGTATATGATGTATTGCGGTTATGCTGCAGGAGGTCAACCTATATCCTACATGTTGACACTGACGTGTGTCTATTTATATCAACCATAGCTCTGGTGATCCTCTCCAAGGTAGGCGAATAACTCACTTGTCTAACGATTGTTGTTTTCTTTCGGTGGAAGCTTTTTAATGCCATTGCTCTAAATCAGCCGTCATATAGCAGTAATATTCCTGAGTGCGGCAAACGAAATAGCACCTGGCTATGAGCAAGTCTTGCATTAACACAACTCAAATTTAACCACACCCCACAGTATAACAACCACGGGGCTCCAGTTTTGTGTTTGATAAAATGTATAAATGTGACGTTGTGACTGGCATACGTCCAAGTGTGTCACCTTCGTGTGTGGCATTCCTATTGACTGACATTTATATAACACATTTATATAACATGGGATACTTTTAACAGGAGCCTAGATCTGTGGAGATCTAGATATGGGCAATTCAAGGTCTCGCGCCTGTGTTCAGAGAAATGTCTTGCTTCTTAAACGCTGGGTTACAGTTATATATATGTGTGTGTATGTGTCTGTGATGGGGGGGGGGGGGGGGGGGCGGTCTTGTTTGTATGCTTGTGTGCGTATGTGTGCGCGTGTGAAATGTGAGGTGGAAACTGTGTTATAACGGGTTCTTATATAACCTTAAGCAAAAAAAAAACAGTAAAGCAGAAGGTATTTACGACAATGAATGTGTTGTCTATTGGTCATAAAGTGTGAAATCAGTATGCCTTAGAAAAGATTTACCTGTCCCGTATGTTTAATATAACAACAGGTTCTCGGGGAACAAGTGACGCATATATACAGAATGTTGGGAAATCCCTCAACAATGCAGCTGGTCTATAATTGACCGCCGAACTGGTCGTTAACTGTACCGTACATATCCTACTGCTTGTTCCTGTCATTATATACCAATACATCATTGTACAATGTACACATTGAGTCATTGTAATGTAGCCAATGTGACACCACAAAGCTTTAAAGGAAGACTCCTACCTCACTTGGTTACGAGCAACAACTTTGTTGAGCAAATCAATCTAGCTCAAATTTAGGTTGGCCACACTGAATCCTGGTAACACCTGGGCCCACTTGCACAAAGCGATCTTAGCGCTAAGACTATCGTAAGCCTATGTTAAAGTATGGGAGTTACGATCATCTTATCTCTAAGATCGCTTTGTGCAAGTGGACCCAGTGCGTTGGCAATTGGTGACTGACTTTATTGGGCCACCGACAACGTGCGTACAATAATATGCATAACAACAATGCCTTACACGAGAGGAGAGCAAGGGGGATAACTTCCGCTCTACCGTGAACCCACAACCCTATAAAGGCGTGGCAGATGAAGGAGTGCTGTAGCTACTAGCTTAGTCCACAGGTTCCAAATGTCCAACCCTCACTACTTATCATAACTATTTACCTCTGTATTGCTGCAGTTTCGGAGACGTACTGCGATACATCCCTGTTCTGATGTTCTTCTGTGAGTGAGTGCGTGAGTGAGTTGGGTTTTACGCCCCTTTTAACAGTATTCCAGTTATATCGCGGCGTGTCAGCTTAATGTGGGAGGAAAGCCCGAAGTGATGCAGGTCTCAGACGTTTACCACTTCGGTAAAACCCACGAGCACGGGTATGGTGCTGACAAACCTAGAAACATAATCGGGGCGAACCGGATTCGAACCCACAATCATAGGTTTCTGGCGTGCCCAAGGGACGCAATTCTGCACAGCGAATCGCGGCGCCATAGACGACTGGGCCACCCGTGCCCCCGATGTTCTTCTGTACGGTGTCGTTGAACTGACCGAAGTCAATGCCTCAATGCAGTTTCATGAAACGCCATGTGTGATGCATTGTAATGTTATACCATGTATGGCAAATTGAACGTGATCTGTGATGTTGTTGGGCAAAACAGTACGATGTCTATAGCAAATTAGAACGTGGTGCGGTTCATTGCTTCTTCTTGTATTACTGGTCCGCTGTGATTCTCAGTGCTGAGTTGTGTCCCTTGGCGTTGCCAGGATCCGCTGATTATTATCGAATCTCAGATTCGCCCTGATAATGAACCTTGGTCTGTCTCCACTGCACCCCTGTTCACCAAAGTGAACATCAACGACCTGCGTCTTCATCACTTTAGGTTTTCTCCCACAGTATGGGACACCTGACATCACTGAAATAATAGTCACACGGTGAACACATGATGATTTGGAATTTGCACCCATCCTGTCATCCCCACATCCCATGTCATCCTCAGATGAGTAATCCTTCGCTTGTTGAGATGTATTTCATATTCCGAAGCAGGGAATGTTGCTTGAACCCATTTTAATCTCAAGGAGGCTAATTACGTTTCGTGTTTGTATGGCGCCGGTCGGCTTCAACTGGTTTATGTGGGAGGTGGATACCACATATAACATATACCAGCTTGTTGGGAAATCCCTCAATAATGCGGCTGGTCTATAATTGACTGCCGAACTGGTCGTTAACTGTACCGTACAACTGGTTTATGTGGGAGGTGGATACCACACATAACATATACCAGCTTGTTGTCTTTCTGTCATTGTCCACATTTCATTGCTTTCGGGAAATATTCTGCAGTGATCGTTAAACACGAGTTTAGAATGGAAACGTTACTTTGCTAAACTTCTTTGCAAATTCCAAATCTCCCAGAATAAACCCACAGAGGATGGGGAATGAAGAGAATTTTTTAATATAGAACAGTTTGATTACTAACATCCGATAAGTGTAGACATGTATCCTTAGGTAATTATGTTTTTGACACCAGATGATGAAAACATTGCTTGTGCTTAAAATTCTAGTGCTGGTACAGTATTCATTTCTGGTGCCCCGTGATGATTCCGAGTTAGCCTATAATGGTCGTAAGAGACAGCTTAATGGCCCGAACGCTGAGGCTCGGTGACTTTGTTGAGCGTGTGTCATCGTACCCCCACAGCATGTGTTCTTACTCATCATATCAAACACTGGATTGTCTGGTCCAGGCTGATTATGTACAGACCAGTGTCATGGAGCTGGAATATTGATTCCCGCGTTACACCTCAATAAACAAAAACAGATTCTGTGGGTGCGTGGGTTGATTTCGTAATCACTGACCCTGTTTATTAATACTATTAGTTAATGACGTCAATACTTCTTGTGTAAGTGCACTGGATACATCATTAGCTTTGTTTTATTCAGGGTCAAAGAGTTTATAATGCCACTGGACAAATCACGTCTACGTTTGAAATACCGACAATTATAATCACGGCCCATTAACTGACCATTATAGTTATTTACAGAACGCTTCAACGGTATTGAATAAACAATGTTCCCAGCGTTGTGCTATTGACATTGTTGGGTTTTGCCGTGGCAGTATGACGTTTGTAGTTTGCTGGAAACGAGTCGTCGATCTCTCCCGTTTGGGATCTTTGGTGTAATAGGTACGTCATGTCCATTTAAGCATGTTATTTTCTTGTAGAGAATACAACTTGATCTCACCCAAGCAATATCTCCCATGGAAGCCAGTTGTTTTTTATGATAAATACAGATAAATATACGAGCATGTGTGTCACACTGATTTTACGAATTGCCAGGATTCTTGTAATACCCGAGCTACGGTAAATCAGCATGACACACATGCGAGTGTTATAATTTCTTTATTACTCATTACTTCTTAATCCTTTTGAGATCCCTGAAGAATGCACTAATCACGACCGCCGTCCTCAGCTTTGACGTCGTTTCTATTGTGACCTTACGTTATTCCGACCATACGTCACAATAATATTCGAATGACGTCAACATTGCCGTCCGGATGACGTAAACAATACAATGGTGCACGTGACGTGACGTTTGCATCAGTCCACATACGCATTTATTAACTCGGTTATTTCTAACCGTACGGGTAATACTTCAGTTGTAAGATGCGACTAGGCCCAACCCTCTCAGTAGTCACCTGAAATGAGTCTCGACACGTAATGTGTCAGGGTTAGATTTGTACATTTGTTGGTGTCTGCTAACAGAGCAGGTGTAATAATGGTATCAAGAACAATGTCCCACGCGGTCAAACAAGTCACCGAAGTCCTAGTCAACTCGTAGGTTGCTGGGATCCTATTTATGTGCCGACAACTGGCGGGTCGTGAAACGAGTACATGTACATAAGTTTTGGGAAGGGTTTCAATAAAAGGTTGACAAAATTCGTCATCTTTGTATACTACTCAAAAGAATTTAAGGATCACCCGATTCTTTCATATTGGTAATGTTTATCTGTCATGGCATGAGAGATTAACTGTTGTAATATGAAACAATTAGGGGATCCTTAACTTCTTTGAGTAGTATGTAATTATTAACAAAATGAAACAATTTTGACCAGTGACAAATGCACACCTTTCTAGCAAAGGGTTAGAACAGAAAGTTGACACGCTCACTAGAAAACAAGGAAATGCTTTGAAGTTTGAGAAAGACGTCATCGGACGTTAGAGACAGGCGTTGTTTTGAAACACTGTCACGTTATAATAAACAGCGTCTGTCTAGTACATACACCCCCGTCCACCACCATTGTGCAAGGGCATTCGTAAGGTCCATTTCATTATGAAATCAAAGATATAATACACTAGATAACCGAAGATGATGCAAGTATGACATTTCCAGAAAGATGTCACAATCATTACATCAATCAGCGTGGTCCGCTTGATCTACCGACAAACAAACTAGCAAACAGAAGTCAAGCAATAGAGCATTATACCTTTTCTAGCCCGTGCCCCTCTGGTTAACTGGATATGTTCGCTAAACATTAAAGAGGCTGTTTGCATGAGAGACGGCATTTGGTATCTCTTTGATGTGGGTGTTGCTTTCAATGCTTTCATTGCTTTGTATTATACACTTGTCGTATATATATATGGCCCAATCGTCTTAGGCGCCGCGATTCGCTGTGCAGAGTTGCGTCCCATGGGCACGCCAGCAACCTGATTGTGGGTTCGAATCCCGGTTCGCCCCGATTATGTTTCTAGGTTTGTCAGCACCATACCCGTGCTCGTGGGTTTCACCGAAGTGGTAAACGTCCAAGACCTGCATCACTTCGGGCTTTCCTCACACATTAAGCTGACACGCCGTGATATAACTGGAATGGAATACTGTTAAAAGCGGCGTTAAACCCAACTCACTCACTCACTCACTCACTCCAAGGTATTTTAGAGACACACCTGTCACTGCTGAATGTGAAACCGATCACCACCCACGATTCATTTCACGTCATGAAAGTTTACTGTTAAATTATATGACACCTTATATAGGTGTTAGGAATACTACGAGAAACGGCATTGCAAATAAATGCCCCGTTATGGTAAAATATATACACAGACAGTTCATGCATACAAGTATGTAATTCGACATGGTAAACATTTCTTATTTTTTGGCACACCCAGAAGACGATTCGTGTGTTTATTTAAAGGTTATGTTAAGTTTAAGAGAAGCCGCTTAATGATGCTGTAAGTGTGTAAGGATGTGTACATATTGTTCCTTGAGTGTAAATATTCTTTGAGAACACAATATATTTGTGATGTACGTCATTCACACCTTTGTATTAAGCCAACTTGTGTCGCCAAGTCGTCTATGGCGCCGCAGTCCGCTCGATGCGTCACTCAGGAGCGCTAGAATCCTATACACCAGAATCCCCGGAACACCAGACTTGACCCCATCTCTGATTCCTGGTTTGTCAGCACCATAAGCGTGTAACATCAGCATTACTCACTCCATAATTAACAAGCTAATGTCACATCAGGGTTATTGGAGCAAAGCTTTGGAACTTCCTAATTTCCGAAAGTCAGTCGTCTGTCGTCCATCGTGCGTCATAAACATCTTCTCAAGAAACTACTAAAGGGGGTGATATTTCATCTACTTGTTGAGCCTCCTCCGTGGTCTAGTGCATAGAGCATGTGCCCGGAGAGCGGAAGGTCTGGGCTTCTATCCCCGGCCGTGTCATAGCTAAAATATTAAAAGATGGTACTTGTTGTAACCTAGTCTGTCTTACAGACCCTGATACAAATATATATCAAATACAGCCCATGCAAGTCTATAATGTTTGGCAAGTCTAGATTACTGCAGTATCAGGAAATGAAGAGAGTCACTTGGCTCCCTTTTATTAAATTTTTATTAAGATAACTGAACAAATGTTTTTTTCTGTACAATATGTTCATTTCAGAGACTAGATGTTAGTCTAGCTTACTTCCTACTTGTCTTTTAAACAAGATAGTTGTTCATTCCGCATATTAATGTATTCTAGTCATATAATTAAATTACTCATTAATAAGAACAGTTAATACATAATGAAAGCTGTCAGTACACTCCTAAACTACTAAACTAATAATATCTCAAGGAAGAGAATTAATGGATGTCAACATCTTTATTTTGAGGAACACAACTTACTTACTCCTTCATCTGGTGAATCTGATGGTAGATTCATCTGATGAAGGAGTAAGCATATACTCCGAAACGTTGTGTTCCTCATACTAAAGAAGTTGACATCCATAAATTCTCTTCCTTTTGTGTATCACTTCTAAACGACTTAATGTCTTTAAGTTATTAGTAAGTATATTACACGTAACAATTGCATCCATGCATGTCCTTCCACTGACGATGAAATCTATCATTTTATTGTCACTTGCATATATAATAATGTATTTTATATTAAATTTTCAAATTTCAGTTTATGCAGTTGCGTCATACACTGTACATTACTTGGATCTATTTATAGCATCAATCGATTCTGTCTGGGATTTTAGAGGAAGTCGCAATACAAGGTATGTGAAGATGCTCTACGTGTTTATATATTAGACCCTCCTATCATTCACAGTTGAAACGAGCATGAGTGTCCATGCACATGTATGTGTTCAGTTGCATGTATGCAAAGTCAGGATATAAATTCGTTATGGTATCAGGTATAATATACGATGCGCATTCTAAAAGTCTTGTAGAGAATCAAGATTCGAAACGTGAGATATAAATGGTTATGAAAATGTTGAAATAACTTAAATCCCCCTGCCCTGCCCTGCCCTGCCCTGCCCTGCCCTGCCCTGCCCTGCCCTGCCCTGCCCTGCCCTGCCCTGCCCTGCCCAGCTTGACTCCGAAGTAAAGGATTATCGATCAGCGACGAGCTTACCATTCTTGTCAAATAAAAGCGATAAAATCCTTTCTTTATTCATAAGAAATCTTTGCCAAAAACACAGTAGATTGTACGATTCTGGTTATGTCATGAGCATGTGTTTATGAATCATTATTAAATAGTGATAACACCAGGTGTTCACGAAAAAATGAACGTACCCTTCACCACCTGTGCCACCCATCACAAACACATGCAAAGGCATGTAAATTGTCAACACCTGTATATATTACATTTGCGTCTGTTTAACGCCGCACTCAGCAATATTCCAGCTGAATGACGGCGGTCTGCAAATAATCGAGTCTGGACCAGACAATCCAGTGATTGACATCATGAGCATCGATCCACGCAATTGGAATACGATGACATACCAAGTCAGCGAGCATGACCACCCGATCCCGTTAGTCGCCTCTTACGACAAGAATAGTCGTCTTTTACAGTAAGCATGGGTTGCTGACCTTACATCTAAACTAACGGACAAAAGAAACTTCTCACTGCAAAATAGCGTTTCCATTAATGTTATAATAAGTCTTAGAAGCGCAATCAGGCTAAAAACGTCCACCCAATCACTACCGAGGTGTACTGGACGATGTGATCGCGGAAATGATTGCAATCCGTACAATCCAAAAAATGGCAACAGGTGACACATTTCCACGCGATTAATTGTATCGTATCGACAACTTCTGATTACCTCAGCCGTGAGGTAGACATCACCTTTTCTGTTTTAAATTTCACGTTTTCCTCACGTTCCATCGCGGAACTTGTTTTCATGATAAACATCACACTGTACATATGTACATGTCTATTTTGCATTTGTGCATTTGGAGTTACCATTATTGTATACTTCGGTGCTTATCTGTTTCAAAGATGATATATGTATGTCTTCAGACAATACATGTGTTCCAACTGCAGCACGGCCACACAACATTCGGACTGATTTATTGGGCATAACGGACAAAATACAATATCGATGCGTGGTAGTCATACGGCAATCTGATAGCATACTGAAGCGTACCGGGGCGGTCGGGTTTCATTTTTGAAGAGTGTACACATTGAGAAGCACATATTTCATGAATTGAGAATATGTCCTGAACCGTGAAACCGGTCGGGTAGCCTAGCGGTTAAAGCGTTCGCTCGTCACGCCGAAGACCCGGGTTCGATTCCCGACATGGGTACAATGTGTGAAGCCAAATTCTGGTGTCCCCCGCCGTGATATTGCTGGAATATTGCTAAAAGCGGCGTAAAACCATACTCACTCACTACAAAGAATTGCAAAGGTGGTAAAATCATAAATATCAGACAGAGTGTTGCCGACATCCATATAAAATTCTGCTTTTCTGTATGGATTGGGATTAATGTGTGTGGAAAGAATGAAGTACAGCAGAAATGAGAGCCTGGCGTCGAAACACACCAACATGACATGCACGGCATCAGGCTATAAAAACGTCGTGTGTTCACTTGTATGCCATCACAATCGTACAGCGAAAAACACGCCACTACTGACGGCAGCCGAACGCAACAAAGCTATCGGTCGACTGTAAACAGGTGAATCACATCAGCTGTAGCCATGTTTTTGGACGTAGCACCAAACACCATTACACGAGAGGGGAACCTTTATCAGACACACGGGACAACGCGGGACCTTCCCAGATCAGGTCGGCCACGCAGCACTGCAAGACCACAGGACTGATTCATACGGCTACGTCACTTACGCGAAGGAACAACAACGGCCATCTCTACAACTACGGAAATACCAGGATTGCGAAGGATATCAGCCCAGACAGTGAGGAACTGTTAAAGTGCTGAAGGTATTCGCGCTAAACGAACAGTTCGGTGTGTCATTTGGATGAACCTACATAGTTGGCTGGGTCAGCATCATCCACAGAACATCCGACAGTTGGCACAAGCATTGCAAGCAGGGTGGGTGAACATTCCCCAGGCCACAATTCGGGATCTGATTGTTTCCATGGGACATCAATGCCAGTTAGTTTTGGACTCTAATGATGGTCATTCAAGATGATAAGAAAGGATGACCTTCACCTTGAAAATCTACTGTTCCGTGTGTAACATATTGAACCTGGGTCAATGACAATGATGTGGGCCAATGAAAAATCGATTCCCATCTATTGATTATTTACATGATATATAAAATATACATCTAAAATCTTTTTTAGTGCTCGACTGTCGAAAGTCTGTGTTTATTTACGTATAGGAGATACGGTCGAATTAGCGATCACTTTGTGAAACGGGGTCCAGGCCCCGCCAAACGGCTACAACTTGTAAAACGTGTAGGTGGTGTGTCTGCTGTTTATATAAAGTCTAAAGCGTACATTTGTATGGGATTTGTATGACGACAATGACATGTGGCAATCAACAGTCTGAACTAGGGTTTACGTAAACCTCGCGCCTTAAATATAGCCGATTGTTTTCTTATCATTATAGTTGATCTGTCATGGCTGAGGCAACGCCCATCCTTCCAATTGTGGGTGTTCTTCAACTTGAGTAGTGGCAGACAACTTAGTTTACCTGACAATGCAAACCTCCAAACTAATCAGTCACAAACCACTTTCAATAAACAAATGCACAAATAAACAATATGCACATATGTGGTTAAATAAAATAGCGTGGACTTGCGTGTCATGTATAAGTGTTGTGTTAAGTTCATTCAGCAATATTCTAGCTAAATCACGACTCTCTCCACTGTAACCACCCAATCCCCAGTGTGCTCTTAGAGCAAGCATGGGATGTTGTTAACCTCTTCTGCCCCGGGTTAATAATGGCGTCTCTTCGTATAAAAGGCTTTTTTGTCGCTCTTTCTCTAAGGTGTGTCATTCCCCTTTATTTGGCAGGATTTTGATTCAGTTGAATAGCCAGCGAATTGCCACGGTTATATCCAGACATTAAACTTTGGGACCAAGGAAGATCACTATGTGGTCTAATGGTCAATAATTGTGTGATTGCGGTCATATTTGTAATAAATACATGTCTAAGTCATATTACTAATAACATACAGAGAAGTTAGAAATTCTAGACTATAGGTACATACGTATTATAGGGTACCCCACCGACAAATTGCGTCATTAAATGATTCACGTCTATTTTTGAGATGTAATAATTCAATTATTGGAGCTTGGTATTATTATATATGACAAGTTTGTCTTTTGCGTTTTAGCTTGTCTTCACGAAGCGTTTACTACGTAATGATTTCTGATAATGAGTCTTTTGTATGTAGAAGTCTATATTGAGGTTCTCGCGTCACTAATCCTACAGGATGTCAGTTTGAGCTGGAAGTAGAGGATTGTTATGTGCAGCAGTGAACATGCATTGTGTGTTTCACTGTTGGCTCATCAAAAGGCGGAGAAATTGGCTGTGCGGAGTTGCGTCCCTTATTGCATCGCGCCATGCCAGAACGGTAACGCTCCCAGCTCTCAAAGTTTCCTGTCGCCTCCGTGGTCCAGTATCTGCTCGGAGAGCGGAATGTCGGTGGTTCGATCCCGAGACGCGTTATACCAAAAGACGTTAAAATATGGTACTTTTTGTTACACTGCCTGGTGTTCAGTATTAAGAGAACACTAGTGTGTCATGTTAAGATTGCGGCCTTATTATCTAAGTGGGCCAGCTCTATAAAACCGGCATCAGTTCAAGCAGAACCAAAGTGCACCAAACCTCAACCATTAATTCTGACAGCAAATCAGCTATCTCTGACCACATCAGCAACTGTCCTAACCACAACATCAACTGGGACAACGTCCAAATCCTCTCCAACAACCTCAATGATTTCACTAAAAGAAAACTAACAGAAGCAGTCCACTTTCTCCACAACAGAGATCAAGGCTATTACATCCCATCCGCCTACTATGAACTCATCAAGCAATAATCACTTAACCTGTTTATTGGCTTCATGTCCCTATTGGCTTCCACCTATGTGTTCTCTGTCCATCGTGTTTTGCCAGTATTATCCTTCCCAATTTTTGGTTGCTGTTAATCCCACTCAGGGGCGTTTAATTTCCGCTCCCTATAGTGTGTACTTGTAACAACGGTAAAGAACACTATTACCTTCATCTTCAAACAGTAAGTCGTTGGTCAATGTATAATTGCAATACATAGGCGCCGAAACACCTTTAAATGCAACATGTTAGACAAACACAAATAGTTGAAATAATTTGTGTTTGGTGGTCGTGCTACTTGTGTTGAAAACTAAATATGAAATACTTTTTGTTATGGTTATGTTTTATCATGCTTACACTTGGTTACCAAATATATAAATGTTCAGCAACCTTAAAAAATGTGGGGTGCGAACCCCAACACCCACCTATCCCCAGTCGATCTAGGTACTAATAATGTATTTCATTTCACAAAAGTACTGTGCGTATAAGCATATGATATTAAATCCTATATACACAAAATAACGACTACAAATTTCAATTCTATTTGTTTAGATTGTGCTATAATAAACTGAAACTGCACATACGCCTTAAGAGACAATATCGTGTTTCATATATACATGTTCAGGGTCATAATAATCAATCTCCGAATCTAATAGTCGAATGCTGCAGGGAAATGATGTCAACACCTTCGTAAAACGTGTATGCATGTATTTAATTGAAGAAACGTATGAATTCTACATATGACAAACTATGTACATGTATGTAGCAAACAATGAATCTAAAATCAGTTTTTAACTATGGAATGGATTTATATAATTATGCTACCCTTTGGAAATAGTAAAGAGTTGAACCATTTTTCAAACTCTTTGACTCTGGTCCGTTTGAATTCGAATTGCACTGATTTACCTATAAACTGGTGTAAAATATAAAAACAAATATACAAAGTAAATACTGAAAAATATCATTACATTTTTCCAAAGGTATAATACCAAACAGTGATGTAATTATGAAAAACACTTCTTTGTTTCCCATGCGTCTATAGATTTATGATGATAGAAATTTTGCACTTTAATATTTGAAACGATATGCTGACAATCTCTTCCGGAACAAACTTAAATTTCCAAATGCTGTCATTTTACATGTAGTTGCCATCACGTTTGTGTACAAGGGTGATGTCAAATAGTTTGTATGTTGTTATGAGCCGGCGGCCTCCGTCAACTGAACAAAAGACATCGCACTCATTATTATTACATGTACTTCTTAAACTATGTTACAACTGTAACATCATATGTAGGGAAAATTTAAAACAAAAACAAAATTCCATGACTTAACTGCTTTTGAGTGGTATATATAAACGTACATTATGGTTCGAATTTTTTAAGAAGTTGATGGATGACAGAATATGTCGGTTGAAGCCGAACGATCTCTTGGAGAACCACAGTACATTTTGTCTGAACTTTCGTCTGGTCACCTGACTTTGCTGTTGACAGGCTTTGAATAATGAACGAAAGACCACATATCAATAGATTAAATATTACTCTCCAAATTTAAATTATTTTAAGATTTTGAGGGATAAAATTTTCTTTTCATATGTAACAGAAAGGAGCTCGGAGAACCTCTTCATTTTCAGAAACGGAAGAAATCTACGCTTGAAGTATTGTAGATAAATCGGGTATTTTTTCACATTCACATTAATGTCGATGAAGAGTAAACATGGGATTTTTCATCCCATCTACGATCTAGAAACTGGTATAAAACTCCTACGTGGTTGAAATGGTTGAATTCCCCGCATCCCTTGCAATCTGGTTTGCAATGATTCCAACCCTTCTTTGGGGAGTTATTGATACTTCGCGAATATTAAATTTGTACTTGGTGTTTCGAACGTCCAATGTTCTTAAATCGAAAACAAGAAATGAAGTTATCACTATATGGATGACGGAAATCGAACCTGGAACCTCACATATCGTGTTCATGTTTGTAACCAACTGTTCTCCCACTGAGCCACCGGAGCAGGTGACGAAACATTGTTCAATTTTATTGTCATGAATCCAGTTGGTTCATGCTTCACCTGTTTTTTCACTCGCACGCTGTGATCGAATTCCCTTCATACCCCGACACACTGTGTTGTTTCACTATACTTTATCTCGATTTTTTTTTCTGGTATTTCGTGCAATTTGACGGTTCAAAAGTTGGATAAAACACGACTCCTCGGTTTTGGTTGTAAAACCAGACACAAACACCAAACTAATCTATGTGACGAGTCGCTTTATAAGCCGGACATTCCACCTCTCCTCGGGAATATTTGAGATGCATTCCTGTCCGTTGTTATGACGTTCTACATTCCATAACAATGCATGATTGATACGCATAACAGTGTTGTGTCTGTCTGTTGATAACAACCGGAGTCAACTGTGAAATATCTTTCTAAAATAAAGAACCTGTCAGCTATACATCGTCAAAAAAAACATTGTTATGAAGGGTTCATTAGATATACTTTTTTGTGCTGAATATTTCACATTCCTGAAATTGGTTTCGAAAAAGATCACTATTGCCTTTAGCTTATATCATTGTTTTAGATCAGGTATTGTTGTGCTAACTGTCCAAGAGGGGACAATCTCGGTTATTTTGGCATTACACCGCTATTTTTATGCCAAAAGGAATATGTATGGGTGGATAATCGAGACTGGTTATTTTCTGGCATTGACGTTTCATACTTATTATCAGATCGACATGTTGAGAGAGTACACACTTGTATTTTCCTATGTATTGATACATGGCTACGAGTGTATGTTGGGTTCAAACTACTTCATCAGATAATCAATTGTTATGCAAACTAGTACACTCGTTAGACAATATTTAACCCAAATAACACATACTGTCAGATCCCAGGATCTTGTTCGTATGAATGATAAGAGTAACGAATTGTCATAATGGCAGGTTAATAAATAATAAGAAGGTATACTTCCCAAGAAGCTGAGAATGAAATTCAAGGTTGATTGATTGATGTCATACCCTGATTAAGTGGTATTTACTCACAATATCGACCACTGGTATGTCCGGTTCCGGGTTGATTATCCACTTCTGTGTAATATTGTAGATTTTAATGAATACATTATTCCATGAGTATCCTACACACTACCGTATATTGTAAGTTTTACTGAGTATAGTATTGACTGAGTGACCCACACACTGTTGTATAATGTAAATTGTCCACGAAACGTCTTGGAAAAAAATATTAAGTTTCAGATTGTTTAAAAAACAGAAATTGAAGGCCACCAAGCTTATATTGCTGCAAGGTGTTTTCGTTCAAAATCATTTCAAGCAGATGTTTTTGAATAATGTTGTAATTATAGCGAATCCATTTACATTGTGCCAGAATTATTTCACCATGTTAATGCTCACACAGCTCCATCACGTAGAGTCACCAGGAGATGACATATTCCCGAGGTCTGGTGCAATTCGGAAATGGAGTTTGGCAACTTAAACCCTGTACTTTTGGTTCATTGGCATTGGGTACCTTCAGTTCAGTGAAGAAAAAACAATGCTGTAGAGTATTTTTCAAAATCCCAAATCATCAAAAGGCACCAGTTCCCAAATAGACTGATCTATGTGGAAAGTTGCAACAAGAAATATTTAACGGCTAAGGAGTTCTCCGGAAACGGGAAAAGGACGACGGGCGGACGGACATGCTGATCGCTATATCGCCCGGTTTTGTTTTGTTTTAAACAAGGGCTGCTACTCCAAAGTTAAAACTAGTGCATAGTCTGAACTGATTGTGTAATCGACAGTTCATACGACAGGCGACAGTGTCAGACATTGTGATGGTTGGTCCATAAGCAAGATTAACATGGCATTCTGGATCCCATATGAAGTGTTCATTCTCGGAAAGGATGTGGTTGGCTGCGAAGTTGCAAGGCGTATGTTCGTGCGGGCTCATTATTGTATTTATGTCCCACTGTTAAAAGTTTGAGATCAGTCGACAATTATAAGTACCCGTACAACCTGACCATGACCAGGGAACATATGGCTGACATAGTGCTTACGACTGAAGAAAGTTGTACGAGTACATCTGTTATGTCGAACGGTCAATTGTTTCACAAGGTTCCATGGAGACTGAATATTTGTAACGTTTACTATCGACTTTCCTATCCTTTCAGGGACCGACGAGGTAGACTAGTGGTTATAGTGTTCGCTCGTCACGCCGAAGACCCGGGTTCGATTCCAACATTGTACATTTCTGGTGTTCCCGTCATGATATTGCAGGAATATTGCTAAAATCGGCATAAAATCCAACTCACTCACTCCTATCCTGGTTTCGGTATATTTTTAAAATATTTTTCATTTTTAAGGAAGAAGTAGCGAATAACTCGAAACTAATTCTAATTTGTATAATAATAGTTTTTGTGCAACCGTTGGTAAAGTGAAGGTACGTGCATGCCTAAAATTAACGTCGACTTGCCAGAATTTTCAGAAGAATATATTGTAATCATCTAACTTTCCAGAGAACACACGCAAGTCGCTGCTACAATCAACACACGTCTTCTTATTTCGTTACTAATACAAATCCAACTCCTTACGGTCTAACTGCCCTCTCCTTCACTCTATTCTTATCGCGCACCCACGCACCCGCGCACCCGCGCACCTGGCAACGTGTCCCCTTCGTCCACCATATTCGTTCTACATCCTTTTAAAGTTATCCCCCTTATATGTATGGTGATACAAGTTACCTCCCCTTATACTGCAATATTATTATGTACTAGTCGTAAGAACGTCAGCCCGGTAGCTGCATTACATGGATGTATTTTTAGACGAGAATCTCATCTAGTGGGAAAATACGCCTGTGCATGTAAGTAGAATTACACTGCTGTCACAGTTATAGTATGTGTGAGTTCGATAAATCTTTATACATTCAAGTTGAAATTTAGCATAAATAAAAAAAAAATTATAGGCACTATTACTCATATATTGCACATCCGGTATGGGCGCGGTTAATTTCAACGGAAAACTTCTTTTTTTTAAATAATCAAAATCATATTCTGACGTATTAAATTTATTGTTGTTTGCCGGCGTTCGCTGTACGGAGTTGCCTCCCTTACTGCGCCTGACTCCGGTGACCTTCGGTTCAAATTTCATATTCGTAATGATTGGTATAACCTAACTCACTCATTGGTGAGGTGAGGTTAAATGAGGTTTAACGTCGTGTCAAAGATTATTGCACTTATACAGCGACGTCCATGCACGTGTGTGTGTGTGTGTGTGTGCGTGTCTGCTTGTACTAGTCCGGACTGATGCCGATTTGTAGTGCTAGCCCACTGAGATACCATGCCGCAGTTTAACAAGAATACCCCACTCAGACACAGTATACTGACCAGTCCTTGCTTTAGCCCCTTAATGCCGAGCGCCAGACAGGGCAACAGCAAGTATCATCTTTTAACGTCTTTTGGTATGACGCGGCCGAGCGGACGCTCTACCACTTGACCACGGAGGCTGCCCACTCACTCATCATTTAGTTCGTCATATGAATGCATGACTGTATTACCTTCGTGTGAGGGCAAGGTCACCACGTGTCAAGGCCACATTATGTGACATTGTGCAACCCTCAGGAATATGTGTTTTACTGTGCAAAAATCATAAACACAGCGTGTGTTTTGTTGTTGTTTTGGCAACATTAGAAAATAACGCTGCCACAACGTTTTATTATAAGTTTGTTTAATGTTGCTACAACGTCAAGATGTAATGTCACCTGCAACATTCCTGCAACATTCCTGCAACATTACTGCAACATTCCTGCAACATTCCTGCAACATTCCTGCAACATTACTGAAACATTCCTGCAACATTACTGAAACACTGCATTATTATACACTTTCATTTAAGATTGACATGCCTGCCCCACATCCTCATCATTTCCTGACCGGGATTATATTGTGAAGCAGCTTGTGTATATTTCTATTGACATTTTGTGATGTTGTTCTCTGTGTTGTCTATATGTACTTTGATATTCTGTTGTTGACCTCTGTTTCTAATATCCAATTATTTGTGTTTAGTTCTTTAATCAGCCATGTTCGTTTGTTTGTTGTTTGCCATAAAAGGCGACTATGCTTGTCGAAAGAGGTGACTAACGGGATCAGGTGATCAGCCTCACTGACTTGGTTGATGCATGTCATTGTATTCCAATTGTGTGGATCGATGCTCATGATGTCAGTCACTGGATGGTCTAGTCCAGATTCGATTATTTACAGACCGCCGTCATTTAGCTGGAATAGTGCGGCGTTAAACAACAAACAAACAAAATCATATCATAATATGCTTAATAGTAAAGAAAAGGCGATCCTTGGATGGGTGTTTTAGAGGTCGCCACACCTTGTTTACATTGGAGTTTATAGTGCATGTGTTACAGAGGTACCCCATGGTTAGGTGTTTAGATAAAGATAACATTCTGTACTCAAACATGAATCCAATGTTTGGTTGTTTTAGGGGATTGTTTTGTCAAATGTGTGGTTGATCCCCCTTGTGAAACTGGAGGAGAGTTGTGTGTGTCTCACGATGTCTCACAGGTTTAAAGTGTGCTCATGCACATTGTTCAATAAAGCTACACAGGTGAAAGGGCTTATTCCAACGAGATAGACCTTGGGATTTCCGGTAGATTTACTTTGATGTGGCATGTTGTGGTAGGTGTTTTGTTTCAAGGGATAAAACACCTGGCTGCTGTAAAATTGTGGAATGTGTCCACTCAGGAACCAAAACAGGATACTCACAAGTATGAGGTGAGGTGGAATGGGGTTTAACGTCGCGACCAAGATGATTGCACTTATATAGCGACGTGCATGTACGTGTGTGTGTTTGTGTGGCTGCTTGTACTAGTCCGGACTGATGCCGATTTATAGTGCCAGCTCACTGAGATACCACTGCAGTTAAACATGAATACCCCACTCAGACACAGTATACTGACTCCGAGCCGACCAGTCCTTGTTTTAGCCCCTTAATGCCGAGCGCCAGACAGGGTAACAACAAGTACCATCTTTTAACGTCTTTTGGTATGACGCGGTCGGGGATCGAACCCCGGACCTTCCGCTCTCCGGGCGGACGCTCTACTACTAGACCACCACAAGTATAAAGTGGTTGGTAGTGAGTTGAGTTCACTCAGGAATCTGTTCAATCAAACTTGATTAATTCAGTCAAAAACATGATTTAATTCACTTTAAAATGATATTCTTGAAAAACACGTATAAGAACTATCAAAATGCTGGTGGAAAGTATCATTATTTTTTTCATTATGACAAATGCATAGCTAGAATACACGTTCGTTCCTTATTTTCGCTGTGGTAAATATGTGTGTGTAGATCGTAATGTGTTTAGAGTAAACAAAAAGAAGGAAAGTGGATATCATGAAAATGTGTCACCAAAGAAGGCAGTGCAGCTGTTTCAGCAGTTCTGTTGATGACATCGTCTTATATCTGCCTGACAACCACAAGCATGGTCCAGTGCTGAATGTCAGCCACGAAGGCCCTGAAGCCACCAGCCTTCATTGGAGAATGGATTGCGTGAAGCCATCTGTCATCAACTTGAAACCACCATGACACCAATGGGCCCGGCACAAACAACAGTCTGGGTGGATGACAAGGAGACTGACTAAAGTTATTGGTAACCCAGTGGTGAGGGGATGACACAGGAGATTGACTAAAGTGAATGGAAACCCAGTGGTGAGGGGACGACCCAGGAGACTGACTAAAGGGATTGGAAAGCCAGTGGTGAGGGGACGACACAGGAGACTGACTAAAGTGATTGGCACCCCAGTGGTGAGGGGATGACACAGGAGACTGACTAAAGTTATTGGCACCCCAGTGGTGAGGGGATGACACAGGAGACTGACTAAAGTTATTGGCACCCCAGTGGTGAGGGGATGACACAGGAGACTGAATAATGTGAGTGGAAACCCAGTGGTGAGGGGACGACACAGCAGACTGACTAAAGTGATTTGCACCCCAGTGGTGAGGGGATGACACAGGAGACTGACTAAAGTGATTGGCACCCCAGTGGTGAGGGGATGACACAGGAGACTGAATAATGTGAGTGGAAACCCAGTGGTGAGGGGACGACACAGCAGACTGACTAAAGTGATTGGCACCCCAGTGGTGAGGGGATGACACAGGAGACTGACTAAAGTGATTGGCACCCCAGTGGTGAGGGGATAACAAGGAGACTGACTAAAGTGATTGGCACCCCAGTGGTGAGAGGACGACACAGGAGACTGGAGAAGGTGATTCACGAGGCAGTGATGGAGGTTGAACGAGTTGAAGATGCTACAGTGCTGAGCAGAGGCTCCCATCCAAGAAGAAGAAGTACCATGACCTCCATAGCTAACGTGTTACATTTCCATGATATGGCATTGCGGTGTTTAATTGTTATTGTTACCGATATTGCTGCACTGGCTTTCGCTCGTTAGATACGATTTTAAATTTAAATACCCGAGGTTACATGTGGCGTATGAATAAATCATTCATAGATGATTCTACAAGAAGGGGCAACCTTGTAAGACACTGATTATTCTGAGAGGATCGATCAGAAACGATAAGTTCTAAAATCGTTTTCATAATAACATTTATATACACAAACATCACCAAGTTATACACATCAAATTGATCGGACAACCTGGCTTCAAACTCGGTGGTGCGAGGGAAGCCGGCTACTCGATCGAATAAGCATGTCATGTTAGCTACGTGAAGTCAGTAGATTGTGTATCTGTAATGGAATTAGTTATAATTACCCTTAAGCTACACCATGTGTTCAATTTCGGAGCACGAACGAGTGAGTGAGTGAGTGAGTATGGTTTTACGCCGCTTTTAGCAATATTCCAGCAATATCACGACAGGGAACACCAGAAATGGGCTTCACACATTGTACCCATGTCGGGAATCGAACCCTGGTCTTCAGCGTGACGAGCGAACGCTTTAACCACTAGACTACCCGACCGCCCCCGGAGCACGAATGAATCACAACATAAGATTGACATAAGGGCGACATTTGTAACTGTCCACCTTGATCCAAGGGGCCCTACTCTTATTTACAACACGAAGTTCAAGGTCACCATGAGTAGTTGAGATGATCTTTCAACGAAATGTTTCGTTTATTGGTGATGGTCTGAACCTTAATAATACCACGTTGCTTGCAATGCTACACCACAAAGGGTGAGTCTGTATACTGTCTCTGGTGAAACGTATTTGTCCGCGACAACTGCAATCAGCAGCTTCGAAAACTCACAGACTTGACATATTCAAGTACAGTAAACTACGGTTATAACGAACTCAAAGGTACAGCTAATTTTAGTTTGATATAACCGTAGTTCGTTATAAGCATATGTTACATCATATATACAGCAAATGGCCGGTACCAAACACATGTTCGGTATATCCGTCAGTTCGTTATAAGCGTGTTCGTTATAAACGTAGTTTACGGTAAAATACAATTTGGAGATGCATGCGTAGTGTGTCTAAGCAGCTCTGGTGTTTTATGAAATATTGTAGTGTCAATCGAGAGTGGATTATCCATCAAAGCGTAGAGTAGACGTTTCAGAGTTAAGTTGCACAGTCCTACCGACGTTTCCATTCCAATAACCAGCTGATATAACCGGGTGATCTCGTTACGGGTAAGATACAGTTAATTATTTTACCACTTCGCTTTTTAACACCACTCTTGTGCCTGTAATCACAGTAGGTCTCTTGACATCATCTGACCCTGCGGTTAAGCCACTTTGTGTTCACACCCTTTAGAACTTCTACTTCGTGGGAACTAACAAGTAAAACTGTGTACATGTACTTGCTGTCGGGATCACTGTCTTCGTTTCTGTCTAGAAAAGCCCGCCCGCCATTAGTGGGACTCTCCCTCTATGCATCATCCTGCAAGAGCGCTGACATGTTTTCCAAACAATTCGTTGATAAACGAGTATGTGCAGGGAATTATTTTACAAATATTTCTGCTTGACAGTAAGGTCAGATAGCTGGAATATTTCAGCGTGCTTGTTAGCAAACAAAAAGATTTTCCTGTAAACAGTCACTATAACAAAAGCAGTGAGAAGAAAAATCTTGAAATACGTCATGTAACATGGCGTGAAACCCATGATCACGGGTATGGTGCTGACAAACCTAGAACCGGGATTCGAACCCACAATCATAGGTTTCTGGCGTGCGAAAGGGGCGCAACGCTGCACCGTGAATCGCGGCGCCTTAGACGACTGGGCGACCCGTGCCCCTTGTTGTATAAGTTTTATTGTTAACTGTTATAATAATTACCATGAATTTGGAACAAGAACGATACTGATTGATCACTCAGAGGTTTCAAATCACAATGACCACCTCTGGTTATTATTATCTGTTTCGATGTTAGGTACCTTTAATAGTTTACATTACACTACGCATTTCAACCTAACTTATATGACGTTGGGGAAACCTTCTTATGGGAATGAAAGCCTACTGACGTCTATCCTACTCTTAATATTCACTCTAATATGACTTCCTGGATATGTAGCACGTTCACATCAAAGGCATTGGACGAACTTCTTTATATATACTTAGCATTATACTCGGCGTAAAATGTGATTTACTAAGTACTAACTCTGGCGAACCGGGAAGTTTTATTGTTCACGCCAAAACACGGAAGTCGAAAGGCACACGTTGCGTCTTTGGGCGCAACTTTATACATTCAAAAGGAAGCACAGGCGGCACTGTCGTCTAACGCTTGAAATTCGCTGCAGAGTTGCGTCCGTTTGGCCTCCAAGAACCAATGATGCGGGTTAAAATCCCAGATTCTCGCTGATTACGTTTCCATGGTTTTCCAACACCCTACCCGTGCTCGTGGGTTTCACCAAGGTGGTAAGCTTGTAGGACCAGCATCACGTCTGACTTTCCTCCCAAATAAGGATGACAGGTTGTGGTGTAACTGAAATACTGTTCAACTCACTCACTCCTTTTGTTACATAAAAAAACTCATATATGTTTTGTTGAGATAGATATTCAACATGTATATTACTATTGGCCAATCTATCAAGGTAACGCAGGGACTAGGTAGCCTAGTGGTTGAAGCGTTCGCTCATCAAGCCGTAGACCCGGGTTCGATTCCCGACATGGGTACAATGTGTGAAGCCCATTTCTGGTGTCCCACCGCCGTGATATTGCTGGAATATACCAAATCCCAAATATCCATGGAGCGATGTAATAAACCAATTCACGGTTTAGATTTAAGAATGAGCGATTTCGTGTCCGTTGATAGTAATTCCTTATGTTTTGATTTTCCTATTTTGATTTTGTGGATTGGGATAACTCACTATCTTCCAGGACAGGTTTATGGTATTATTTATCAAATACCATGAACTGTTCTGAACACTTACAAACTTGATTCGGTGTTGTGAGATTTCTTGAAGTCATTACAGATTTAATATTTCAGATAATTCCTCCAAAGGTTCACGAGAATCCGGCTGTGGGTAAGTACCATTGTTTGATCTTATTTCCGAGTCTGGTATTTTGTTATATTCTGAAACATGCATCCATATTCAACAGTTAACTGGAGAAAGATTGGATGTGTACCGTTAGACCAAGCGAAACACAGCCAACACTTCACTTGTATTGAGCTAGCCGACGAGTGCCACTTGTACATTGTGACAAAAGCACTTAATTGTATACAATCACTCCGACTTAACTATCCCTTAATTACGATGTAACCCTTATGTTATTGCGAATTAAGACCGAATGAAGTGTTTTAGATTTCCTTAAAACCACATCATCACATGCGTGACGTATGTGTATAATGCCTTCATATGTTTTGAGAAATCTGGAGTAGAATGTCAAATGGCGTGTGTGTGTCTTGGGGAGGGTTGGGGAGCGAACTCATGTAGGTCTTAAACGTTTACCATTTTGATGATAACCAATAACACAGCGTATCGTGCAGACACACTCACAAACATATAACCTCCATAAAAGGATCCTTGCACGTTTAAAGGACGTAACTTGAGTGAGTGAGTATGGTTTTACGTCGCTTTTAGCAATATTCCAGCAATATCACGACGGGGGACACCAGAAATGGGCTTTACACATCGTACCCATGTTAGGAATCGAACCACTAGGCTACCCGACCCCACTGCGACATGAAGTCCTCCCTCAGTTGTAAAGACACTGCAGATGGTATGGACATTACCACCGCCGATTCTAGCATCGCTCACAAGCTCATCCACGCTGCTTCCATTTATCGATCGATCTGTATATTACGTCAATGTACCCACGGAAAACATGGCGTCTTACTTTGTGGAATCCAGGGCCCACTTGCACAAAGCGATCTTAGCGCTACGACTCTTGTAAGCCTATGTTAAAGCATAGGAGTTACGATCATCTTAGCGCTAAGATCGCTTTGTGCAACTAGGCCCAGGTCTTCGAGGTAGGTGTTGGTCTCATGTTCTGGCTGGTCGTGTGTTATATGATGAAAACACATGATTGTAAAGTACCACTAAGTTGAAACTCAGAATATAGCTCTACAAACACCTGGTTATAAACACGTGTGTGTGTGTGTGTCTGTGTGTGCGTGGTGCGTGTGTGTGTGAACAGTATTATCAGCTGCAATTTCTGACAAAAATGAATAGTATGGTATTTCAAAATCTATTCGAATTATTTTAGCACATTATCTTATCCTGCGCGAATAAGGCATTAACATAAGTCGCCATTGATACAGCTCACTTCCTCTTCCGCCATTAAACCACGTGTGACAATGGGTCGCTTCCTTCACAACAAGTGGTGGAGTGGGATTTAACACCGCTTTGAGCAGTATTCCAGTCATATCGCTGTGTGTCAGTTTTGAGTGAAGCATGTATATGGCGAAACGATCATGGTGCTAATTGGGACCTCAGATTCAGATCAGAGTTCTCATACAATGTCCAAAAAAACCCACTTCCCCCCACCCCCACCCCACCCCCACCCCCTACCGACCCCCGCTCCCCCAGACCCCAGACCCCACTCCCCCATGAGTCTTACTTTATGACGTCACAGAACAATTGTATCCTGGCACCCAGTAGGTCCCTTTTGTCTCGGAGGGTCACAGTCGTTGTAATTGCTCTTACAAAAAAGTGTAAAAAGTATAAAATCACCGATGTGTAGTATACAGGTGTAACAGACGTGTGGAAGTACCGACTACAGTGGCTTCATGCTTGAAGTGTTCTCTTTCTTTAAATAAAAGTAGTGTGTTACGTCCACCACTCCACAGGACTTAGACGTGTCCCGGATACCTTCTCTACAGGTAGAAGTGCACAGGTGGCCCAGTGGGTTGAGACGCCACACTTCGCTATGAAGAGTTAAGTCCCTTAGGCGTGCCAGGACTCTGTGATCATGGCTTCGAGATCCAGATTCATCCCCATTTATGATCATGTGTCTGTTAGCAAGGTTGTCTCCCCTTTTATGCCAGGATCCGCCTATGCTCGAGTCATCTTGGACAAGTGACAAGTATCAGGATTAATTTTTAGGACGAGCGTGAGGCTTACTTGCGCCCATGTTATGGTTTGCTTTGCGGTTATTGTACAGCTTACGGGCCACGTGGATGTTATACGTGTGATAATTATACACAATGTGATAGGAGGTCATCTTGCGCCCATGTTGACAAGTCTATGTATTGAGAGTCGCCTCGTTAGAGAGCTCCATCTCAGCGCGTGACATCTTCGTTACCTGACGAATTTCCTGTTTCTGCGTTGCCACCAGTGTCCTTACGACTGTCATATTACAAGGTTCTTGATATGTTTTTCTTAAAAAACAAACTGTGGTGACATGGGTTTTTTGTGTGTGTCTGTGTGGTGATATGTTGGGAAACACCAAGAATGGGTTTCTCACGCTGTATCCATGAAGATTAGCGAACCCTATCTCCTGCGTGGCTTGCCAACGCTTCAAGTACCAGAGAACCCAACACGAAGGATGCTGTTTTGAGAACAGTGCATAAAATATGAAACACTTTGTCTTAAAAATGGTAAGGGCGGCAGTCACTCTCGAAAAGAATCAAAGTAAAGTATAACGACTCTACTATCACCTTTAAACTTCCTCGTCAATTTCCAAAATATACGTTTTCTCATCGGATTGATGTAAGCTTGTCATGACTGTATTTATGTGTATGTTGGGCTGAGACACGCTCTGTGTGGTGTTTATCTTTATAGTTCAAAATGTCAAACGTACTCACTGAGAAAATTATGTGGAGGCAACTCACACAAAGTGTCAACTGTGTGTGTGTGATGCTCCAACAGAGCCATGTGGGCATGTGGGTTTTTTTTATCTGTGTGATTATTGAGAATTGCAAAATCAACGGCCCGTGAAGATCCGGGGCAGAATAGGTCTTCAGCTGTAAATGCTTGCTGTAAAAGGCGACTGTGCTTGTGGTAAGAGGCGACTAACGGGATCGGGTGGTCAGGCTCGCTGACATGGTTGATGCATGTCATTGCATCCCAATTGCGTGGATCGATGATCAATCACTGGATTGTCTGTTCCAGACTCGATTATTTACAGACCGCCGTCTTATAGCTGGAATATTGCTGAGTGCGGCGTTAAACAAGAAACAAACAAAAACTCAACAGTCCTCATTTGTTTTCTTTGAATATTGAAAGTATATAGGGAGACTTTTTAGTGGGTGAGTGAATGATGTTTAACGCTATGTCAGCAAGGTTCCTACCGTATTTCGGTTGTCTGTAGTCGAGTCTGGACAAGGCAAACCAGTGATTGAAAGCTAGATTATTGAAATTTTAGACAGAGAGACTATTTAGTGGTTGAATGGATTTGTTTAACGCACTGTCAGCAACATTCCTGCCGTATTTCGTTTGGCCGTAGTCGAGTCTGGACCAGGCAAACCAGTGATTGAAATTTGAAGCAACGGTCCGTGCTATCGGTCACGTGGCCTGGCATGCCAGGCATGGGAACAGCACCCGTTAAGATAATGAGTGTTACGGTAGAGTCGGATTGACCTGAGGCAAGTGTCACCCTTTGACCAAACAAGGCAATTTAGAAAGGAAACGATTAAGTTTTACCTATTTTCGTGACCTTATCATCTGTTAAGGATCATGGTTGTTTCTCTGTTTTAATAGCAGATGATAGGAACATTTCACCAAAGATATTCTTCTGAGACGATTCCGTTTATGAGAATATTTACTATGTCGAGGTAGATTAAGATGGCAATGTCAAAGCCTACACAATCCATTTTCCCATTGCTGTTCACAGCTAATTCCTACAAACATGTCTTTGGCTTTTAAGAGCCTGTACAATTATATTTTTGTGTTTCTATTTTTCATTTTGTCCATCGGAGGGAAGTGTTATTGCCGTGTAAAGTAAACATAAATGTCGAGGGCTCATTCACTCATTTTACTGCCCAGTAATCATTGTACTGTCCGTATTCCACTCACAATGACTTAACCAAGTGGGCCCATATTGCTTGTTAATGTATTCTAAATGTGAAGGCACAAGAACCTATACGTGCCATCCCCTCTATTCTACACAGCAAGTTTTATACTGGTACAATACTGAATGTCGTAGTTGGGATATACATCTTCATTCACAGCCCAGATCCAAGCCAAATGTTAAGGAAAAACCCACTGTCGGAAACATGATCAGGAAATTTGCATTTTAATTAAAATTTAGCCTGTGTTTATTTCAAACTTCCAGCTTTATCAACACAAGACCATGTAACTCTGTAACCAGGAAGACTACGTGAAATTATCCTTCCAGCATATCAATGTACATTACATTTATCTTGACACGACGATGAAACGGGCATTAAGTCCTTCACTTATAATGACTTGCTAACCGCGATCCTTGGCATATCAGCGCCATATTGTACTTGTTGGCTTAACTTAAGGGGTAACCGTATCCGTGGTGTAGTGAAAAGAGCGTCTGCCTGGAGAGTGGAAGGTCGGGGTTCGATTCCCGGCCGCGTCATTCCAAAAGACGTAAAAGGATGGTACTTGTTGTTACCCTGTCTGGCGCTTGGCATTAAGGGGCTAAAACAAGGACTGGTCGGCTCAAAGCCAGTATGTTGTGTCTGAGTGGGGTATTCATGTTAAACTGCGGCGTGGTATCTCAGTGAGCTAGCTCTATAAAACCGGAATTAGTCCGGACTAGTACCAGCAGCCACACACACACGTGCCTGCACGTCGCTATATAAGTGCAATAATCATGAACGCGATGTTAAACCCCATTTCACCCCACTATCCCCACATCAGCGGTAAATGTCCACGACACCACTCAGGGTTCCGCTCACGTCAAGCTAACACGCCCTAATTAGAATGAAACAGTGATCACAGCGACGTTAAACCCAATTGCATGACTGACAAGACCCTCATCAAGTGTGTATGAAGTGCGTATGTGTATTCCCTGTGTTAGACGATTCATTGTCACATACCTCGGTAAATCTCATAAAATATTATGGAAAGTACACAATTCTGTCCTTGATAAAAGTTCCTGTATTCCCTTCAAACGATGCAGCGGTGTACATGTAGCCAAGTGGGTAGAGCGTTCGCTCGTCACGCGGAAATCCCGGGTTCGATACTACGTGCAGCCACACACTACTGTTGGGGACCGTTGCGTTCGGTCGAAGCTGTCCAGTACCGGTAACAACCTCACAATACACACTGTAAGTAAGTAAGTGTTGTTGTCCCCTTGTTGAAGTGGTATGTCTGAGATATTCCAAAGAGTCAAAGCTACATACGTAATTCTATATCACTACACGTACGTGGTTCCGTGTGAGATTCGAAATATCAAATGTCGGTCTCTATGTCTACTTCCTGTATGGGCTGTGAAGCAAAGTCCTCAAAACCCTACCCATAATCATTATAACTCTCTGCTGAAAGGACATTCGTCACCACTCGCCCCTTTCCGTAACCTGCAAGAAGACTCGTCCCCCTATCGATGAATGTTATGTGCGAAAATACGACAAACCAATCAGAATGCGCATAGGATTTAAAGTTCTTCGTCAAAGAATCCCTCAGAAACAATTTTTGATTTTACATATGTCTTTCATCTAAAAATATATCCAAGACACGGTTAAATGTGTTCAATCATACTGTATAAATTGTATTCTAGATCACTAGAGATACATTGTAGGTATATATATAACTAGGAAGACACGTTTCACGGGTTTAACCCGGAGTATTTCAGTGTAAACAAACCACTTCCTTCATGAATTGAATGCTTCATGTGTTTATACTGTGACACTCTTATTCATAACTGTACGGCACAAGCTTCAATATACAGGTAGGTGGAAGCGTATGAATGTGAATCTTAAAAGGAATGAGTATGGTTTTACGTCGCTTTAAGCAATATTCCAGCAATATCATGGCGGGGAACACCAGAAATGGGCTTCACACATTGTACCCTTGCGGGGAATGGAACCCAGGTCTTCGGCGTGACGAGCGAACGATGTAACCACTAGCCAAGTGCATTGTGTTTAGTATCATAATATTTGGGCGTCAACACCTTGTCACTGTTTATTGTGACGCCGTAGAGCTTTATCGCTACTTCGAAAATAGCCACAACGTGTTAGTCATACATGTATGTTATAGGGCCTGTTTATATTGCTGCTGCCACATATTTGACCCACTGTATTGCATTTCGATTACTGTTAACCCAATCTTGTCTGTTATTAATTATTTCTTGAACTTGTGTGGTTATTTACTAATTTCACAATTTACATCTGCACGTACTCCATTTCTGGGTTGCACCCTGGGAAACAACTAGTAACACATCGTTTATAATTTGCCTGTGTGCATAGCCCCATTACGAGCAAAACATGATAGCCCTGATCGTTTGTTTCAAGGAAAAGGAACAGGACAGAGAGAAAATTTCCCTAATCATAAATAGATGGCAGTCTTCAGTCTGGCAGTAAGCAGTTAATTCAACATTTTTTAGCCTTCGATGTTGACCCAGGATCCCATCAAGGTTTGTTAGCCTTCGATGTTGACCCAGGATCCCATTTTAATTGCTTGAATCTTTCTGGAGGCGGCTTAAAACCATACTCACTCACTCGTATTTAAATGGCGAACACTCGAGGTCACACGCCGCTTAAATATGTATGCTTTAGGCGTCTATGACAGCTGGATGCCTATCTCGGTCTTTGTCAAGATGTCTGCATATTTGTCGGTCGAAACATTCCAACATTCTCTGAACACTTCCTCGTCTCCCGGCTGTAGCGTCCTCATAAGCCAACAAACACACTACTGTCTCTCGGGGCGGTCGGGTAGCCTAATGCTTAAAGCGTTCGATCGTCACGCCGAAGACCTGGGTTCGATTCCCTATATGGGTACAATGTGTGAAACCAATTTATAGTGTCAAACGCCCTGATATTGCTAGAATATTGCTAAAAGCTACCCAAAGCCATACTCACTCACTCACTCACTACTGTCTCAAGTTTAAGAATGAAAACGTGCCATACACAGTCAATATTCTCCATCTAAGATGTATCCTATGTTGGGAGCCTGGTTTTGTTCAAATAATATTGTGTGAATTATAATGATATTTACTGTGAAGACTTTCGTCTCTTGATAGTGCCAGGATCCGCTGATAACGTGTTCGAGTATGCTCCTCGGTCTGACAGCACCATACACATTCCCATTGGTTTTCCAAAATGGTAACATTATGTTTGTATTACCTTCACGAAAACATTTTGTCGGTCATACAGACCATGAAACAAATATATATTTTATATTTTATAGAACTATAAACTACGGTTAGAAAGAAATCAAAGGGGTCATTCATTTTAGTTCGTTATAACCGTAGTTCGTTATAAGCATATATGCAGCAGCATATGTACAGCAAGTGGTCAGAACAAAAGAAATAAGTTCCCTATTCGTTATAAATGTGTTCGTTTTTTGACGTAGCTTACTGTGTATGTATATATAATCCTACAGCAAGAACTTCGGGCTTTTCTCCATGCAGCTGGCACGCAGATTTAAGTTTAACGCCGCTTTGAAACGTAGCACAGCCAACTGCAGCGCCTGAGGCAACTCTGTTCATGTCATTTAATCATGCATACACACGTGCGAAACATCTGAAGAATGTACATATTCGTACCACACATCACCCCATGCGATTAACTGTGTATCCTTGAGGCATCCTGCATATTGCATGACTTCAGTATGTTAAATATGTATTAATATTTTGTAGAGTCATCATTTCTTACGATTTGTGATAATACCATAACGTATACGGTGTATATATTGATATTTGTGTTGCAGCAGTTTGGTTCCTCAGTAGGGTCCCAAGTGAGTGGAGTTACAATGCATTATTTCTAAGCGTAGCTGAGTTATGCCCCTTTCTTATTACGTGTGTACACCTCACTGTTGTCTTTTGACGTCAGAGAGGAAAGTCGATTTTCTTATTTCAAAGCAAGCTATTTTTCGTATCGAATGTATAACGTTCTAAATGAGCAAACACATATATTTTTTTTATAAATTTGTGTCGTAAAGATATTAGGCAGTATTTTTTTTGCTCAGTTTCCGTAAAGCTGTACAATAAAAAATCGCCTCAGTACTTGTATCGGTAAACGATAAAAAGTAGCGAAATTTGCTGTTTTTAAGCATAACAAATTCTCGGAAAACGCTTCTGTCTTTTTTTAAACCATTTTTAATATTTACAGTAAAATTTACACCATGAGATAGGAAATGCAATATTCTACGGAGGGGACCTACTGCCGCGCGAGCGCAATTCTCACACAACGTTCACATTTTATGAAAATGTGCGCCAGAAAAATTATTCGGCATCATGGGGTTAAATATGTTAAATATGTTATCAGGTCCCCAGCAGCCTCCCAGATGTACATGAAACAAAACACGATTCCCTGATGAGCGTGAGTGTATGTTAGTTTAAAGTTAAAACCTCAACGAACTTAGCTTCTTTAAGTCTTGTACGGGCTTATTCTTCCCGTTGTCATGACAACACCTCTGTCACGTGAGCCTCTCAAGCTGTTTAAGCTTTGTATTTTGATAAGCCGACACACGGATAATCCTGAATTTGTGCCATCCAACTTGAAAGCGAGACTCGAGAAACCTTTCTTTTTTATGTAAAGCGATGTTTCATTGTTAGAAAAGCACATTCTGGCTCTCTCGAATTTCACTGTTGCTAGTAAATTTGATGCTTAAATGTAAAAGAAATTGAATTTCAGAAACTCCGATGAATTCCCTTACAGTATTCCATACTTCTCGCCTTTTACATGTAGTTGGTAATTGATAAGGCAAAGCAAAATGTAGGGTGTTTCTGGTCTCCGTCCTCGTCATTTTCAACCCAAGCGTGGAGATACGATAGTTAAGTCTGGACCCTGATACAAATATATCCAATACAGCCCATACAAGTCTATAATGTTTGGCAAGTCTAGATTACTGCAGTATCGGGGATAGAGTTTCTGTTCTCCTTTTTATAATATTTTCATTAAGATAATCTAACAACTGTTTTTCTTCTGTAAGATGTGTTCATTTCAGAGACTAGATGTTAGTCTAACTATAGGTATGCACGAATCGGGGGTGGGGGGTGGAGGGGTGTGGGGAGCTTGGGGCTTGTCAAGTGTAGTTCAGAATCACTCTACACAACCTTTATGAATCGCTGCACAAAGGGCTTTGTAACACCGTATACAACTACGTTTTTGCGTCTAGATTGTATAGTGTTATTAAAACATGCAAAGGACTTTGTCAAAAAGAAAAAAAGCTACATCATTTTAGACCAAAGCAAAAGACAACCAAAATAGTTTTTGTTTTGTCTAAGCGCTTCTATATCAGTGATTGAAATCGACAGTACCAAACTGATGCTTGTCATATCGTGATTATGAATAGTACAGATATGCAACTTCAAGGGGTTTCCATTTTATGGGAATTTATTAGAATAGCTGTGTCATGTATATGTTGTTTTTTCCCATCTCCACAGGCATTGCAAAATAATACTAAATGCAGATTTGCAAAGACTGTACCTTTGAAGTCGTGCTTCTCGTAAGAACTACAGTAGGAATCGTGTAGTCATACACTGGGACGTGGTCGATTGCGTGTTATTTAAAAACTGTCGTCATATGGCTGGAACAATGCTGAGTGTTGCTTTAAACAACAAACAAACAAACAGTACTCATTAACTAGTTCAGCTTTCAACGCCGGTTTGGGCTCGGCTCGGCTTTCCTCACCTCACCTGAAATCGTACCACACCCTGACATGGCTGAAAAATGTTAAACGTAGTGTAAAATCCAACAATCACTCAATTTGTTTGTGTCGTGTTCTCTGAAAGTAAACATCCGATTCATGACGGATATAAACGATCTGCACCAGGTCCTACTAACTCAGAATATGTGACCTACGTGCACACACACTAAACAGTTCGGCAACACGTAACTATAATTCAAAGGAGCACAGTGTTAAGTTCTTGTCAAATGGGAGATCGGCATTTCACCACGGAGTGTACATAAGATCCCTATAAATATCCCGTTGACACCAAATTAATAAACGCTGTGTGCATGCAAAACGGGATATTCGGCTATATTTAAAGGAAGTTCAGGCGGGTTACATTTTAAGATCATGAGCTTCATGTGTCATTTTGACAATTCGTAATAACAAAAAGAAAAGTTAGAATGCTCCACATCTTTCACGGAACACATGATGTTGTTTTTCTATCGACGGCTGAGACATTGAAGGTTCCTAAGGCACTAGACGTATTCATTAACGTTAGAGTGGCCGCCCTTCGCTGTGCAGAGTTGCGTCCCTAAGCTCGCCAGAAATCTATGGGTTCGAATCCCGGTTCGCCCCAATTATGTTTCCAGGTTTGATGGTATACCATGCCCGTACTCGTGGGTTTCACCAAAGTGGCAAACGTCTTACACCTGCATCACTTAGAGTTTTCCTCCAACACCAAGCTGACACGATATAACAGGAATATTGTATATATAGCGTTAAACCCAACTCACTGACTCAGAAGTGTTAATAATAAATCCTGTAAATGAATGAAGCACTGTATCCGTTTCCTGTGACAAGAAGATGTCCTAATCCTAAGTCAACACGTCAACACGTCAACACTAAAAATAGAGTCTAGCAAGACTAAAGGGGAATTTTGCATTCGTCACGCTCACGCATATTGATGTAGAGTATGATTGGAGAGATACATGTTTTAATTAAACATATATTATTGTCCAAAAACACAAAGGGGTTGGGCACAAGTGCACAACGTATTACCGCCTTCTCCCTAGAGATGCATTAAGAGATGAGGGACCGATCTATTGATATTCGTCAAGGAGCGATTGACATAAATGGACACGACTTTTAACTAAATTATTTCAAATATCCTTTACCACTGATTATTTATACTTTTGTAACTTGTTTCTGTGTATAAGACATATGCTTTCGGAGGAGGGTGTCAATTGTCAAGCCTTGTTAGGGACCGACCGTTTGACATTCTGAGATAACCCTGGATCGGTCCCTTTGAAGTGTTCCGTAAACTGCAGTGCAGGACGTTGCATGACAGGCCATGTTTATCGTCAATATCTGCAAAATATTTGAATGTTCAATCATATTATTATTTTTTTTTCGACTTTTTTCTTGCAGAAAGTGGAACAGATTTAGCCCAAAGCTTTTGATCACGCATAGTCATGTGAAATCCCCAGTCTAATTTCCTGTGTTCACTTGTATGACTCAAGAGTTTTAAAGTTGACGTCGAGACAGGTTAAGAGGTACGCCGGATTTCTGGTGTGTGTGTGCGAATCTTCAGTTTGATAAATATTTATATCTACTGCCGACGTCAATATTGATAAATATTTATATCTACTGCCGACGTCAATATTGGATTTTTCAAAATGTCATTAATTCGTAATAAATGGTAATTATGGATATTAACATAAGACATGTTTAAAGTGTTGATATAAGATAGTTACGTTACATGTTGTTCGTTGAGAGTCATTCCATCGGGGGGGTGGGGGGGGGGGGGGGGGGGGGGGGGGGGGGGGGGGTTAGACTTGTGGTTACAGTATTCGCTCGTCACGGAAAAGGCCCGGGTTCGATTCCCCACATGGGTAAATTGTCTTAAGTCAATTTCTGATTATCCGCCCTGATATTGCTGATATAGGCGGCGTAAAACCATACTAACTCATTCCATCGACATCATTAATGGAACATAATATGGCGCCTCTGTACAGACTTGAGAACCCTGACTGTTTGGAACCATGGGACCACGTCGGTTACTCATGCCTTGACATAACTACAACAGTGTTGTACAGTCAAGTCTCGTTAATCCGACACTCGTTAATCCGACAATCGGCTTGTGGTTGAATTCTAACAGGAGGGAAGGATTGAGTATGGTTTTACACCGCTTTTAGATATATCCAAGTGACGTTATGGCAGGGGATACAAGAAATGACATTCACACCTTTTACCCATGTGAGGAATCAAACCGGGTCTTTGGCGTGACGAGCGGACGCATTAACCACTGGGCTACCCGACCGCCCTTAGAGTACGGGAAATCTGTGAAGATCAATGTTAGAATTTATCGATGGTCATGACATCAATCGCTGGGTGCTCTGATCCACGCTCGGTTATTACTAATAGAGGGACGGTCGGGTAGCCTAGTGGTTAAAGCATTCGCTCGTCACGCCGAAGACCCGGGTTCGATTCCCGACATGGGTACAATGTGTGAAGCCCATTTCTGGTGTCCCCGCCGTGATATAAGTGGAGTATTGCTAAAAGCGGCGTAAATCTTACTCACTCACTATTACGAATAGTACGTCGTCATTGGCTGGAATGTAACACAGGAAGTATCAGCTAGAAACATAAAAAATAATGACTTATGTACACTTCGCTTCCTGGTACGGTTCGACCTGCTCTCTAGGGGCGCTTGGCGTTGCAGTGTTTATCACGTTGAATACATCGTACAACAGTAACGGGTATGTGTTTCTGTCAATACGTTTATCTTCATTGTGTTGCGTTTCTTTTCGGAGGTTGTTTTCCACCGGTTGGACTGTGTTGCAAAACTAATTTAAATTATTTCTAAACGTTCTTCTTTACTTATAAGCAGCAAAATATCTGCGCTTGTACTCAGAAAACTTTACAGATCGTGTTTTATCAGTTCAGCCCAGTTTCAACAAAATCAGGAATAGACAAGCTGGATAAACAACTCTCTCAAGGCAGTATTTTACCGAATATTCAAACATATAATCCAGTTAGAAAATCATCCCCTGTCGCTACCCTTCAGACTCAGTATCCCGTTTACTAAAATAAGATCCACAAACCATAGATTACCAATATAGAAAAGCGGCGACAGAAGACAGAATTTGTAGTCACTGTAATAAACATGACTGACGAATATCACTATATACTAATATGTCCTTTTCTGCATTACCTGCGTAAGTTATATATTCAGAATAAGTATTTTATAAGACCTAGTGTGATACTACTTGATATGTTACTAAATACTTAAAGTTTATTACAACAAAGAAAACTAGTACAGTTACCCTTTTCGCGAACACCTGGTGTCATCACTGATTTTCAGTGGTCCATTCATATAATTTTCCCCGCTGTTTGCCCTAAACGCCAAGTGGTATCTGTTTCGGCAGAAAATATCTAGGCTATTCTCTTGCACTGACAATTTATATTTACACATACACGTATGCTTTTGTGGGTCGTTGCCATGCCCTGATTGCAAACATGTCACAAACACATCACACAGCCGGTCAGTAGCATGCTAAAACAACAATTTAACAAACAAATATCTCCACTCTAGCTCTTCCGTGTCACTTAATAACACGAATTAGCAATCAGGAAGTCATGAATTCGTAATAAAAATTAGCATCACTTTAGCATTCAACATGCTTGAGTGAGTGAGTGAGTGAGTGAGTGACTTGTGTTTTGCGCCGTAGCAATATTTCAGCAATATCACAGCAGGGGACACCAGACACGGGTTTCACATTCTGTATCCGAGTCTCTCGTAACAGGGGTGGTCCAGTTTTTATCAAATCGTACCTCATTGTATTTGACTTGTGCTGTGTCTGAGATGAGACTGGAATACATTATCTGACTGTTTGTGGCGAATAGAACGCGTGTTGGAACGCTTTAACTACTGAGCTACCCCACCCCTCCACATGCTTCGAGTAGCAACTTCCCAGCAACAACCCATGCTTGTCGTAAAGGGCGACTTGCTTGTCGTAAGAGGCGACTAACGGGATCGGGTGGTCAGGCTCGCGGACTTGGTTGATGCATGTCATGATATCCCAATTACGTGGATCGATGCTCATGGTGTCAGTCACTGGATTGCTGAGTACCACTATAGTGGCATTAGTAGCACATGCGTTGCACCACAAACATGTATCCGGGTGCAATGCAAAAAGCATAACAGCAGCCAAACTGTAGCAAAACAACAGCAACTGAAGATAATTCAAGTAGCGTCCATGCCACGCAACAAAATCCCCCTGATTATAGAGTGAGTGAGTGACTGTATATTTATAGTCACATCGGCAATATTTCAGCCATATCGTGACTAAATCAAGTTTGACAGAAATACCTGATTGTAGAACCACAATAGAACCGTGGTCAGATGACCTGATACTGGGACGCGTGATCATGGTCATTACCCTGTGTAAATAGCACGCACAGTGTAAGCTTACTGTAATCCAAGTCGGCCTTATTGAAATACCAGCATTTATATATCAAGCACCGTTCAAGTACTTCCGCGTTTGTAGTTCGCCAGACCCAGTATTAGTAATATACTATGTTATTATAGTTACTAGGAAGTTGACATGTTGCTACGTTCTGAGTGAGTGAGTTGGGTTTAACGCCGCTTTTAACAGTATTCCAGTTATATCACGGCGTGTCAGCTTAATGTGGGAGGAAAGCCCCAAGTGATGCAGGTCTCAGACGTTTACCACTTCGGTGAAACCCACGAGCACGGGTATGGTGCTGACAAACCTAGAAACATAATCGGGGCGAACCGGGATTCGAACCCACAATCATAGGTTTCTGGCGTGCCCAAGGGACGCAACTCTGCACAGCGAATCGCGGCGCCTTAGACGACTGGGCCACCCGTGCCCCCTGCTATGTTCTGAACGAACCAATACTCCGTGTCAGGCCACATGCAAGTTGTACCTGTTTCTCGTCACCGACCACCGACCCTTGAGGCTTGTGTTGTTTGGTCATGCTATATTCCACTCTCCTTCCCAGAGCACCCTGTGGGAAACTAGTACGTCTACCACAGGCTATTGAGATGTGAATATTCGTCCTACGCAGTCCATTCAAGATATTGCGTGTCTTTCATCTGTCTCATTTTTGAAGAGTGTACACTTTGAGAAGCACATATTTCATGAATTGAGAAAATGTCCTGAACCGTGAAACTGGTCGGGTAGCCTAGCGGTTAAAGTGTTCGCTCGTCACGCCGAAGACCAGGGTTCGATTCCCGACAAGGGTACAATGTGTGAAGCCCATTTCTGGTGTCCCCCGTCGTGATATTGCTGGAATATTGCTAAAAGCGGCGTAAAATCAAACTCACTCACTCACTCACTGACTCCGAGTGGTGTCATACCTCTCTGTGGGGAGTTACGTCCAGTTTTACCAATTTCGTAAACTCCAAATTCTCTCCGAATATGGTAAACACCCGACGTAATCATGAGCATCGATCCACGCAATTGGGATACGATGACATGCATCAACCAAGTCAGCGAGCCTGACCACCCGATCCCGTTAGTCGCCTCTTACGACAAGCATAGTCGCCTTTTACAGTAAGCATGGGTATCTGAAGACCTATCCTACCCAAGATCTTCACGGGTCCTGTGTGAAAAGGTTTTAGTGTTTTGCAACTGAAACCGAAGCTATTACTTCTCTTGGACAGACGAGATATGTTCAGTACGTTGTGCGTTTTGGTCAATTCAACATTTCTGATTAATATCAGGGGCGACAACTCTGTATATACTCTTATACGTCGAAACATTTGTTGCGGCAAAACAATCTTCAGCAAAACTTCTAGTGATGTACCGCTTTGGCATTTATTATATTCTAGTAATAACGCGTTGTTGGGACGTTGGTAATGTATCAAAATCTGGTAAAATACCTCGATACTCCCAAACATACACACTTTAACCGTCACCAGAATCTTCTCGACTGATGCGAGGGCTCGGTAGGCGCAGTCGTCTAATTAAGGCGCTGCAAGTCGCTGTTCAGGGCTGCGTCCCTTGGGCACGCCAGAAACCTATTGTCGTGGGTTCTAATCCCACTTTGCCCTGATTATGTTTCTAGGTTTGTCAGCACCATACCCGTGCTCGTGGGTTTCACCAAAGTGGTTAACGTCTGAGACCTGCATCACTTCGAGCTTTCCTCCCACATCAAACTGGAAAGCCGTGATATAACGGGAATACTGTTCAAAGCGGCGTAAAACCCAACTCACTCACTCTCGACTGTTGCCAAAAAGAATTGGATAACGTTATTACTTGGAATTAATTACACCTGACAACCATGGCAACGTTATATCTAAATTCCAACAACAACTAAAAGTAATTATGCTGACATTTCTTTCTGAGCTGGTATCTTGCATGTTGTGGTGCCGTGTTGTGTTTCCGTTGTACGCTCTGATATCACTGTGGGCTGCATGACATACAAGCAGATTATTCTTTGTGATTATGTATGGGCAATAAGGTATGTGTTCGATTGCGTAATGACGCAGATTTCCTCCCGTGCAACCAGTCATCTGCCTTGTGTGTACTCGATTAATTTCTGGTGTTGACGTCTATATTCCATCCGACATGCACGTCCTCCATACTACGGCATGGAAATTCGGTTTTCATGCGAGGCTGACATGCGCTGCCGGTACAGGTCATAGACAATGTCCGCGATAAGCGTCAGCCAAGAGTCTCATAACGGTAACATATGAGACACACATTAGACCAAACTTGATATCCTTGATATCTGTTTGTTTGTCATTTGTTTGTTGTTTAACGCCGCACTCAGCAATATTCCAGCTATATTACGGCGGTCTGTAAATAATCTGTAAATTGTCTGGACCAGACAATCCAGTGGTGGACATCATGACCATCGATCCACGCAATTGGGTTACGATGACATGCATCAACCAAGTCAGGGAGCCTGACCACCAGATCCCGTTAGTCGCCTCTTACGACAAGCATAGTCGCCATTTAGGGCAAGCATGGGTTGGTGAAGACCTATTCTTCCCCGGATCTTCACGGGTAGCTTGATATCTCGGCTGCGCTCAAGGCTAATTTTGAGTAACATTTGGGGTCATAGTCATCTGAGTTGCGTTCTGAAACCGACTACAGAAATATTGATTTTACTTCATGAGAATTCGTTGCGTGGTACCAGCCTGTATCAAGACCGTTGAACTGTCAATATCTGTCAACTATCAAGGGCATTAGCTAATAAAATGGCACGTTTACAGTATAATTCAGGATTGCATTGAAACGACTTATTTGCTGTACCACCCAGAAATGGAATAATTTTATTTCTTAAACCGATTTTACTGCCTGACATTGAACCAGAAATTTACTGTTACATATTTGCTAAGGCCTAAAGGTAATACTGTTTTACTTTTACCGTGTCAGCTTTATCGTTTAAAAATAGTTTCCAAATAATATGTATGAGTAAAAATGTATTGTATTTATAATAACATCATACTTGACTCATGTAAAGAAATACTGAAGTGCATTTTCGGTTTATCCACAGGGACAGTCAGAACTGTAAGATAAAACTCTTTTGAATGTTGTCAGTTTACAGCTAGTTTGTCTTTGGCTGATGGAAGTTTCGCAATAAATGCTGTCGTGATGTGCTGCATCAACCGCATCACATATCGTTCGTAATGCATCTGATGGTAATTTTCTAAAATGTACTGTTCTCCCAAATATGACGACTGCAATCATTAAAATAGGAAAAACTATTAATCATCCAAAACTGAATTCGATATGACATATCGTTTGGGTGAGATGAAGCAATATCTCCTAGCTGATTTCAATACAATGAAATTACATCACAATCCTTTGCAGACCATTGTGACGTCTTCGCTACCATGACTTCACAATCAAATGCCATTCCTAATCTCTCTTCCACTGAAGCTGATTAGCTGTAGTAAACTGTTGTTTTTGCGCCCAAGACACTGGTTATTTAAGAAATATACCCGCTGTATTTTGAAATGTGAGATGGTCTCACTGAAGAATCAATATCTGATTCTCTTATTTTTAATTTGGAACCAAGCGCTTTTGCGCTTTTGCACTCTACAAGCCTCGGAGATTTAAACTTTCATCGTCTTGTGTTGATATATTTCACATAATAAGATACGAGGGTGATGTTCTCTATCGATGCCTCTTTTGTATGAAAACTGTAACCTATCATCCGTTATACAGACTTCGCAGCTCGGTGGATGTCGTGTATAATACACAGTGAAGCAGTCGTGGCATGTATATGTTACAGTCAATGTGTTATGAAATTCAACATCAAAATGTTTTGATTTCGTTATCATAATTTTTAGCTTACCTTTGGAATAAATGCACATATTTTTCAGACAGTTTGTATAAAGAAATATATTGGCTTTTTGTACAAATGTATGTAATGTATAACTCCTTGTAAAAATTGCTGTAATACATTCTGTTCTGCTGTGTTGTGTTGCACGAACTAACGAATCAGTGAATCATATATCAAATATCTGATGATATGTTTGTCTAACAAGGTCATCTTCACCCAGATCTATGTATCTTCCAGCTGGATACATTGAATTCACCCAGACACATACTTATTAATATTAATATGTTTTATTAATTATTTTCTGTCGCGCAATTACACGTGCAGCTGTTCCCTGTTTATGGGCTTCTAGAGTACACATTACACGTCATGCGCATATTAACCTAACGTCGACCATACCGGCGACAGATATAACCATTATACAACCACACCATATTTTCACGCTGTGAGGTAGGTTGTTCCTATTCCTGAAGTAGAAATCATTCTGAAATGTTTGTAAACGTAAGGTGGCATCTGTTAGTTTCGCGTTGTTATGCCAGTTGCTATAGCCTCTGACAGACACCATTACAACAGTTGATGCGTCAGTGACAAAAAGATGTCCGATGCTGTTCACTATTTGACCTTTCCCGTTTGAAATGTGAACGTGAAAAGTGTTTGGGTGAACAATTGACTTGCCTTTGCATGTGTTTGTGACGGATGCCACCGCTTGGGCAGAGTATGCTCACTTTTTCTCGAATACCTGGTCACTATTTGATAGTGTTTCATTAACACATGCTCATGACATAAACTTCTTACGTATATGGAAACTTTTTAAGGGTTTTGTCGCTTTTATATCCTTCTGTAGACTTTCCTGGGACACAATGAAGTCCATGTATGTATTTTTGTGGTTATTGAAAATGTCATGCCTTGCTTTACCGGTTGTCGCCCGTGAATATCTCACTGACAGAAACTGTTGCACCAATGCAGCTGCAGCTCCATGCTTGTTCTCAAACATTTTCGAGACGATGAAATCGGATTTTCAATATAGCAACTGAAGCCATCTTAAAAAATCAATAAAAGATAGCTACACGATAAATCGCAAAGTACAATGAAGAACGAGGCGTGGTATATTTCACGATAAAACATTGTTCTATCATGATTTGACATCCGAACATACTCTCATAACTTGATGTCGTAAAATAGATGACATCATGTTTGGAGAGGGAAGTGGTTTGTTCCCTTTAGATGTACCTAGGCAACGCAAATAAAGGACACTGCCGACAGATCGCACCCAAACGTGGACGAGATATGATAATCTGTAATGGGTAAAAACTATAGATAATGGCCGTAAAGACTTTACGTCAAAGAGTGGGTAACTGGAAAAATCGACATACAACTCGATCTGCTAACTTTGAAACCTCGCACTACTCTGCTAGTGTTTAAGGTATCCTTTTAAAGTGTTCGAGACATGTCCTGATAGATAAATTTGATTCGTTTTTCAAACCATATCAGATCCTGAGCTCATGTTTTTCGTAATCGGTAGACTTTCTTGAACTCCTGAACAATTCATCATCACTGTGTTTCGTTTCTCATGACTACTGTGTTCTATCGCTGGTGATTTTTTTGCATGGCACTAACAGCATCAAAACAATCTCGAAAATAACATCTGTCCATAGATTTCCTTTCCACTTCCAGGGTTGTAGGGTAGCCCAGTGGTTAAAACGTTCGCTTGTCACGCCAAAGTCCCGGGTTCGATTCCCCACATGGGTACAATGTGTGAAGCCAATTTCTGGTATCCCGCGGTGATACTGCTCGAATAGTGCTAAAAGTGGCGTAAAACAACACTTACTCACTTATTTTCTACTTCCTTAAGTCAAAGCCTTTCTGATACCACATGGCTATTTACCAAACAATCGCAACATTAAAGCTATCATGGCGGTAACTATCATTTCAAAGGTTGAATTTGTTTCAATTTTCTGGGGTTTTGTAAGCATTTATGTTGACATACAGTACCAACATCCGGCTGTCGCCATGCATCCTGTTTTTTATGTAAGCGTGAGACTTGTTTTCGTGTTCAGAGGCAGTGAGAGACAGCACACTTACGATTAGCTTGCTAAGCTCGACATATCAAAGTGACCATGGCAGGATGTTTTGCTCACTGTATGTCCGTCCGTCGACTTCCTAATGAAGATGATGAAACTCATACGTTTAAGGATGCCTTGAACCTTGAGATTTGTTCCTGGGGTCACAATACGAAAAACGTAGTTGTTTAAGGATACATGTGTGGAAGATAAACAGCTTATCTTTCACACACGGCAATATGGATTGTTTTTTATGTAAATTCGAAACATCAACACCAGGGATTATTTAGTCACGAATATCTGTCGAAACCGATTCCAGTAGGAGAAAATCCTGTGAATGGATCACTGAAAATGACCGATATTACAAAGTTAATTTTAGAGTCTTATTTCATAACAGACACCAATACCTTTCTTGATGGCTGAACATATCAACAGATTGTATGCAGAATTTACGAATTATAGCTGATTTCTGCTGTAACCAGAGTTTCAGGTAAATCATATCTTATTATTTGTGTGTGGATCACTGACTGTGTACCACGTGGGACCCGCTGATCCGCTGTGCATAGGACCACATGCCACCACGTGTTTACTGACAATTCTGAGAGTGTGCCACGATTCGCTGCCTTTATCCTGTTCATTATCACCACCTACATTCTATACAGGGTTTAGAGCACTGACTGTGTACCGTCTGGGACCCGCTGATCATGGGTTTAAATCCTCGTTTCGTCTCGCCCAAGATCGATCCCCTACCGGACCGTAGAAGTGGTTTCACCAACGTGTAAAACATATTTAGAAGTGTCAGTTTACCTTTTCCTGTGTTGGAGGTGACAAAGGGAAGCGATAGTTATATAGCTTTTATAAATACTGTATTTAACGTTACCTTGCTATATAGAGGTGTATCATATATCATACTGACCGACATTTTCCACTGGTCGATCCGCATCTCATGAACAGTGACAGTCCATAAACATGGTATGGAAACAACAGCTTGCTGGTGCAGATAACATATACTGCCTTCACTCCACAACTCACACAACAAATAACCAACACAGAACCTCCAGATAACCTGTTTGAAATTGTCCGTCATACTGTAACAGTAGGGCACAGGTGGCACAGTCGTCTAGGGCACAGGGAGTTGCGTCCCTTTGTGGTGCCAGAAACCCATGGTCGTGGTTCCGGTTCCGGTTCGTCCCGATGATGTTCCTATTGCCAGCGTACCCGTGTTTTCGGATTTCACCAAAGTGGTAAACGTCTGAGACCACATCAAGATGACAAGCCGTGATATGACTGAAATACTGTTTAAATGGTAGCTGAACCTACACACTCACTACTGTTACAGTAGTTAGATATATGAACGTTGACAGATCAAAAGCTGTCGCCAAACCGACTAGATATGTGTACTTCATTATACCCCGCCACGAAGTGAGGCGGAGGATGTTGGAACGGAGTTCTTCCGTCCGTCCATCCGGTTCTCAAATGGGGACAAATTGTCAGAGAAAAGAAATTTTTGCACACTGGTGTTACTGGTCATGATCTCAAATGAGTTCGAAAATTGATGTCGTAAATAAAAATTTTACAGAGTTATGGCCTTTGCTCCGTTATTTTCAACTTCGTGCATACTACGTGAAATGGTGACAAGGTTTCTCAGAAGCTACTGATGTTACATGAATGAAAGTTGATAAACTTGTTAAGACTGAATTCGATAATTGATCCCGTCAATTAAAATGTGGGCAAGTTTTCTCAGAAACAACTGAAGTTAGCTTATCCATGAGATACTTATCAAGACTGAATTATTCTTTTCCAGAGCAAGGGCCTTTTGTGTGTATTAATTTCGCATTTTATCATTTTTCTGATGACAAAAACTATCCCAAGTGCCTATCGCTTCTTGAGGCTTTATGGGTCTCTTTTTAAAGTAATGTTCACTACTATATATGTGAACAAACAAACTTCTAATGTGCCTCATGGCGGGGGAAAGTGATAACGCTGTAATGGTACAAGTCCTTACTAATGACGGTTTTATAGTGCTAACCCACTAAGGTACCATGCCGCAGTTTAACCTGGATACCACGTTGACACAGTTTACTGACCCCGAGCTGACCATTCCTTGTTTTATTCCCTTAATGCTGACCAAAGAGGAACCCATGGAGGTTCCAGGTGCGAATTGGTCCCTATAGGAGCAACTTATTACCACGTTGTAAACCAAATTTCACCAACTTTCCCACAAGATAACAAAGCAATATCCTATCTTATCTTAACACCGTTGTACACAGACTAGATACATGTCGAGGACATGGATGTCAGACAACATAGGAACGCAGCCACCTTGTACCACAGGCGTCTATGGTGAATTTCCGGAAATACTTGAGATAAACTTATGTTGAAGGACAGACATAGGGGACATGTGTTATATACATTGCAAATCTAATGAGAAACCACCGACGTCTTCGTGTACCATTTTGTCAGCAATTTCACCTTTCGCTAGCCTTTGTAACTTGTTGGTTATTGTATATGAGTCCTTACTAAAGGGTTGACAAGGCCACGAGGTGGTGGGACAGACTTCTGGTAAAAGCGTAGCCACGGGTTTGATTTCAGTAATATCAGGGCAGGTGAAACAAGAAATGGACTTCACACATTGTACCAATGTGGGATCCCCAACCCGGGTTTTCAGCGTGAAAACACTTTAACCACTAGGCTGCCCCAGCGACCGACATCTGTCCTCTAAATAATGTAATACCTTCCAATATGCATTGGCCTTGAATATGACACCTGACTCTATAGTGTATTATGCACATGTGGCATGTAATATATAATCTATGCATTACTGGATACAGATAGCTTGAAATTAGTTTACTAAGATGCAACATCTGTTGAACTGTCTGAGGAATATTCAAGATTGTACTTTAGAGGGTTTTATGTTAGTTTGTTGATTAACAATATTCCAGTTACATGATGGCAGTCTGAAAATATTCGAGACTGGACAGGACAATCCAGTGAGTGACATCATGTGCATCTACGCAACGGGGATGACATCTATCAACCAAGTCAGCCTGAATCAGTATCCCGATCCTGTTTGTCGCCACTTACGACATGCATTTGTTGCTGAATACCAATTCTAACACGGATCTTCATAGGAGTCAACACTCGATACCGTTAGCTTGTAATTACAGTAAACTACGGTTATAACGAACACGCTTATAACGAACTGACGGATATAACGAACTTACTTTTTAGTCCCGACTATTTGCTGTGGTTATGCTGTATATATGCTCATAACGAACTACGGTTATAACGAACTGAAAATAGTAGTCCCTTTGAGTTCGTTATAAGCGTAGTTAACTGTAGTTTAATAAGATGTAGCATGTGTGGAAAGTGTTTTCAATGTTTGTGCATTTGGTCATGACGTAAAGTCAATGTTACCCCTTTCCTTACAGCACAAAGTAGAACATTTAGGAACCAGTTCAAAGTTCACTGATAAATAAACAATTTATTCCTTTAAAAATAATACTAACAATTATGATGTTAACAGAATTATTTTGAGTGCAGAGCTTTCGATGTTTTGAAGTTGGCTGCTTTTCCACTCAATCCATTTTATACATACGGGGAAGAGTGAGTGAGCTTTTACGCCGCTTGTGGCAATATTCCAGCAATATCACGGCGGGGGACACCAGAAATGGGCTTCACACATTGTACCCATGTCGGGAATCGAACCCGGGTCTTCGGCGTGATGAGCGAAGGCTTTAACCACTAGGCTACCCGACCGCCCCTACGGGAAAGAGTGAGTGAATTAGGTTTTACGCCGCTTTTAGCAATATTCCAGCAATATCACGGCGGGGGACACCAGAAATGGGCTTCACACATTGTACCCATGTCGGGATTCGAACCCGGGTCTTCGTCTTCGGCGTGACGAGCGAACGCTTTAACCACTAGGCTACCCGACCGCCCGTCCTACGGGAAAGATGTTGTTCCAAGATACAAATAGGACGATCTGAGATCATCTTCTATTCTACTGAAACTGTATGTCCCCTGACAAATTTTGCAGACACGTCGTAAGTCTATGTTAAAGTACGTGTAAGTAATTCCTAAGTTACGACCGCCCTATCTCTTAGTCCAAATCTCTTGGTGAAACCCTATACTCTACCCCGCTGATTTATTTGTAATGGTACACATTTCCCACCTGCATTAACCTGACATGCGATATAGCTATATTTCATGATGATGTTTCTTTAAAACAAAGTTGTTATACCATATCTAATCCACCCATGCACTCAAATACATTAAGTGGGTTCTTTTAATTATTGAATGAAGATCTGATGAACGGTCATCCTGAAAGTATGCATTCTCGATTATCCAGATTATTATATCTTCATTCTATGATATAGGAAATAGGTACACTGGATAATCGAGGATGCATGGTAAGATATGTGGGGGCTGCTTCTCTGAATTGCCTCGGTGTATGAAGTATGTGGTATGTTGTACGTGTATTAATATGTTTATTGCTTCTCACTGTGACTGAATGATAAGAGCTGATGGACAAACCGCACTAAATATATATTAACAGCAACAATTTCAACAATTATAATTATCCCATACTCATTCAGAATAGTTCAGTTTTGAACGTACGGATACCTGTAAGTGACTAAGTGAGTGACTTGACTTTTACGCCGCTTTAAGCATTCATCCAGTAGAATCACTTCAGGGGACACAAAGCATGGGCCACACACATTACGATTACGTCCGTGATTTATCCCAGTGCCATGGATGAACTAGTGACAGTAGATGAGCTAGTGTTGAGGTCAACGTGATCAACTGGTGAGTCAAATATTTGGGGGACACACAAAGTCTTCTCTATCTGCTCACAGATCCTGTGACCCATAATCATTGAAATGTCCAGCACCCTTTCATATGAGTTGGATAGTCCAAGATAAAGAGGGTATTTACAAGTTTTTCCTTTGAAGCGTCCAATGAAACAAGAGACCAGTCATTGTCTTGAAATTCATGGTCATATAAAAACTCGCATTTAAGATGTTGTTGAGTCTTACAATACTGCATAAGAATAATAAGATAAATTGCGGACGTCACCACTTTGGTTTGGCATAGAGACAGTTTTCTTATGGAACATGATGACTCTCTTATATTGTAATAATATTAACATGATTTTGTAACGTCCATAGAGACATGCCACAACAACTAGACTAATATCATTAATTGTTACAATGCATTGTTTGTACGTTTCTTTCAGATTTGCAGAATATACATAAATATAAATAATACTGTTAAAGTAAGTATATTTTAATAACAATACACTAGATGAAATAAGCTTTTAGATAAGATATTAAGTGATCTTATACTGCAATCAATGTACTTTATATCAAGGATAGATTTTTTCTGGCGGATATATTGGAATATGGCCGCCATGTCCGACGGAAATTGAAAACAAAGTGGTTCTACCTCTGGAAACATTGCCGACATTATGAACTATCATTGTACCAAGGTTCATACTTTTATGACAAATGGTACCATTTTAAATTATATTGCTCATATTTACGGGACTGTGAAGGGATAGATTGGTGTCATCCGGAGGGATATTGCTAAAAGCGTTAAGCTCACTTTTCTAATTCCCCACATGGATAAAATCGTGAAGCCTTTTTCTGAAACTCCTCACCATAAAGGCGACATGAAATCTTAATCCCTCGCTTACGTCTGTGCACGCCATGTTACAACATCTTGGAAGTTGGAACAGTCACGTGGTTATATCTAAAACAGCTTGCATATGCAACTAATACTGCTTTAAGCTTTAAACACATAAACACACAATGACAACGTTAAGCAGATGGATTTCTATGTCACGAATGACAAAGTATGTTCCTTAGCGGTAGTCACGTGCGTCCTGTTTTCATTAATTGATAATGTGATGAAGTACCTCATAAATATTAACTTTATTTACTAGCGGATGCTTTGGTTACATGTATTTGAGGACGACGCTGTACACCTATGTTTAGTTAGTCATTTCATGTCGACACCCCATATGAATTCCAGAGTGGGGCTCCCGGGGACCTGTGTTTGTAGTAAGAGGTGAGGTGAAATGGGGTTTAACGTCGCGTCCAAAAATATTGCACTTGTATAGCCACGTGCATGTACGTGTGTTTGTTTGTGTGGCTGCTTGTACTAGTCCGGACTGATGCCGATTTATAGTGCTAGCTCACTGAGATACCATGCCGCAGTTAAACATGAATACCCTACTCACACACAGTATACTGACTCCGAGCCGACCAGTCCTTGTTTTAGCCCCTTAATGCCGAGCACCAGACAGGGTAACAACAAGTACCATCTTTTTACGTCTTTTGGTATGACGCGGCCGGGGATCGAACCCCGGACCTTCCGCTCTCCGGGCGGACGCTCTACCATTAGACCACGGAGGCGGTCGTTTGTAGTAAGAGCCCGAGGTACGTCTCCGTGAGCTGAGCGTGTCCTGGTGTTCCGATATGTCGTTGTTCATACTTTCAGTCACTGGTTTGTCTTGCCCAGTCTTGTATATACAAGCAGTCGTGATAAAGTGGGGATATTGCTGACTGCCAAGGCAAAGAAACGCGTGGTTTTCATGCCCGATGCTCCAAAACATGATAGAATTCTAGAGTGACCGAGCCCCACTCCAATGTTGAAGGATGTGCAGAGCTTCAAACCCAACATAAGAGGTTCAGTCAGCTATATGTTTACCTTAAGGCACAGGGACGCATGGTCTCCATATTGCTGCCATACATGAATGCGGTTATTGGCAATCATTCACACAAGAACCGTAAGACGGATGGCGTCAAATTATCAGGAATGGCGCGCATGCTAAATGTTTTACTTTGTATTTGCTGTGCGATGTGCCCTATGTGTACATTTTTAAGATTTGACCAAAGCAAGTTAAAATATCTCACTGGTAGTGAATAATTCAAATATATCAGGGAAAATTGAATATAACAGAGCTCCTCATATTTAGATCCGATAAAGCGTACGTAAAATCCTCTAAATGTGATTTGATATTATAATACCTATCAGTGACCAATCAGAATCGAGTATTATGGCGTCAGTAACGGTATGTTGAATGCCTAAATGGAGGTTTGTTGGATGTTTTGTTTGTTTGTTTGTTTATTTTTATCGTCGCAATCAGCAATATTCCAGCTATATAACGGCGGTCTGTAAATAATCGAGTATGGACAAGACAATCCAGTGATTCATGTCATGAGCATCGATCCACGCAAATGCGATACGATGACATGCACCAACCAAGTCAGCGAGCCTGACCACCCGATCCCGTTAGTCGCCTCTTACGACAAGCATAGTCGCCTTTTAAGGCAGGCATGGGTTGCTGAAGACCTATTCTACCCCGGATCTTCACGGGTCTTGTTAGAACCTATTAACCAGACCTACTTATGACGCGTAGTTGCTACAAGAATGCTTGTGTTTGGGTGTAAGTTTAAATAGCAATGATGTGCAACGCTTTATATATTAAGATAAATGATAATCTGCGCATTATTTATCCTTCAATTACTGAATATAATCTTTCACGAACTAATAGTTGTGGAAGTAAATACTGCATAGCTCTATCGTCAAATACTACGTTAAGTTACGATACCGACAGTCGTGGATGTAGCATACATGAATGAATAAGGATATATCATATGAATATGTTTAATAATAAGGATAATATAATGGTTCATGACCCATGTCATCGGGCTCTCGTATTGTAGCCAGCACACCAGTTAACTGCTGTGACCGTGAACGCTTTTATTCAATTGAATGTTTATAACGAAACGAAAAGTAGTATCTGGCCCCAGCTCATTCCCTCATTCAGTCTCGCAATACAAGGCTGCTGCAGTTGTGTTGTTATGCGTGTTATGATATTTCATTATTTATTGTTGGCATTATATGTAGATTTGTGATGTATCCCCCACAGAGCTGCCCCACCACAGTTACCTCCGTTATAGTGTACACCCATGTCATATCAGTGTTCCATTTTTGTTCCAATATCACAATACAAAAAAACACCTTTCCGAGAAATACATGTCATTAGAAAATATCTACTTTCGTTTTCACTTTCGTTTGCCACTGTGGACAACTAACCTGCTCAAGTATGTACGGGTATGTATCATAATGCCTCAGTATAAGATTCGAGGTTTTACGATCTTATGATTCCGGGTTTTACCTTCTTAGGATTCCAGGCTTTACGATCTTATGATTCCGGGTTTTACCTTCTTAGGATTCCAGGTTTTACGATCTTATGATTTTGGGTTTTAGGATTCCAGGTTTTACGATCTTATGATTTCGGGTTTTAGGATTCCAGGTTTTACGATCTTATGATTTCGGGTAATAGGATTCCAGGTTTTACGATCTTATGATTTCGGGTTTTGCGATCTTAGGATTCAAGGTTTTACTATCTTATGATTCCGGGTTTTACGATCTTAGGATTGCGGGGTTTACGATCTATGATGTTCATGAACACAAAACGTTGACCTATCTCGATTCATGGAAACAGGCTGTGGGCGTCACGAGTGTATTATCTGCTTTGAGGCTCTTCCTGTCGAAACTCGTTTGGATATATTTGAAGGGTGGGGTTCCGATCACTATGTTTCCTGCAATATGGGAGGGGCTTTAGTAATGTTACAGCGTTGGTGGACACCAGATATGGACTTCACACATTGTACCCATGTAGGGAATTGACCCCGAATGAGCGTTTTAACACGATATAACGGACCATGGTTCGTGATATTTGTCATGTGTATCGTGAACGGACTTTGTGACAGCAGTGTGATAGTTAGCGAAAATGCATGTCTGATGAACGACTTTATTCTTTGAAGGATTGGAGCGAAACTCACCTCAACTTTCAGCTCTTGTGGGACTTTGATGTGTTGCAAATTATCCGTCCGTCCGTCCTTCGTATTTTCAACATCTATACTTAACCGCAAAAGAAACGCGAGTACTGTGTGACTGTGAAATATGGTTTATTCACAAAGCGACAGAGAGGTCAATTATGATAAGTCTGAGACAGTTCATGTTTTGCATGCACATTGGCCACAGTCCATGGAACGTTCTTGCAAGTTCTTACTTTGGGCCGATCACACACATGGAAATGGTGGGGTGGGAAATGTCAGTACCTCATATGCCCTCCCTGGGTGTTCAACACAGCCATACACCTACGGTACATGGAGTGTAGCAGGCGGTTCACGAAGGCCATAGGCACCTGTGCCCACACCCTGACGAAAGCTGCCTCCAGAACAGTTCTTGGTGTTGGTACCACCTGGTTCAGCCGTCTCTGTATTTCATCCCACAGGTGCTCGATCGGGTTTAAATCCGGGCTCATAGCCGGCCATGGCATGGTTTGGATGTTGTGCTGGTGCAGGAAGTTCCTGGTGAGCCTGGCCGTGTGGGGACGCGCGTTGTCCTGCTGGAACACGTGGTTCTGGTGACGTGCGAAGTAGGGAACGATGTAAGGTCTAAGGACCTGGTCAATGTAGCGTTGCGCTGTGATGCCATTCCCCCTGCTAGCGCCAATACTGTAAAACACAGGAGGGCCAGTTCTCTGGTTCAGGCCTGTAGCACCCCAAACCATGATGCTCTGACCACCCCACGGGTCTCTTTCCACGACACAATGGTCCGTATAGCGTTCACCCCTCCTTCGCCACACCCTCACTCTCCCATCAGACGTGGATCCACAATACCGGCTCTCGTCAGAGAAGACAATTGTCCTCCATTGTTGATGCCGCCAATGTCGGTGTTGTGTAGCCCATTGCAGCCGTGCCTGGCGGTGGCGGGCGGTGAGGATGGGCACTCGAGCGGGCCGACGGCAATACAGGTTGTTGGTAGTCAGCCGACGTCGTGCCGTATCGTCACTGATCGGTCGCCCTCTAGTGCCAATGGTGTTTCGAGCTGTGACACTGGCTGGTCTGAAGCGATCCCGTAGGTGTTGGCGGTGGATGAACCGATCCTGCCACTGGTCACTTGGGGGCGTCCACGTCGGGCGCGGTCTGCAGTACTGTTTGTGATGTTGTAGCGCTGCTGCAGACGGTGGATGTTGCTGACGTGAACATTGAAAGTTTTGGCCACAACCTGGGACCGTAGTCCAGCTTGTAATCGACCGATCGCTTGTTCTCTCTGTTGTGTGGATAATCGAGGCATACCTGCCGCATCAAAATTACGAGTGCCAGAAAGGCAGTTCAAGTTGATTTTTATACCCATAGCCTCCATGAGTTACACGTGCATGTTGGATTCCACGGCAAAGCATGGTAACTGTCACCCACGGCCTTGGACAAGGCTGCGTTGTGGCGACTAATTTCAGGCCTCGTTGTACCGTTCGATGGAATTTTTGTCTCGAAAACGCATCAGGACGTCACGGAATATTCACACCTTCAGTCTTGACATATATTTTCCGCATTTTACTATATAAAATTTATATTTTACAATCTCGCGTTACTTTTGCGGTTCAGTAGCCTGATACAAGCCACGTGAAGTTGAAAGCGAGGATGGCCGCAAAGCAATGGCACATAATAGAAACAAGTTATATCATGATATGTATAATCAGTGCCTACATCTGTGCATTTTGGTCGGAATATCATAGTTATCATTTCAAAAGCACGTGTGCATCATACATATTCTTTGTAATCCCAGCTACGTGGAAATACATAGAGCTTATATACCCATTCAAACCATATACTTCAATATGATGCATCCCACGGGATACCGAGATAAACCCCCATGCGAGGCAACTGACGGGATCGAGTTGTCAGGCTCACTGATTTGGTTGATGGACACCCATGCGAGGCGACTGACGGGATCGGGTGGTCAGACTCACTGATTTGGTTGATGGACCCCCATGCGAGGCGACTGACGGGATCGGGTGGTCAGACTCACTGATTTGGTAGACGCATTGTATCCGAATTGCCCATATCGATACCCATGATGTCAATCACTGGATTATCTGTCCAGGCTCGATTATTTACAGACCGCCGAAATAGAGCTGGAATATTGCTGAGTGAGATGTTAAACAAGAAAAATAATAACAACAACAAAATCTCCTACCTGTATATATACTTGTCATTCATACTCTGGACATCACATGCATGATAACGGTGTTAGAACCTACACCGAAACGTCGCTCCTAATTGTGATAAAGAAGTTGTTCATCCATATATCTTAGATAGCACTGGGGATAAAGGGTCCTGCCCGGAGGAGATACGCAGAATGAGTGGGTGAGTGAGTATGGTTTTACGCCGCTTTTAGCATTATTCCAGCTTTATCACGGCGGGGGACACCAGAAATTGGCTTCACACATTGTACCCATGTCGGGAATCGAACCCGGGTCTTTGGCGTGACGAGCGAACGCTTTAACCACTAGGCTACCCGACCGCCCCTGATGTTTGCTGTATACATTAAACAGACAAAGGGGATACAATTTCGATGCACTTTGGAAACATTTTGAAACAATGAGGTATGTTAGGTAAATGAAGTTTTTGATAAAAGTATTGAAATGGTTTGCACTATAACAGCTTTAACAGGAGAGTAAGTGAGTGAGTGAGTTGGGTTTAACGCCACTTTTAACATTATTCCAGTTATATCACGGCGTGTCAGCTTAATGTGGGAGGAAAGCCCGAAGTGATGCAGGTCTCAGACGTTTACCACTTCGGTGAAACACGGGAATGTGCTGACAAAGCTAGAATCATAGTCGTGGCGAACCGGGATTCGAACCCACAATCAGAGGTTTCTTGCGTGCCCAAGGGACGCAACACTGCACAGCGAATCGCGGCACTTTAGACGACTGGGAAACCCGTGCCCCCTAGCAGAAGAGAAACCAATTATGTACAATAGAGGTGTAGTGATGGGCGGGGTGTGATAACTAGAGTGATGACTAGAGTATGGTTAAAATAGAGGATCAAGAGGTTCGTTAGTGTTATGATAGGGTTAACGCACAGTGGAGTACACACTTAGGATATCAATAGTTTCTTGACAAAGAATAAGATGTATTTCTTGGTCATGTCTTACGAAATAGAGAAAAGTTACTTATGACCCACGTGTGCACTGCTATGTGTCATGTCATACCCGGACACACACGAGGCCAAACTTGCCATGACAAATGTATATTAATTGTTGAACTGGACGGATATAAACTTTGTCTAGGTGACGTGGCTGTGTGACGGTACATCAAGTACCACCCCACTGGGATGCGGATCTGTAACGTACATGTTTTTTGTATCCTTGTGTCGAAATAGTATGCATATGTCATATCCTCATATTAACGCGACTTGTGTATATCAAGGTTATTTTGTGAGTCATGATGACTTTACGAAACGAATGTCATGAATGCTAACAATTTATAATTAGTGCAATTGGAATGAAACACTCAGGCATCTAGTAACATGTGTTCTATCCCAACTTTGTGATTAGTTGTAGTTTACACTATGTGTTGTAAACCGTGTCGATAAACCACCAGTACTGTCAACATTTCGTCAACATTGATAGTCTGTGACGTCATTGCTATTGTGACGTCATTACACTTTACGTCAGCAATGATGTGGAGTGGGTAAAGTAAGTGTTACACCTTCGTGTCTTATGGATTTTTATTAACTCGCTCACTTCCGGACCAATGTCTGCCCTACGGCTTCAACCCGATGTCACGTTCTCGGAGGGTTCTTTATAGTACCAATCTATCTATACTCCACACACACATACAGAAAGATTTAAGGATATTAAGTTTTCGTTGGAGACCAACTACAGTATCATCAATTATGCACAAATCATCGGCATATAATAACAACAAAATGTCTAGAGATTCTTGACTCACAAATATTCCCCTCTCGCCGGAGGACTACAACATTGATTCTAATTCAACAATAAGCAAAGAGAACAATATAGGGCTAAGGGTACAGCCTTGGCGTACACATTCTATTCAAGATTATGTTATTTAACAGCGGCGTTAAAAAAAAAATAATACATGCACTGTTATGTGACTAATACCAAGCCCAAGTCCATAAAAAACAGATTTTAATCATTAAGGAAGCAACGGCATTGATCATGCGACGTTTGCAACGTGCTGAATGTTTACATGCTATAGGCATCTTGCAGGTGAGCACACGTCAGAATTATGTTGCCCAGATGTTGCGTGTTTCTCAATCTGTCATCAGCAGTTTCTGGGCCCGATAGACATAACGTCAATAATCGGGCGCCGAAGGGTAAAATCCCTATCCCTTGACAGATTAGTCAGAACGATAACATTTAGAAATCGTTTGCAAACTGCCACTGAAGATAAGGGGTGGGTTGTAACATGCAGCTGTTGCAAGAGTATACATGCCCAGACGGTGCGAAGTCATCTGCACAGATAGCTTTTGTGTGCACGACGTCCACGTGTCGTCCCACAACTTACTGTCCGTCATTTGAATCAGAGGCGTCAGAGGTGTAGGGAATGTCAGCCCTGGGATGATCAATGTTGGACTCATGTCATGTCTTCTGCTGACGAATCGAGATTCATGGCCGAAGGAATCGAGCTTGGATTCGTCCTGGAGAATGTTTTATGGACGTTTAAGACAGATAAGATGAGATAACACTTTATTGTCCCGAAGGAAATTTGAGTCACTACGAGGTCTCAGCTTATTGATAAACACGCATACACATATGTAAGAACATCCAAAACGTAATAAACATTAAATGTGGAACTAGGCAATAAATGCTCAACAATTATTAATCACATCTTATTTACCATCTATAGTATGAATGAGTTCTGGGCCATGTTTGTCTACATCGGCAATCGAAGTCGGCGGACCGAAGCATGAAGATACCCGTGAAGATCCGGGGTAGAATAGGTCTTCAGTAACCCATGCTTGCCGTAACAGGCGACTATGCTTGTGGTAAGAGGCGACGAACAGGATCGGGTGGCCAGGCTCGCTGACTTGGTTGATGCATGTCATTGTATCTCAATTGCGTAGATCCATGCTGATGTCAATCACTTGATTATCTGGTCCATACTCGATTATTTACAGACCGCTTATATATCCCTGGAATATTGCTGAGTTCGGTGTCAAACAACAAACAAACAACAAAACAAGAAGCTGCTCATAAATACTGCTGATATCCTGAAGAGATGCCATTGACATTTTTTCAATTTATAAACAACCTGTTGAGTTCACATAAAGAAAGCACCTGAGTCCATTTCACAAAGCTGAGAAATTGCATGTCTGAGAACTGTACAATACCTGCCACATAAGCGAACATATGAAGAAACAAAATCATTAGTGCTCGCCGCTCATGTGTGAGTGATTTGGAAGCCGAACTTTGTCCAAAAATATCGATACCGTTTCAGCTAGATTTTCCATGAAAGCGATCTTCCGAGAAATAGTCTCCTTTCGGTTTTGTACAATACCTCCCACATAAGCGAACATATGAAGAAACAATTGAACGTTGCTGACAGGTTTTATAGCAAAATAAATTACTTCTGTATTATGTCTGAAATAACTCTCACGCTACGTTCCATTCAAACTCAATCTCTCTAGATTTTCCATGAAAGCGATCTTCCGAGAAATAGTCTCCTTTCGGTTTTGTTGCAGGGGATGAATTGTGCTCTTTCCTTGGGCGGCTTCTTTTGACGAAGAAAAGTAAGTCTGCAGTAAAACCACGTTAACCCGAACTCCTTGAGACCATTGGAAATACATCCGTAGCTATTGGCGATACTATATTTTAGTGCCAATAGAAATTCGGCAGGAACATGTTCATTAATCGACGTAGTCGAAATATCGAGTAAAAGGAGTTCGGGTTAAGGCGGTTTCACGTCATTTTTTTGTTCTGTTTGTGTTGATGGTTTCTATATGAAAATGTATACCCCAAGGTACTGAGCGATACAATACACGCAGACATTACCGTCTTTGATATCTCAGCGAAAGTTATCAATGACCCAGTAAACAAACGACTTCTACGAACTAGGGACCTTCTTAGAAAGCGGTGAGGTGAGGCGACATAACGAGTTCAAGATTGTGTGTGCGTTTGTGCGTGCGGGCGTGCGTGTGTGTGTGTGTGTGCATTGTGTGTGTGCGTGCGTGTGTGCGTGTGTGTGTGTGTGTGTGCGTGCGTGTGTGTGTGCGTGCGTGTGTGTGTTGCTTGTACTGGGCTAATGCTGGCTTTATAGTACTAGCCCACTGAGGTACCACTCAGACACACTATACTCCGAGCCGACCAGTCAATGTTTCATCGCTGAATGCAGAGCACCAGGAGGGAATCAAACCACCGACCGTCGATTGTCCGGGCAGACGCTCTATCCACTAAACCACGAAGGTCATCTCATAGAAGGAAACTTGTGTTGAACCTAATGATAGATCAATTAACATTTACGTATGCACCAGATTTATTGACGTACCTCGACCAATACAAACAATGCCACATAATGCCGCAAACTCCTGTTGTGTCGAACATAGTAAAGCCACAGCGAAACACAGTAGTGAATATGCTGTTCGTAAAAGGCGACTCAATAGCATCGAGTGGACTTGATTGATTATATACCATCGTATCCCGTCGGCTGGGGCCGTTGCTTTGAATTATTCGGGTTCTCACGCCCGTTCCACAAAGTGATCTTACCAGTAAGACTATTGTTGCGCCCATACGTTATACATGGACTTACGACAATCGTAGCGCTAAGAGTGAGTGAGTGGTTTAATGCCGCTTTTAGCATATATTCCAGCAATATCACGGCGGGGGACACCAGAAATAGGCTTCACACATTGTACCCATGTCGGGAATCGACCCCGGTCTTTGGCGTGACGAGCGAACGCTTTAACCACTAGGCTACCCGACCGCCCAGATGCCACATAAGACAATATTGATGTTTGCAGTATTAATCCTAAAATGTTTCTGTTTAGCATATACATAGGTGAGCTACGGTACCGGAAGACACCACTCGGCTGTCATATTTGTTTTTCTGGGGGCAATAGGTTAATAACAGGATAGAAACAATAATTTTAAAACAGTAGTTTTAATAAACCTAGTTTTCTCAGTCGCTACAATTCGTTTTGCAGAGTTAAGAGCGCTCAGCCTAAGGTGTACCATGGCCAGAAACCAGTGTTCTTGGATTCGAAACAGTAGCATCTCCAAAAGTATTGTAAATAGGAACCCCTTGGGTAGAAAAGTGTAACTTAAACTGATATTCTAGTCTTGATAAAGTTCGAAATAATTTATGTGTTTGTTTTGCTGAACGACGAACAATCAAAATTCCTGTTATGACGGGTGTTGGTAAATAATAGAGCCCGGACCAAACAACCCAGTGATGAAATGATATATCCATGCAAATGTGATACGATTACATGCAATCAACCGAGTCAGCAAACATGCCCACTCGATCGTCAGGTCGCCAGTTAGGACAAGCATCATCCTCTTATCTTCAGGTCTCGCAAGTCGGCGGACCTGCACGAACCTCTGGATCAGTTCTCCTGGTTCTCGTGATCTCAAATTACCCGCCCTTGACTTCCTTCAGTCAATTTGATTGGCTACGGTAGTACGTCAAACGTACCGATCAGATTTCGAGTTACGAACCTGACTTAATGTCAGTTAAGTTAACGAGTGAAACGGCAAACCTTGCAATGTTTTTATTCTGAACAAAAGGTTACTGTTATGACAAGTTTCGTGCTCTTCGTTAACCTTAAAACTTGAAATCGACACTTTCTATCGTGTTTTCTGCTCCAGATGTATCGCCAAACACTCTTTTAACTGCTTTACGTAACCTACAATGGCACACTTCAATCTATCTTTCACAATCACTGGATTGTCTGGTCCAGACTCGATTATTTACAGACCGCCGTCATGTAACTGGAATATTGTTGAGTTAAACAACAAACCAACCAATCAACCACATGCCTACCCTGTGTGCAAAACGTACTCTTTGAATAATTGCTTTCGCGTTGATGCAGCTGCCAAATCAGTTGATTCATCAGGAGATGGTTATTGTGATTTGAAACCTCTGATTAACCAGTCAGAATCGAGTGGTTTACAAAGTCATGGTTGATTTACTCTGCAGTCAGAAAAATTCCACATATATCAATGCGACATGTAAATAATCAATCTTGTTCAGGTAAACCAGTGGCAAAAGCATGAGCAACAATCCACTAGGTCAGTTTCCAATGACACAATTAGCCAAGTTGGTCTCAAATCGATGCCATGAAATCCTCACGATGAAACGAAAAGCATTTTGAGTGCAGGGACCTAACTCCCAGCCGATACACCAGTGATGCACCGTTGAGGTATCTCCTTGTATTGTGAGACCTTAAACACTGCCACCACTCGGGATATGCTCAGTATCCTATGCGAGTACTATGAGTACTCTCACAGTGGCGTATAAGCTTAAGGTTGAAGGACAGTGTCATGGCATGACTCGGGTCTTACACGTAGACACCTACCATTTTGGTGGAACCCACGGGAATGGGTGTCGTGCTGTGAGAACGTATGAGGAACCCATGCTATACAGATCCTGGTAAAGCTAACCACGCAGACCTTTACCGTCATCCATCGATAAAAATAGGGTGGGCACTGTATATAAATATGATGAATATATATATCATGTATACGCTTCCATACTGGTACTGCTGCGCTCCAAATCGTGTATTCTCCCTGCAGTGAGTAATTAAAGGATAAACAACTCCCTCTGGTTTATTTCTTAAATAATGGTTGGCCTGTTTTGGTTTGTCCAGCGCATGTTGCTATAATGGTGTGATGACTTTGGCAGCTACAACAAACACTCGGCTTTCCGGGGAAAGGTTGTTTTCTCTCATTACACGTCAATACACTCAGTCAAGTGCAGTCGGCAGCCATGTGGTCTGCTAGCGCACAACAGACACTTCCGGCGCTGTTACACGTGCGCACTCATTTATATAGAGACATCGTATGGATAAAGCGAGTGACTGGTTATATGATACTAAAAAGCTACATTCCTCCCCCTTTAGTTAACAACTTGTTGTTTAAGCAATTAGTGAACAATTACTAACTCATCAGTCAAAGAAATAGTGATCAACTCAAAGAGTTCAATGGAAATTTTCCCATAAAGTTCACTGAAGTATTCTTGAACACTGAAATTCACAAACTTAATGTTCATTCACTTGGTTTCTGAAATAAATGAATTGAGCATCCACCTTAAAGTTCAATCTGAAAAAAAAAGAACACTTAACAATGAAATACAGTAGTTTACAGATTCAGTCTATCTGGAGCACGACGCTCACGAGTCGATCTTCTCAACTCAACAGACGAGGACAGTTCTGGACTAGTGTCACATGTAGGTAATGTGGGACGCGGAAATGGCGTGTCTGCGGGTGATACTGGTACAGAACTAGGCTCTGGGAGCTCTGGTGAGAAAGTGATGACAGACTTCGACACTTCACTTTCTTCCAACAATTCTGGGGATTCTGGTTTCACAGCATCGGGGTCCACATAACGCTTGATGAGGTGATCTACATGTCGCCTCGCAATTTTGTTATTTTCCAAGCTGACTCTGAAGGAGATAGGACCTGTACACTGGATTATCTCCCCTGGTAACCATTTAGGCTTACCAAGAAAGTTCCTGACGTAAACAAGATCACCGACAGCGAACTCCCGTGACTTTGTATGTCTATTGTGGTAGTTTGCCTGCTTCTCTTGTTTATGTTGAACTTTAACACCGATGTCAGGGTGAAGCAAGTCAAGATGGGAACGTGGACGTCTTCCCAATAGTAACTGCGCTGGAGATGACCCTGTACGACACCTGAACAGGAATCTTGACACCCTGGTGTCGATGGAACCGCCGCTGAGCTTCTTAAATCCCTGTTTGAACGTCTGGACACTCCTCTCTGAGGTCCCAGCTTATTGATAAACACACATACACACACGTAAGAACATCCAAAACGTAATAAACATTAAATGTGGCACTAGCGAATAAATGCTCAACAATTATTTATCACATCTTATTTACCATCTATAGTATGAATTAATTCTGGGCCATGTTTGTCTACATCGGCAATCGAAGTTGGCGGACCGAAGCAAGAAGATACCCGTGAAGATCCGGGGTAGAATAGGTCTTCAGCAACCCATGCTTGCCGTAAAAGGCGACTATGCTTGTGGTAAGAGGCGACTAACGGGATCAGGTGGCCAGGCTCGCTCACTTGGTTGATGCATGTCATTGTATCTCAATTGCGTAGATCGATGCTTATGTCAATCACTTGATTATCTGGTCCATACTCGATTATTTACAGACCGCTTATATATCCCTGGAATATTGCTGAGTTCGGTGTCAAACAACAAAACAAGAAGCTGCTCATAAATACTGCTGATATCCTGAAGAGATGCCATTGACATTTTTTTCAATTTATAAACAACCTGTTGAGTTCACATAAAGAAAGCACCTGAGTCCATTTCACAAAGCTGAGAAATTGCATGTCTGAGAACTGTACAATATTTCCCACATAAGCGAACATATGAAGAAACAATTGAACGTTGCTGACAGGTTTTATAGCAAAATAAATTACTTCTGTATTATGTCCGAAATAACTCTCACGCTACGTTCCTTTCAAACTCAATCTCGTTAAAATCATTAGTGCTCGCCACTGATGTGTGAGTGATTTGGAAGCCAAAAATAATATCGATACCGTTTCAGCTAGATTTTCCATGAAAGCGATCTTCCGAGAAATAGTCTCCTTTCGGTTTTGTTGCAGGGGGTGAATTGTGCTCTTTCCTTGGGCGGCTTCTTTTGACGAAGAAAAGTAAGTCTGCAGTACAACCACGTTAACCCGAACTCCTTGAGACCATTGGAAATACATCCGTAGCTATTGGCGATACTATATTTTAGTGCCAATAGAAATTCGGCAGGAACATGTTCATTAATCGACGTAGTCGAAATATCGAGTAAAAGGAGTTCGGGTAAAGGCGGTTTCACGTCATTTTTTGTTCTGTTTGTGTTGATGGTTTCTATATGAAAATGTATACCCCAAGGTACTGAGCGATACAATACACGCAGACATTACCGCCTTTGATATCTCAGCGAAAGTTATCAATGACCCAGTAAACAAACGACTTCTACGAACTAGGGACCTTCTTAGAAAGCGGTGAGGTGAGGTGACATAACGAGTTCAAGATTGTGTGTGCGTGCGTGCGTGTGTGTGTGTGTGTGTGCGTGCGTGCGTGTGTGCGTGCGTGTGTGTGTGCGTGTGTGCGTGCGTGCGTGCGTGTGTGTGTTGCTTGTACTGGACTAATGCTGGCTTTATAGTACTAGCCCACTGAGGTACCACTCAGACACACTATACTCCGAGCCGACCAGTCAATGTTTCATCGCTGAATGCAGAGCACCAGGAGGGAATCAAACCACCGACCGTCGATTGTCCGGGCAAACGCTCTATCCACTAAACCACGAAGGTCATCTCATAGAAGGAAGCTTGTGTTGAACCTAATGATAGATCAATTAACATTTACGTACGCACCAGATTTATTGACGTACCTCGACCAATACAAACAATGCCACATAATGCCGCAAACTCCTGTTGTGTCGAACATAGTAAAGCCACAGCGAAACACAGTAGTGAATATGCTGTTCGTAAAAGGCGACTCAATAGCATCGAGTGGACTTGATTGATTATATACCATCGTATCCCGTCGGCTGGGGCCGTTGCTTTGAATTATTCGGGTTCTCACGCCCGTTCCACAAAGCGATCTTACCAGTAAGACTATTGTTGCGCCCATACGTTATACATGGACTTACGACAATCGTAGCGCTAAGAGTGAGTGAATGGTTTAATGCCGCTTTTAGCAATATTCCAGCAATATCACGGCGGGGGACACCAGAAATGGGCTTCACACATTGTACCCATGTCGGGAATCGACCCCGGTCTTTGGCGTGACGAGCGAACGCTTTAACCACTAGGCTAACCACTAAGACAATATTGATGTTTGCAGTATTAATCCTAAAATGTTTCTGTTTAGCATATACATAGGTGAGCTACGGTACCGGAAGACACCACTCGGCTGTCATATTTGTTTTTCTGGGGGCAATAGGTTAATAACAGGATAGAAACAATAATTTTAAAACAGTAGTTTTAATAAACCTAGTTTTCTCAGTCGCTACAATTCGTTTTGCAGAGTTAAGAGCGCTCAGCCTAAGGTGTACCATGGCCAGAAACCAGTGTTCTTGGATTCGAAACAGTAGCATCTCCAAAAGTATTGTAAATAGGAACCCCTTGGGTAGAAAAGTGTAACTTAAACTGATATTCTAGTCTTGATAAAGTTCGAAATAATTTATGTGTTTGTTTTGCTGAACGACGAACAATCACAATTCCTGTTATGACGGGTGTTGGTAAATAATAGAGCCCGGACCAAACAACCCAGTGATGAAATGATATATCCATGCAAATGTGATACGATTACATGCAATCAACCGAGTCAGCAAACATGCCCACTCGGTCGTCAGGTCGCCAGTTAGGACAAGCATCATCCTCTTATCTTCAGGTCTCGCAAGTCGGCGGACCTGCACGAATCCCTGGATCAGTTCTCCTGGTTCTCGTGATTTCAAATTACCCGCCCTTGACTTCCTTCAGTCAATTTGATTGGCTACGGTAGTACGTTAAACGTACCGATCAGATTTCGAGTTACGAACCTGACTTAATGTCAGTTAAGTTAACGAGTGAAACGGCAAACCTTGCATGTTTTTATTCTGAACAAAAGGTTACGGTTATGACAAGTTTCGTGCTCTTCGTTAACCTTAAAACTTGAAATCGACACTTTCTATCGTGTTTTCTGCTCCAGATGTATCGCCAAACACTCTTTGAAGGTCGTAATAACTGCTTTACCTAACCTACAATGGCACACTTCAATCTATCTTTCACAATCACTGGATTGTCTGGTCCAGACTCGATTATTTACAGACCGCCGTCATGTAACTGGAATATTGTTGAGTTAAACAACAAACCAACCAATCAACCAAATGCCTACCCTGTGTGCAAAACGTACTCTTTGAATAATTGCTTTCGCGGTGATGCAGCTGCCAAATCAGTTGATTCATCAGGAGATGGTTATTGTGATTTGAAACCTCTGATTAACCAGTCAGAATCGAGTGGTTTACAAAGTCATGGTTGATTTACTCTGCAGTCAGAAATATTCCACATATATCAATGCGACATGTAAATAATCAATCTTGTTCAGGTAAACCAGTGGCAAAAGCATGAGCAACAATCCACTAGGTCAGTTTCCAATGACACAATTAGCCAAGTTGGTCTCAAATCGATGCCATGAAATCCTCACGATGAAACGAAAAGCATTTTGAGTGCAGGGACCTAACTCCCAGCCGATACACCAGTGATGCACCGTTGAGGTATCTCCTTGTATTGTGAGACCTTAAACACTGCCACCACTCGGGATATGCTCAGTATCCTATGCGAGTACTATGAGTACTCTCACAGTGGCGTATAAGCTTAAGGTTGAAGGACAGTGTCATGGCATGACTCGGGTCTTACACGTAGACACCTACCATTTTGGTGGAACCCACGGGAATGGGTGTCGTGCTGTGAGAACGTATGAGGAACCCATGCTATACAGATCCTGGTAAAGCTAACCACGCAGACCTTTACCGTCATCCATCGATAAAAATAGGGTGGGCACTGTATATAAATATGATGAATATATATATCATGTATACGCTTCCATACTGGTACTGCTGCGCTCCAAATCGTGTATTCTCCCTGCAGTGAGTAATTAAAGGATAAACAACTCCCTCTGGTTTATTTCTTAAATAATGGTTGGCCTGTTTTGGTTTGTCCAGCGCATGTTGCTATAATGGTGTGATGACTTTGGCAGCTACAACAAACACTCGGCTTTCCGGGGAAAGGTTGTTTTCTCTCATTACATGTCAATACACTCAGTCAAGTGCAGTCGGCAGCCATGTGGTCGCTAGCGCACAACAGACACTTCCGGCGCTGTTACACGTGCGCACTCATTTATATAGAGACATTGTATGGATAAAGCGAGTGACTGGTTATATGATACTAAAACGCTACATTCCTCCCCCTTTAGTTAACAACTTGTTGTTTAAGCAATTAGTGAACAATTACTAACTCATCAGTCAAAGAAATAGTGATCAACTCAAAGAGTTCAATGGAAATTTTCCCATGAAGTTCACTGAAGTATTCTTGAACACTGAAATTCACAAACTTAATGTTCATTCACTTGGTTTCTGAAATAAATGAATTGAGCATCCACCTTAAAGTTCAATCTGAAAAAAAAAGAACACTTAACAATGAAATACAGTAGTTTACAGATTCAGTCTATCTGGAGCACGACGCTCACGAGTCGATCTTCTCAACTCAACAGACGAGGACATTTCTGGACTAGTGTCACATGTAGGTAATGTGGGACGCGGAAATGGCGTGTCTGCGGGTGATACTGGTACAGAACTAGGCTCTGGGAGCTCTGGTGAGAAAGTGATGACAGACTTCGACACTTCACTTTCTTCCAACAATTCTGGGGATTCTGGTTTCACAGCATCGGGGTCCACATAACGCTTGATGAGGTGATCTACATGTCGCCTCGCAATTTTGTTATTTTCCAAGCTGACTCTGAAGGAGATAGGACCTGTACACTGGATTATCTCCCCTGATAACCATTTAGGCTTACCAAGAAAGTTCCTGACGTAAACAAGATCACCGACAGCGAACTCCCGTGACTTTGTATGTCTATTGTGGTAGTTTGCCTGCTTCTCTTGTTTATGTTGAACTTTAACACCGATGTCAGGGTGAAGCAAGTCAAGATGGGAACGTGGACGTCTTCCCAATAGTAACTGCGCTGGAGATGACCCTGTCGTAGTCTGCGGAGTGTTACGATACCTGAACAGGAATCTTGACACCCTGGTGTCGATGGAACCGCCGCTGAGCTTCTTAAATCCCTGTTTGAACGTCTGGACACTCCTCTCTGAGGTCCCAGCTTATTGATAAACACACATACACACACGTAAGAACATCCAAAACGTAATAAACATTAAATGTGGCACTAGCGAATAAATGCTCAACAATTATTTATAACATCTTATTTACCATCTATAGTATGAATTAATTCTGGGCCATGTTTGTCTACATCGGCAATCGAAGTTGGCGGACCGAAGCAAGAAGATACCCGTGAAGATCCGGGGTAGAATAGGTCTTCAGCAACCCATGCTTGCCGTAAAAGGCGACTATGCTTGTGGTAAGAGGCGACTAACGGGATCAGGTGGCCAGGCTCGCTCACTTGGTTGATGCATGTCATTGTATCTCAATTGCGTAGATCGATGCTTATGTCAATCACTTGATTATCTGGTCCATACTCGATTATTTACAGACCGCTTATATATCCCTGGAATATTGCTGATTTCGGTGTCAAACAACAAACAAACAACAAAACAAGAAGCTGCTCATAAATACTGCTGATATCCTGAAGAGATGCCATTGACATTTTTTTCAATTTATAAACAACCTGTTGAGTTCACATAAAGAAAGCACCTGAGTCCATTTCACAAAGCTGAGAAATTGCATGTCTCGAGAACTGTACAATATTTCCCACATAAGCGAACATATGAAGAAACAATTGAACGTTGCTGACAGGTTTTATAGCAAAATAAATTACTTCTGTATTATGTCCGAAATAACTCTCACGCTACGTTCCTTTCAAACTCAATCTCGTTAAAATCATTAGTGCTCGCCACTGATGTGTGAGTGATTTGGAAGCCAAAAATAATATCGATACCGTTTCAGCTAGATTTTCCATGAAAGCGATCTTCCGAGAAATAGTCTCCTTTCGGTTTTGTTGCAGGGGATGAATTGTGCTCTTTCCTTGGGCGGCTTCTTTTGACGAAGAAAAGTAAGTCTGCAGTACAACCACGTTAACCCGAACTCCTTGAGACCATTGGAAATACATCCGTAGCTATTGGCGATACTGTATTTTAGTGCCAATAGAAATTCGGCAGGAACATGTTCATTAATCGACGTAGTCGAAATATCGAGTAAAAGGAGTTCGGGTTAAGGCGGTTTCACGTCATTTTTTGTTCTGTTTGTGTTGATGGTTTCTATATGAAAATGTATACCCCAAGGTACTGAGCGATACAATACACGCAGACATTACCGCCTTTGATATCTCAGCGAAAGTTATCAATGACCCAGTAAACAAACGACTTCTACGAACTAGGGACCTTCATAGAAAGCGGTGAGGTGAGGTGACATAACGAGTTCAAGATTGTGTGTGCGTGCGTGTGTGTGTGTGTGTGTGTGTGCGTGCGTGCGTGTGTGCGTGCGTGCGTGTGTGTGTGCGTGTGTGCGTGCGTGCGTGCGTGTGTGTGTTGCTTGTACTGGACTAATGCTGGCTTTATAGTACTAGCCCACTGAGGTAGCACTCAGACACAGTATACTCCGAGCCGACCAGTCAATGTTTCATCGCTGAATGCAGAGCACCAGGAGGGAATCAAACCACCGACCGTCGATTGTCCGGGCAGACGCTCTATCCACTAAACCACGAAGGTCATCTCATAGAAGGAAGCTTGTGTTGAACCTAATGATAGATCAATTAACATTTACGTAAGCACCAGATTTATTGACATACCTCGACCAATACAAACAATGCCACATAATGCCGCAAACTCCTGTTGTGTCGAACATAGTAAAGCCACAGCGAAACACAGTAGTGAATATGCTGTTCGTAAAAGGCGACTCAATAACATCGAGTGGACTTGATTGATTATATACCATCGTATCCCGTCGGCTTGGGCCGTTGCTTTGAATTATTCGGGTTCTCACGCCCGTTCCACAAAGCGATCTTACCAGTAAGACTATTGTTGCGCCCATACGTTATACATGGACTTACGACAATCGTAGCGCTAAGAGTGAGTGAATGGTTTAATGCCGCTTTTAGCAATATTCCAGCAATATCACGGCGGGGGACACCAGAAATGGGCTTCACACATTGTACCCATGTCGGGAATCGACCCCGGTCTTTGGCGTGACGAGCGAACGCTTTAACCACTAGGCTAACCACTAAGACAATATTGATGTTTGCAGTATTAATCCTAAAATGTTTCTGTTTAGCATATACATAGGTGAGCTACGGTACCGGAAGACACCACTCGGCTGTCATATTTGTTTTTCTGGGGGCAATAGGTTAATAACAGGATAGAAACAATAATTTTAAAACAGTAGTTTTAATAAACCTAGTTTTCTCAGTCGCTACAATTCGTTTTGCAGAGTTAAGAGCGCTCAGCCTAAGGTGTACCATGGCCAGAAACCAGTGTTCTTGGATTCGAAACAGTAGCATCTCCAAAAGTATTGTAAATAGGAACCCCTTGGGTAGAAAAGTGTAACTTAAACTGATATTCTAGTCTTGATAAAGTTCGAAATAATTTATGTGTTTGTTTTGCTGAACGACGAACAATCACAATTCCTGTTATGACGGGTGTTGGTAAATAATAGAGCCCGGACCAAACAACCCAGTGATGAAATGATATATCCATGCAAATGTGATACGATTACATGCAATCAACCGAGTCAGCAAACATGCCCACTCGGTCGTCAGGTCGCCAGTTAGGACAAGCATCATCCTCTTATCTTCAGGTCTCGCAAGTCGGCGGACCTGCACGAACCCCTGGATCAGTTCTCCTGGTTCTCGTGATCTCAAATTACCCGCCCTTGACTTCCTTCAGTCAATTTGATTGGCTACGGTAGTACGTTAAACGTACCGATCAGATTTCGAGTTACGAACCTGACTTAATGTCAGTTAAGTTAACGAGTGAAACGGCAAACCTTGCATGTTTTTATTCTGAACAAAAGGTTACTGTTATGACAAGTTTCGTGCTCTTCGTTAACCTTAAAACTTGAAATCGACACTTTCTATCGTGTTTTCTGCTCCAGATTTATCGCCAAACACTCTTTGAAGGTCGTAATAACTGCTTTACCTAACCTACAATGGCACACTTCAATCTATCTTTCACAATCACTGGATTGTCTGGTCCAGACTCGATTATTTACAGACCGCCGTCATGTAACTGGAATATTGTTGAGTTAAACAACAAACCAACCAATCAACCAAATGCCTACCCTGTGTGCAAAACGTACTCTTTGAATAATTGCTTTCGCGGTGATGCAGCTGCCAAATCAGTTGATTCATCAGGAGATGGTTATTGTGATTTGAAACCTCTGATTAACCAGTCAGAATCGAGTGGTTTACAAAGTCATGGTTGATTTACTCTGCAGTCAGAAAAATTCCACATATATCAATGCGACATGTAAATAATCAATCTTGTTCAGGTAAACCAGTGGCAAAAGCATGAGCAACAATCCACTAGGTCAGTTTCCAATGACACAATTAGCCAAGTTGGTCTCAAATCGATGCCATGAAATCCTCACGATGAAACGAAAAGCATTTTGAGTGCATGGACCTAACTCACAGCCGATACACCAGTGATGCACCGTTGAGGTATCTCCTTGTATTGTGAGACCTTAAACACTGCCACCACTCGGGATATGCTCAGTATCCTATGCGAGTACTATGAGTACTCTCACAGTGGCGTATAAGCTTAAGGTTGAAGGACAGTGTCATGGCATGACTCGGGTCTTACACGTAGACACCTACCATTTTGGTGGAACCCACGGGAATGGGTGTCGTGCTGTGAGAACGTATGAGGAACCCATGCTATACAGATCCTGGTAAAGCTAACCACGCAGACCTTTACCGTCATCCATCTTATTTACCATCTATAGTATGAATTAATTCTGGGCCATGTTTGTCTACATCGGCAATCGAAGTTGGCGGACCGAAGCAAGAAGATACCCGTGAAGATCCGGGGTAGAATAGGTCTTCAGCAACCCATGCTTGCCCTAACAGGCGACTATGCTTGTGGTAAGAGGCGACTAACGGGATCAGGTGGCCAGGCTCGCTCACTTGGTTGATGCATGTCATTGTATCTCAATTGCGTAGATCGATGCTTATGTCAATCACTTGATTATCTGGTCCATACTCGATTATTTACAGAACGTTTATATATCCCTGGAATATTGCTGAGTTCGGTGTCAAACATCAAACAAACAACAAAACAAGAAGCTGCTCATAAATACTGCTGATATCCTGAAGAGATGCCATTGGTATTTTTTCATTTTATAAACAACCTGTTGAGTTCACATAAAGAAAGCACCTGAGTCCATTTCACAAAGCTGAGAAATTGCATGTCTGAGAACTGTACAATACCTCCCACATAAGCGAACATATGAAGAAACAATTGGAAATACATCCGTAGCTATTGGCGATACTATATTTTAGTGCCAATAGAAATTCGGCAGGAACATGTTCTTTTATCGACGTAGTCGAAATATCGAGTAAAAGGAGTTCGGGTAAAGGCGGTTTCACGTCATTTTTATTCTGTTTGTGTTGATGGTTTCTATATGAAAATGTATACCCCAAGGTACTGAGCGATACAATACACGCAGACATTACCGCCTTTGATATCTCAGCGAAGTTATCAATGACCCAGTAAACAAACGACTTCTACGAACTAGGGACCTTCTTAGAAAGCGGTGAGGTGAGGTGACATAACGAGTTCAAGATTGTGTGTGCGTTTGTGCGTTTGTGCGTGCGTGCATGTGTGTGTGCGTGCGTGCGTGTGTGTGCGTGTTTGTGTGTGTGCGTGAGTGCGTGCGTGTGTGCGTGCGTGTGTGTGTGTGTGTGCGTGCGTGTGTGTGCGTGCGTGCGTGCGTGCGTGTGTGTGTGTGTGTGCGTGCGTGCGTGTGTGTGTGTGCATTGTGTGTGTGCGTGCGTGTGTGTGTGTGCGTGCGTGCGTGTGCGGCTGGGGCCGTTGCTTTTAATTATCCGGTCCTCACTCCCGTTCCACAAAGCGTTCTGGTCTCCTCCCATTAGTAAGACAGCCCAGTTGTGAGACACCTTAAAACAACAAGGTCATACCTGGTTGCACATGTTAATCAGGTAATTAACCCCTATCATGAAAATGGACTTGTCTTATTATAGACAAAAGAAATGACTCAAGATGCTTGATACCCTCTTTTACTTTATTTCATTCAATATTTTAATTCATCCATCCCTTAGATCCATTGTTTTAACATATTCGCCACTTAGAGTTCAGTTAAAGTTAATATCACAGTTCACATCGCAGTTCACATCGAGGGTGTCACACTGACACAACCTTAATCCATCTTCAGAAGTTTGCCAACAGCATCCAAGAACTGGGGTAGTGTCTTGACACCCTGGGATAGCTGATCCTTCAGTCTGGAAAGTCGACTGTCAATCTCCTTGTACACACGCTTTCTTGCTGGTGGGGGGCGGTCGGATAGCCTTGTGGTTAAAGTGTTCGCTCGTCACGCTGAAGACCCGACATGGGTATTATGTGTGAAGCCCATTTCTGGTGTCCCCCGTCGTGATATTGCTGGAATATTGCCAAAAACGGCGTAAAACCAAACTCACTCACTCACTCACTCCTTCTTGCTGGTGGAGCTGCACCTAGGTCTAACTGAGATAGCTTGGTCTTCTCAGATTTCTCAATCTTCTTGATGATTGATGACCCTGTAGAGATTAGGATGACGATGATTCAGTGATGCATTGGGGCGACTGTGGAAACCTTCCAGGTTGTTGTTGGTCCTCGGGCCGAATGTCTGGTGATGGTTCCAAAGCGAAAGAGGGAATCTGGCTTCATAATTCACCCAGTTTGTGACTATGTAGTCGTTGGATTCGTCAGCATTCGGTACATCGGGAGACTGGTTCATGGAGTCAGCCCATGCATCCTGAACCTGTTGAAGAGGCAGCAGAGGCAAGGCAGCAGCCCGTCGGATCCACTGTTCCACAAGGGGGTTATTTCTGTATCCAACAGCAAGACCTTAACCGTCGGAAAAAAGCAGGAACCGCTCACCATCATGGGTATCTCTCCAGGGTGCTGCAATGTCGACTTCATCTCTGGTTTTAGGGAGTTTCGGGATCGTGTGACTGCGGTGTCTGTACATGGCGCTGCCGATCTAGCTGAAGTGGCGAAATGTAGCTGCAGCCTCCGGATCATGTCTCAAAACCTCTCACACATTGTACCCATGTCGGGAACAGAACCCGGGCCTTCAGAGTGACGAGCGACCGCTTTAACCACCCGTTTTGTGGTTTGTCTGTGGTGGAAAGCATGTCTTCAAGTCCATCCCCTTTACCCATTTCCTTTTACCTTATTTCGACTTTTGATTGGTTGGTAAAATATTAATGCAAATCAAGGGCGGGGAAGAGAGAGAATGGTCATAAGCAACGGACAAATAGAAGGCAGGGGTTAATCAGCACTTTAGTGATTAGTGAAAAGCAAAGGACAAATCCTGGAAGTGGGGAATTATACAACAGATAGATGGGGGCACAGATTAATTCATCAATAAGTCCCAAGCACTATATGTTCCCTGGTCACGGTTCATGGCTGGCTGGCATTTCCTGATGTCAATGGCGTCTTGTAGTTTCCTTTGACGCCACTTGCTGTTGGTGCTAGACAGAACTTTAGTAGCTTCCCACGTGAAGGTATGGTCTTGGTTGTTGATAGTGTGTTCGGAAATAGCGGGTTTCTGGTCTAGTTTGTTGACAGAGGTCGGAGGTTCATCGAGCCTGGTCTCAGGTTTTCTCCAATGTATTGGTGGCACAGTTGCAGGAGGTCTGGTATATACATCCTCTGAGGTTGGGACTTGAACTGCTTTTCCTCTGCCATTAGCTCGTAAATGGGTCTTAAAATCGTGCCGCTGGAAAAGGTGACATCTATGCTGGCTTTATTCTTGATGAGGCGGGAAATCTGAAGACTGACAGGGCCTTGGTAGGATATGGTATGGTCACCAGGGTAGGGGTCTGTGTAGGTATACCGAACGCTTTAACAACTGGGCTACCCCCTTCGAACGCTATGGTATATACATCCATAACGAAATCAAACATTTTAACCTGGAGTATAAGTTATGACGTATTTATGGACCCGTGTGGTTCTTTATATGCTCAAGGTAGCCACCGTGTAATCATCCAACAAAAACTGTACAGAGACATGGCATCCAACCGGCAAAAGAATACATTCATGTGTATAAGGGATATAATCTACAAAACAGTTCCTCCACTGCAACCACCGTTATTTAATTATTTTTCTTTAAAAATAACTTTTTTTTCGAAAATACAAACTAGTCTTCACATAACGCACGCTAAATACTCGTCACTGACGGTTAACTGTGGCACAGTTTACGAAGGTCATATGTACGTTCTCTACCGTCAGTGCTGAATTATAAACGTCTAATTACCGTCCTTTGACGTTAGTGCACAATCAACATCCGATGTATGTTCTTTAACGTCAACACTCCTTGGCCAACGACCGAAGTGCGTTATTTAACGTCAACACTCCTTGGCCAACGACCGATGTGCGTTCTTTGACGTCAACACTCCTTGGCCAACGACCGATGTGCGTTATTTAACGTCAATACTCCTTGGCCAACGACCGGTGTGCGTTCTTTAACGTCAACACTCCTTGGCCAACGACCTATGTGCGTTCTTTGACGTCAACACTCCTTGGCCAACGACCTATATGCGTTCTTTGACGTCAGCACTCAATTACCAGCGTCAGATGATTCATAAATAATATAATATTGAACCTAACATGTTTACAATGAATTTACTTTTTAATAGCCTAAGATTAGGAATTAAGAAAGGTATCAAGTCTGTGTAAAATATTCATGATAAATTTCAAACCTGGAAAGAATGTTTCAAACATTTTTTTTTTACACTTTGTGTTTTTTACCTGATCCGACTACTCGGAATAAAATGTTTCTTGACATTGTAATATTTTCTTATGAACATACATTGTGCATAATGAATACCTGAGTTGTACGTCTAATGTCACTGCTAGCGAACCGAGTGAAAAGTTCAGTTCAGATATATTAATGCAGAACGTGCTAGAACGCTACACAACGTACACTGATATAGAGTGGGACACTGGGTCGATGACATATGATTATCACTGAGCAACTATCGATCATATGATTACATTCAGGCCAGTCTTTTTTGGTTTACTGATTTTGGGCCAAAAGATTCAGATCGGAAGGTAAAAAAAATTAAAACATATATGTACCAATTTAAAATATTTTTATTTCTTTAAAATGTTGAATAGCTGGAAAAGAAACAAGTTTACAGTTACCTCCCTTCCGTTATAGACACGAATCTGATTCGATTCGTTATAATTCTTTGCGTTTTGAAGCTGTTAAGATAACTTTTCAAATGACCTTAATAATAATATTGTATGTAATATATTCATATAGATAGCGACAGTAAATGTGTTTGTTTGGTCACTGATCCGATGTCACGTGCGATGCATTGATAAGATTAATCATGTTATCGATTATATGAATTCAGTCTAATAACACCGCATTTATGTTAAACACGGTATGGTCCCGTGCTTTGGTCGTATCAAAAGCGATGTGTAGATGGTGTGTGACGCATGAAGTAAGTTATTTTTTCTATTGAGATGCTTGTATGTATGTACACTGAGTTATGGACAAGACTTAGTACATTTTATTTTGTTCAACGTGTTCGAACCATTGCCACTTGTTTTATGATGAACGGTGTGTGTATACATGTGCATGTACACTATGCATCGTGTTACCTGTAATGTCAACAGATTATAAATGAAAATATTTCGGTTTCAAAATATTACTTGTATTCATGAATATGATATATTAGTAATCTTTTGGTATCAAATTGTTTTCGTGTGTTGGATGAATATGTGAAAGCTGGTGTATACGCCCCTTGACCTAGCCGGTGTGTTTTAAGATCAATGTGTCCCATCACAGGAGTACGTATATACAAATAGACGCCCTCATGCATATTCATGACCCTTCGGGCTCGCTTGTGGAGATGGTCATGAATATGCATGATGGCGTCTATTTTTAGATACGGACTCCTGTGGTCCCATATACCGTAGTGCGTACAAAACCTGCCCCTGTAATACGACAATATGTTAATGATATTATTTGGTTTAGTTATTTGATCGTTGTCAGTGAATACATGTTGCTACAGTCAGTAATATTGCAACCTTAACTCGGTGTTATGTCAATATCACCCCTCGACCATGAACATCACTATCTGAAAAAACATCTGCAACGATCCACAAAGACACATTCTAATGCATTATATGCATTGTGGATTTGCCAGATGACATTACAATTAACAAATCATCTTTGTTCGGCTCTTAGAATATGCAAGAGGCAGTGGAGACTAAAACTACCCTAGAGTATACGGAAAAGGAGGTGTGTCAAATAGAGACTTACATGCATATCACTGAGAGTCGGTCGGGTAGCCTTGTGGTTAAAGCGTTCGTTCGTCACGCCGAAGACGCGGGTTCGATTCCCGACATGGGTACAATGTGTGAAGCCGATTGCTAATAGCGGCGTTTGGTTAAACCATACTCACTGACACTGACCACTGTATTTCACAGAACACGCGGGATCCTTCTCATCACTGATGGTGTTTATGTATGAACGAGAGAAATATTTCCTCGCTTTTACTATTGAGTGATGAGATAAGTAATTGGTTCTGGAGCTAAAATGACATTTGCATTGCTACCGGACAGTCATCGACAATACCATTCCAAAATTAGTCATTGTGCGAAAATGAGAACCCGGGTTCGATTCCCCACAATGGTACAATGTATAAAGCCCATGTCTCGTGTCTTCCGCTAAAAGTGGCGTTAAACCGTACTCACTCAGTAACTCATTTTCATCTGATTAGTGTACAGTTTGAATTCTTTCAGTTATTGTTCTCCCTCCTGAAACGATCGCAATATTATTATTGTTTGTTTAATTGTTTGTTGATATTTTTGACGCCGCACTCAGCAATTATATTCCAGCCATATGACGGCGGCCTGTAAATAATCAAGTCTGGACCAGACATCATGAACATCGATCTGCACAATTTGGATATGATGACATGCATCGACCAAGTCAGCGAGCCTGACCACCCGGTCCCGTTAGTCGCCTCTTACGACAAGCATAGTCACCTTTTACGACAAGCATAGTTGGTGAAGACCTATTCTACCCCGGATCTTCACGGAGAGAAATATTATTAATTAGCAATAATACGGAAGATATACTGGATATATGAACATTTACATTCAGCCTGCTTACAGTTATGCATACTGAATGGCCCTTTTGCAGCATTTGTTAATTACATCTGTAAATGACATTTCGTGATTAACGGTAGCTCTGTTGTACAAATGTGTCAAGTGTATGAGTATGCAGTCATTATGATGCACGATTCAGTGCTCAGGATATATGGTCGTATGACCCACTACTGGTTTTTTTCAGACACCACTACGGATCTCATGTTAGAGATGTCATATTTTTATTATGTGCATGAACCACCATAATCATAAACCACCAGCAAGCGGGTCCGTGTTCTAACAATCTGCATATTGTGTTTGCTGGAAGACATACACATATCCCGTTGTAGGGCTGTCTGCACGCAGGTACTTTGTAAGCCTAAGAGACCGACCCTTTCATCTTCGTTGGGTGGGGTTGGTGTGCTGGGATTTTATCGAGAAATAGGTCTTGATAATATAAAAGAAAATCTGGTTTTGTAACTGTAAAATATTTAATCCCGGTACAAAATACCACCACCCCTCCCCTCCCCTCCCCTACCCCCTAACCCCCATGATCGGCCCGTTGATAAATGATGACCAACACCACCGATTCCTTGTTACCACTGTCACTGTGACTGATTCAGAGGTAGTTCTTAACAGACATTTTTCGTCTAATGATGGTATTTGTAAATTATTTTTGTATCCAAAGTACAAAAGTTATTACTGTTACAATTTGATCATGCACACGCCATTGCCATCTCTCGTTTTTAGGAACGTTATTTTCCGTGAAACAGCTGGTTGTGTATGTCTGTCAATGAAAAACATGAAGTCACACTGCAAAATGAACTTGTGTCTACATCCTGTGAGGTAGAAATAGGGATGTATAAAATTGTAAGAATTGCCTTTGACGAAGACGTTCATACAATGTTTGACTCTCACTCTATCAAGGTTCATAATCTGATGAACTGTCTCTTTTTTTCTTTTCTTCTGTAAAAATATTTGTATTTGAGGGACTAGATGTTAGTCTACAAGTAGTGGTGCAATACATGTACCTGGGGAAGACCGGTGCAATAACTATACCACAGTCTTCCGTCTCCCGGAGGAGTGTGCACAGAGTAAAGGTTAAGTGAACAGAATGTGAAACAAGGTCATGTGACTAGACTGTCTAGCGAGGTAAGGCAAGCTCTGGATTTTCTCTAGGACTATTTGTAAATCAACTTTGGAATAAGCCGATAGTATAAATATGTGGACATTGTAATTCTAATGTCAATATGCCCCGCCTCCTTTTTGGGCCCACTAAACTGCGTCACAGTGTCAAAAAGGAGGTCAGATTTGGTATCGGATGACATCACGTCAAGCACGGGCTTGAGTCACATGATGTCTATTCATGTTATGTCATGTGACCCAATGTACAAAGAGTGCGGCGTTAAAGAAACAAACAAACAAACAAACACACATTACGTCTTGTGGTTCCTTGTGGTTCCTCAACTGGAACTCCCAGTTCGCAGCAAGCAGAAACAAATCAGCTAAACGACAGTAGTTCAAAATATGAGATTAGAACAGTAGTGTTGTCATGCCGACTGCCACTCCTTTTCAAGCTGAGATAAAATGATGTTTTTTCGAGAAAAGTATTCACACACATTAAAGACTCTCATCGTTTTAACATATGCATTTAAACCATTTAGGGCTTTCAGACTTTTGTAGAAGTCATCGTATTAAAGTTGAGAAGAGAGACGCTTGTCAGATCAAAATGGTCAAGACTCGATTATATACAGGCCGTCGTCATAGGGCTGGAATATGTGAGGCGTGGAGCAACAAACAAACAAATTTTGTTTATGCACTTCAGATAACTATCAATATCGCCCGGTGTACTCATTGAAGCGCCATAAAATATTCCTTGGTAGACTTCATGACAGAAGTTTCATCAATTTCCCGAAAACTGGAACATGAATGACAAATGAATTTTTCACCAGTTGAGGATCGACAAAGGTCTAATGAATCTCTCCCACCATTGTAACTGGTCCTAAACGGTTTGTTAATGTGGTGGCTGATAAACTTTGTAAAGTTTAGTAGGTTTGTTTGTTGTTTGTCTTCTGTCTTCTGTTGTTATCTTAACTAGCGCAATACAACTTGGCACATATTTCACCAAGGATGATGCCTAGTGACGAGGTTGACACAATGATGTCCAATACATTTCGTGTTTTAGCTCACTTTGACAGCGTTAAAACCAGCTTATGTCATTGGTCACGGTCCGTCCGTCCGTTAGCACTGAACGTTAAAACACGTTTATATTTGGATGATTGCTCTTTGTTCTTTGAAACAATTAATCTCTCGATCATAAATAAATATTGTGGCAAATAAATGAAAACAAAGAGTGCAAACTTGCTCTTAAATGTGTTTAGATCCCAAACACAAACTTTAACACGTTCTTTGTGCCATAGTTTAGACATGTTTAGGTCTTCAGGATAAATGTTTAGGATAAATGCTATTTAGCAATATTAATGGATTAATTTGGGGTGTGGCAGTGGTGATAACGTAACAGTTAAGGGTCTATCGTAGTTATCAGACATACTTTCATTGTCAGCTTCCAGTATGAGAAAATACTTTTGTTCATGCCAAAACAACTCATTTATGAACTCTTGTTAAACCTCGGTGGGATGCGAACCTGCAACCTGTGCTACGGAGACTGTTATTGTCACATGTTTCAATTGTCCTAGTCACCATGAACCGGGCTTGGTACATTTCTATGTTACTATTGTACCAAATTCTTTATAAATCCTTGTGGTATATGTGTTATGCAAGTGCCTGACTGACTGAGGGGACTGACTATGACAGCAGTGATCAATTTAAAAATAATGGTCTCCGTAGTGAGAGGACATTTTTCTGGCATGGTTAGAAACATTACCCACAGTACTTAACAGACGGATATATTTGAAAATATATATAAATAAGCGGAAGTCTTTAAGAACAACGATTGTATTCAGTTTCAAAATATCAGGAACCGAATTGCTGATATCATAACAAAACATGACTTTTTGATATCTGTAAATGATATTTTGATATCAATAATCGAATTTAAGATATCAACAATTCTTTTCAAGATATCAGTAATAAGATTCACCATGTCCTTAATTCACTTCGTGATATCTTACATTTTATTGCATATATCTACAAATATCGGTATTTAAGATACCTTCAATTCCATTCGGGATATCTTCAATTCAATTCAAAATATCTTCAATTCAATTCAAAATATCTTCAATTCAATTCAAAATATCTTCAATTCAATTCAATATATCTTCAATTCAATTCAATATATCTTAAAAACAATTGAAGATATCAGTAAATCCGTCCGTATTAAATGTGAAAAAACGGCTTGTCATACGGGTATTTAAGTCGCCTGAGGTGTTGCCATGTTGTTTCCCTTGTGAACGCCAGAGACCTTAGAATCCCAGATTCGCTCCGATTTCTAGGGTAGTGTGTTATTCATCACGTATTCAGGGACTTCCTGCAGTGACATTAAACATATCTCTCTTAGCAATTCCCTGCAGGTGAATGACGGGTCAGTTCATGTATATTGTCATAATGGATTGTTATGCCATCTCGTGTGTGCACGCAGGGATAAGTTTCATTGAAAATTTCCTGAGTCACGAATGATCAGTATATCACTGAAGAGCAATGTCAAGATGTCACATTCAAAAGACTTTTTACGTTGGTGATCTTAGTTTTAGTCTGCCTTTTTCGCAGCTTGGGTGTTAACTGTATAATGTGGTATATTACTGGATTTATAGTTATGAATGTAGAGTTGGAAATTTGCATCCAAAGCCATCTAATAACATTTACTAAACTGAACAATTTAAGGTATGAGACAATTCTGAAATGTTGGTTGGTGCGATTTATTCTTTTTTATTGGTAAACGTTTCCGTTTCAAAGTCAGGAAATCGTGTCACTAAATGGTCTAGTCCATCACTTCGTTTACCGGCCGGCGTCGCATGGCAGAATACTGTTTCTAGTTCGGCGTCAGGCAAGTAACACTTAATATTTCTTACGCAAATGATGTGAGTGACTGGTGCTACCGGAAGAGCAGGGCACGCTTACCCTTTTCGCGAACACCTGGTGTCATCACTAATTTGCAGTGACCATTCATATAAGTTTCACCGCTATTTTGCCGTTTACGCCCAATGGAATCTGTTTCGCGGATAATTGAGACTGGTTATTCTCTGGCGTTGCCTGATATTTATATCTATTTTTACCCTAAAACCTGTCCTAATATCCTTAGCCAGGAGAACCAAAGAACGGGCAACAAGGTGTCTAAACATGCAAAAACAAAAAATGCATAAACTGATATACCCACATTCAGACGCAAGCACAGACCCAATTCCCACCGTGTATTTGAGACGACACTTAAGAACAGGCATGTCCCTTATTCAATCGTGATTTTCCTTCAAATTCGACCCGTCCTAACATGTCAACGGCGGCGGATTTGTGTATGTATGTCATGCAGAGTAAATCCTGTGAAATACGATGTCATGCCTGCACAGCGTATGTTCAGGCACGCGTTATAATCAGGGGTTGTGCAGCTTTGAATCATCTCTTCTTCTGCAGATCAGATTGTGTACAGATAGCCTGTATTTAAATTTAAACAACAAACAAACATGTCCACTTGCTCTTCTCAATTTAACCATAAACGAATGAACGATTTATCAGAACAATCAATTATTGTTTGGTTTGGGCATCCGGTAAAACTAGTTCCAGGAACGTCAAGATTGTCAGAACTTAAACATAACGGTTAATATCATTCTTTGCCCAAACCATTCACGAATATCGTTGCTAAACGGTTTTTCTGCTATCTGAGCAAAACAAGTGGGTAAGAAATATATTTTTCATGAACTTCAGTGCAGCTATGTAATTATTTTCTGTTTTCCGTCAAACATTACGTTTTAATAGCAATTCTACCATGAATTTGGAAATTACGGGATTCTGATTGGTCAATCAGAGGCTATTAAATCACAATAAACCCCCTCTGATTGAAACAGCTGGTATGACGGCCGAATCACCGCGGACGCTAATATTCAGTCTTGTCGGTAGGCATATTTAAATAATTATTAATCTACAATAATAAGTTGCAAAATGCCAAGTTGCGGTTACTACAATATTCAAAGGATGTGTGGCAATACATTTCGTGCAGAAAACATGATGTAAATCTACAAGGTAGAATGTATTTTAAGTTTTGGGGACAACTTAGAGCTTGAATTTGGCGCATTCTATATACGACTGTGACGTCATATATTTTGCGTCACAATGAGCGATATGACGTCATAACGTGCATTGTAGAACGAAAGCTTTGCAAAGCTTGTTTAGTTTTGTTTAGGGATCCCCACGTCATGTTAGCTTTCCAAGTTGACGTGCTTATATGCTTTCAATGCCTGTCACATGTTCGAGTGAAGTACTACGGTATAAACAAACTGCCTGAGCATATACAGCGCCATAGACTGTTGTCGGTGAATCCGTAATTCACATCGACGACCCACTCAAAACACTGGACTCAACCCATGCCGCTTCACTCAGTATATTTATTTGCTGGCACCAAAGAGTTCGCGTTGTATTTAGTCATGGTAGAATGGAGATAAACATACTGTGTTTTCAATGAAGAGCTAGGTTACCTGTACATTTAACCGCGCTAAATTTAACATTTGAATTCATTCCAAATTCAATATAGCGCGGTTAAATCTACAGGTAACCTTGCTCTACAACACAACGCGAACAAAGCCATGTTTTATATTACAGTTCAAGGACAAGCGCATCCGGTTGGTTTGTAGGATTTAAACTAGTACACTGCAAAAAGTTATCCTCAATCTCTACAATAATCCGTTTTCACAAGGATGTGCGTTAAGCCTATCGTGTTACCCGGAGCATTTTTTACTGGCAAGATGGCCGAATATAGTCATCTGGCGCCAGAACGAAGGCACATTTAAGAATTGACTTCAATATGTTTTGCGTTTATGGAGGTATAGTAAAACTTTCGTTTTGTTCATTGAAATTCCAATTACCTGAATTGTTCACGTGTTATTGCATTCATTTCCCAATGAATGTAAAGAATTAAGCCACGCCCACCGAAGCGCACTACTGTTATTTAATCATCGTTTTTTTAAAAGAAATAGAATTAATAGTTAAATTTTGATTATAATATGTGTAGTATAAAGTAAATGAATTTTAATTTGGTGGAATGAAATCATAACTGTGATTGTTGGTGGCTGTATCTTCACAGGGGGTTGAAGTATCGTAAAATAATTGTCCCCCTGGGAAGGTACGTAAGTCCAGTATCATTCAAGGTATCATTTCCTTTCTCTGTGATTTTAATCGTAGTATTTTTGTTGATTTTAACTCTTTGGCTAATCTGTCTGATAATCGCCAGTGGCCAGAGGGATGGTGTAAATCCTGTTGGGGTACCATGTAGGTAGCAGAAGTACCGTAAGTCCCCATGGTCCCTAGTATGGTGGCCTAACTTTGGTTGCTGGCGATCTACAGCCCGTTTTTATATTGTATCGTTTGTATTGTATCTGGTTATTTTATTGCTCTAAAACTAGTTTTAAAATTATAATCTGTGATATATTGCTGGTTGTTGTACTGTCCTTCGATGACAGCTTTTAATATATAATATAAATGCATAACTTGTTCAAGTCACGATATGGCTGAAATACTGCCGATGTGACTTTAAATATTAACTCACTCACTAACTCACTGTTATTACAGCGGAATGTCGGGGAATCCCAATATTACAGTCGAGGGAATTCCCTTTCTGCTCACGTGTTTCGCCATGCACAGGCCATATAGCGACATTCATGCATATTCATTGTCCAAACTACCCTACCTACCGCTTCATCTATTTCATATTTAGATCTGTGCATAAAGATTCAGAGTGACAAAACACTCTCCTCAAGACTATATGACAAGAAGGATGACTTCAACTTTCCAAAAGTCAACTTTCCCTTTATGTCGAGCAATATTTCAGCAGCTCCGGCCCTTGGTGTGTACATTTCACAGCGTTTGAGGTACAATTGAGCATGTCATTTCAGGCTCGAACACTTTAAAAGGATAGTGCTTTGTCACTTTTATTCATGATGAACAGATTAGCACAACGAATGTATAATGGACGTATTTCATTGTATTTCGGGATAATGTTAGTCCGCAATCGACCTATCTGCGTACTAGTATTCATTGACTTATTATGTTCCACTCAATGATCGTGAGCTTGCTACAGTATTCCATAATGATACACAATGGTCTGAACAATGGGAGAAAATGACAATTTCACTATGACGCCTCAGCTTAATGGATAAGATAGTTCTTTATTATTCCGAGGGAAATGTGTTTTCAACATTACATACTCAACATGAACGTTTAATCAGAATTATGTGCCAGCGTTGCTGGGATTACATACTGAAGTTTTCAGATTCGGAAAGTAAGAGGTTTCAGAGAGGTTCGAAAATGCCGTAACTATAGATAGATATAGGCATATGAAAGTGAAAGGCCACGTTTTATAATGAAACCGCAGAAATGACTGAGCAGTGGGCAAACTTACATTTTTTTCAATATAATTGCCGTTGTAAAGAATCCATTTATCGTTACATACACCAACATTTGATATTTGTTCGGTCAACTGATTGCATTATTAATTTTCGTCTTTCCAAGTCATGATGACATTATCTAAAACCATTGAATGCTCCCGGTGTATTGCATTTTTAGGATGCCATTTTAGTGTTATTTGTACTGGTTGTTTATTTTGTACGGCTTCCAAACAAATGATATCATAAAAGCCAGACGGGGAAATTAGGACATTTTGTTTATTTGTGATTTTCATGACGTCTACAATTTTCAGATCACTTCCATTGCCCTCTGCAGGGGTCATCAATTCACCTCCTGGGACTTTCCTCCAATGTTAAGCTGATACGCCGTGATATCTGAAAATACTATTCAAAGCAGCGCTAAACCAAACTCACTCGCTACTTTGTGACTGAAAATATCTCAGACTGTACATATATCAACTGTAAACGTAGATGAATGTAGAATACCTGGTGAGCTTACATTGGACCTGTTATTGTTACAAACACTCTCAGTTACAAATCAAATCATGCAAGAAGCTTCAGTAATCTTACTTATACCGAAGGTAATGACATTATATAAAGAGCGCGCTATATGACATGCCGTGTTGCAGTGAACCTTTGGAAAAAAAAATTCTACAGCGAGGTGCAACTTTTATACCTGTACAATGCCTTTAAATGGTTGCCAAGAGGCGCAGGTGTATCGCGAACCCGATGAACCCGATCGTCAAGTACAAGCACTTGTGTCTAGGCTGCAAACTGATGTAATCTTTGTCCAGTGGCGTATGGACTCAACGTTCAAACATCGATGGCGTACCCTATTACAGTATTGCACTTAAGGTAAATTAGGTTTCGATGCTTATGAATAATCATGTATGCTGGTAGACCTGTAGACAACTTCTTAAGTAAAGTTAATATGTGACGATGGTTATTCATTACCGTACCGGGGCGTATCGCGCTGTCTGCCCCGCTGCCTTTGGCGCTGTACCATGCATGTAACTGTTGCTGAAACAATAGATAAGATATTTGAATCTTTTATCGGCAAGACGACTCCCAAAACTAGGTCAAGGTAGAATAATCACCTCCTGTCCTAGATAACTGTCGAAAGGATTGCTGTTCTTGACAAATAATACGTTTAGCGTGTCCTATTATTATCAGGTCACCACGATAAACGTTTTGCAAAGACAAGGGCCGGAAATGCCCGTCTCTCTGCGGGTTCATTGCGTCAACTGACGTTTAAATATGTCAATGTATGTGTGAAAATACATTCAGAATGCATGGAGTAAATGTGACCAAACAAACGGCTTTTACATTGGCAAACCATCACAAATTAATGAGCCTTTGATTCACTTTCAAGTTTGGCAAATGTAACCATTAAACCAAAGTAGAATAAGCCTGAAATACTCACAATGTTCCATGTCCGGTTGTGTGCAAGGCAATAGCCCATGTGAACGTTGAACGTTTTGTAACTGGCTTAATGCCAAGCACTAATAAAGTATTAAACCGACAGCGAGAAAGAAGGCTGGTTTGGGTGCCACTTGTAAATTGCGGTTTGTGCTGTTTTCACAATAATTCTCCACATACCTAGCTTGTACAAGTTCCTTTGTCATCTCAATAGGTAAATTATGATAACGGTTCTCAGACAATCCTACTTGGATCTCTTTGTAGAAAATCCAAAATAGCATGACAATTTCAGTACTGTGTTAATATGGGTATAACGCTTCATGGAAAATACATTAAATAAGTTATGGATATATGATCCCATCTGGAAGTTACGCCCTGGTAATGAGAGCCTCCCGCATTTGGGTTAACTCCAACTTAGTGTCATGGAAACAGCAAAAGGCACTATTTCAGCATGTGATTGATACACATGCAAAAATTCATAAGAAAATATCAAATGGTTTCCGAGTTGTGTCCATAAACGAAACATGAGAGACGGGCGGGCGGACGAACGGACGGAAGGACGGACAGACAGCACCCATTCCTATATCCCCCTCCCACTTCGTGGCAGGGGATAATAATAACAGTGGTATATTGCTGGAACTAAAGATCTAAAGATAAAATCAAATCTAAGATATTGGTTTTAATCATATCGTACTTCCTCATCCTCTCATATCGATAATGATATTGGCATTTCCTGGCCACATGATGCAACAGTCCACACTGAACATGTTTTCAGAAAATCGGACGTACGAAAGAAAGTTCAAGAAACACACAGTTTCCATAAATTGTTCACGTCTAAGGATACAAACTTAAATATTTATGGTGGTCTGGCTTTTTTCTTGTAACTGTAGTCCCCAGAAGGGATTCCGGGGCAGAAATTGTTCCCTGTATTCCACGCATGTGGTAGGAGTCCGGAGGTGTGACCTGGCTGAGGGTGTCATCGTTCCCCGACGGCGTCAATAGTTACTCATGCTATCAACCACTTCCTCGTATTAATTTTGCAGTTTTCCGTTATGTACAGTCAATCATGCTTATAGTGGAAAAGAATGTCGATGTATTACAGTATGTAAGTCGACAGTGGATTAAAAATTCATTACCATCAGAATATGGCGCGTAGAACGGGGATGTTTCAAACGTACAGATAATGTCGTTCCTCGGGAGGAAATATCACTTTACACAGTCTCTATTCCCGTGAAATAACGATTTTAACAACAGTAGAATGTTGATTAGTATTTGGCTTCCCTGAGATACGTTAAGTGTCAGAATCGAAACGAAACCGAAACAAGAGCAGATGTCCGCTTCGACCCTAGTGAGTGAATGTAGGCGTCGCTTCACATCTGAACAAAGAAACATGTCGTCATACACTGTTTAGATCCTAAACACAAACAGAAGCCCCTTGCTTGTTCCATAATTGTGACGTGGTTAGAGTCTAAACGTGTTTTGGATTGTGTTTAACAACGTGTTTTAAGTCTAAAATGTGTTTAGATGGACCGCGCAAATGTGTTTTAGGATTTAAACACATTCAAAAACATGTTTAGATCTGAATATGCCTTGTATGTGTTGACATTTATAAACACATTTTAAAATATATTATGCACGACACCATTTAATGCCGAGTATGACGCCGGAATGAGAAATTTGAAAGTAACGAGTTGAACACTTCCTCCAAATGCCCATTACGACTGTTTCTGTTTTTCCAACTTGGGATAAAAACATTACACATATAATTCGGACTGACCTATAGTGCTATTCAATGAAGGCAGAGACGCCGTTTAGAAGCACATGGAATGACAGTCACAGATTATAACCCCAAAAGTGAGTCTCTGTTAACATGAACTCTCAAATTTGAAAGTTATTTCCTCGTGTCATTTTATTAGGATTAAAACTGTTATTTATGTCAAACTCTCCGTTTTGGCAAAATATCAGGCATTTTAATATGAACTATTATTCAGAATAATATGCACCATCCTGTAGGGTCAGTGTATCAAAAATACGGGTCTTGGTTTCACAGATTTATTTGACAGTCAAATCCATGTTTTCAGTTTTCAACGTATCGCTGCTTTATGTATATCCTTAGATAATCATGAGAACTGACATCGCAAAGATCCCCCTGTATATAGCAGCCAATGGTTCAAGGTAGTCTGTACATACACACGCATTATGTGCAGGATGAACGACTATGTGAACGTGGGGCTTATGCAAATATAATCAGAAAACATGAGCATTAGCCCTCCTACTCAGCTTTTCTATATATTAAATGGCTCAACTGACATATAAAAATACAGTACGCAAAATTACTTTGAATGTTACCTTGTAATGCGACTTAGTTACCTTGTAATGCGACCTAGTTACCCTGTAATGCGACTTAGTTACCTTAAGACGACGACTTAGTTACCTTGTAACGACGATTACGTGACCCTGTAACGACGACTTAGTTATCTTGTAATGACGATTTAGTTACCTTGTAATGACGACTTAGTTATCTTGTAATGACGACTTAGTTACCTTGTATTGACGAGTTAGTTACCTTGTAATGCGTTGAGTTATCTTGTAATGACGACTTAGCTATCTTGTAATGACGACTCAGTAACCTTGTAATGACGACATAGTTACCTTGTCATGACGTCTTAGTTATCTTGTAATGACGACTTAGCTATCTTGTAATGACGACTTAGTAACCTTGTAATGACGACATAGTTACCTTGTAATGCGTCTTAGTTATCTTGTAATGACGACTTAGCTATCTTGTAATGACGACTTAGTTATCTTGTAATGACGACTTAGTTGCCTTGTCATGACGACTTAACTATCTTGTAATGACGACTTAATTATCTTGTAATGACGACTTAGTTACCTTGTCATGACGACTTAGCTATCTTGTAATGACGACTTAGTTATCTTGTAATGACGACTTAGTTATCTTGTAATGACGACTTAGCTATTTTGTGATGACGAATTAGTTCCCTTGTAACGTCGACGCAAAATCTCTTTGAATGCTCTTACTTTGCTAATAAAGCATGTACGCTAAATTGTAACTTTTCAAAATTGTTATTTAGTTACCTTGTAACGACGACTTAGTTACCTTGTAATGCGACTTAGTTATCTTGTAATGACGACTTAGTTACCTTGTAACGACGACTTAATTACATTGTAACGACGACTAAGTTACCTTGTACACGAATTAGTTACATTGTAACGACGACTTAGTTATCTTGTAATGACGACTTAGTTATCTTGTAATGCGACTTAGTTACATTATAACGACGACTTTAATATCTTATATGACGACGTAGTTATCTTGTAACGACGACTTAGTTATCTTGTCAAGACAACTTAGTTACCTTGTAATGCGACTTATTTAAATTGTAACGACGACTTAGTTACTTTTTTTACAAGCTACTTACCCAGCTCTCTGAAATTCCGAAAATGCATCCGAAACTCCCAGACAGGTGACAGACCCTAGTGTTGGCATTCATTCCCTCTGAAACTCTGAGAATGAAAGAAATAGTTACTAGTCATGAGCTACACAAACTTGCTGTGGTCGGATTGTGTAAGTGATACTTTTTGTAACTTTGAGCAAATTTTTAAATGGAATTTACCGCCAATCGCGTTTTTACATTTAGTTATTACTGTTATCTCAGGAATCGGAAGTTCTGATTTAGGTAATGAAACTTTCTTCCTATCTAACACTCTCTCCCAATACGTTGTGTTGTAACCGATTCTACGACACGATCAAAATGTACGAGTATCGCAAAATCATCATGAATTAAGAACTTTAGATGTATGGAGTGATGTAAACATCTTAATTCCGACTTAAACAAAATGTTAATTTTTGTTTATATGTTTATATCGGCATCCGTACAATCACAATAGTGAATAGTGATTTTTGTACCAAAGAAATACGAAATCAGATTATGGATTGCCCGGAGGATTGTTTTGCTTGCCTTGTCATTAACATTATAACAGTATGTGTATTGCATATAATATATCCATTCTTCGTTGCTATCGCTGTTCCGAATAGCATTTATTGCTGACACATATTTAATTATATAAAACGTCAAGCCCAGAGAATAACCAGTCTCGATTATGCGCCGACATAGATTACGTTGGCCGTTAAAGGCAAAATAGCGGTGAAAATTATATGAATGGATCACGGGAAAATAGGTGATGACACACCGGGAACATTGAATACAAATAAAACTGGTCGGATGTCATTTTGATCACTGATGCTACAAAATTAGGTCCATCCTAAACAACTTTAGAAAGTTTGCTAATACCTTGAATGATGTAACCCTGACAAAACAACTTTAGAGCAAGAGCGTTGTAAATATAAGCTAGGCTACCGGAGAATCGATAGACATTAAGAGACGGTTGACATATAATATATGCCTTCACGTTTGGATTGTTTTGTGGAACGGGGAAGTAAATTACAAGGTTGGTTCCTTTTGAAAGCAGAGTGTTTGTTCTCCCAAAGGCGACTAGTCATATACAGAATACCAATTGTTACGGTGGGATTTCCAAATTAAAACGCAGAAGTTTATTCTGAAGCTGATTTTTGCTCTGAAAATATTTTGAAATTAATCATATCTTATCATATGTGTGAGGAACTATTATCAATGCAGGCTCATAATTATTTAAATAGAATCATGAAGTACCACGTTCATAGATTAACGAACATAGCTGCGTGGCTGCGAGGGGTTATATTTGGCAGTGAATCTGGAACTAGGTAAATAAATGCTACATCTGCACGTTTTTGTTTTCATTTTGTTCGTACTGGTAATGTAGTGAATACAGTGCTGGCTGTTTATCAATACGTGTGTTAGCTCTCATGTTAATTGTCAACATGCAACATAATGCCAATTACATTGAACTTTCAATGACACATTGGACTATATTTTCATAACCATATTTACAGATATCTATTTGACAATTTTTCATTTTTAACTCTATCGTGGTCATATTTCTGCTTCCTCTAAATCACCCTGAACACTGTTCCCGTTGCCATTGTCAGCTGGGACTATATTTAACCAGCCGTCACCCTAGTTTGAATTTGACAGCCATGAACGCCTTGTCAGGCGTTCGTCTAAATGGGTCATGTTTAATGCGAGATGTTGGCGATCCAGGACAAGTACAAACAGCAACGCACGTGTGAACGCGACGTTAAAGCTTCATGAAACATTGAACAAGGAAGTATATCATGGTTACGATAAGTGTCTATCTATAGATATCATTTTTGCGGTCATCTGGTTTACTTCCTTGTACTATATAAACACTGAGCAGGTGGGCCAACAGTTTGGACCTAAAAGGTAATGTTAAGTAACATTTCTAATCATTGCAGTACATTTCGTTAAATGGGCGTCGTTCTAAACACACAGTTTGTTTGCTTTAATACCAGGTCAATGTCTATGTTAACGCCAAGCTCAACGGCAAGGTAAACGTGACGTACCCACCTTGATTGTGCTGCCAGGATATACATGAACGTCATATCAGGGAGAGTGTACAAAGAAGAAGTGGGCGTTACTTATGTTGATGTTGCTTTAAGTGCCTAACGGGTCAGAAGAGGTCTTCAGCAACCCATGCTTGCCGTAAAAGGCGACGATGCTTATCGGAAGAGGCGACTAACGGAATCGGGTGGTCAGGCTCGCTGACTTGGTTGATGCATGGCATCGTATCCCAATTGCGTGGATCGATGCTTATGATGTCAATCACTGGATTGTCTGGTCCAGACTCGATTTTTAGACCACCGTCATATAGCTGGAATGTTGCTGAGTGCGGCGTTGAACAGCAAAAACAAACAAAACAAAAAAAAGCCTTCTGCCTCAGTAATTTTGGCTTACGCGTCTCTTTTCGTGTGTAAGTGGGTACACATTGCAATCGTCAGTTTTGATAAAAGGATTGTACTAAAAGGATTTCTATTTCCGTATATTGATATGATTTCATAATTTATCCTACCTGCTCTGTTTATAGAAATTTGAGTAGCTCTCCATCTCTCAGACATAGAGTTAGTTTGGCCTTCGCTATAGCATCTCTTGGCGTTAGGAGATCTAGAACAGATAGGGTATCTAACTGCAATTCTTGTTTTAACCGAGCCCGGGCTGGGACGTGATCCACTAACAAGTGAGCAATAGATTCAGGTTGATTGCAAGACGGACAAACCTTGTCATAGTGCTTGTTGTGACCGAGTCTGAGGTGCCAGATTGCTACTTCAACTTTCCCCTCATTTGAAAAGAATATGGCTTTTGGTGGATCTTGGGTTGAATCTTGTGAAGCCATCTGCCGGGCTTACTGGCGTCCCATTGGGCTTTCGTTCTTTGGGCTATGAAGGCTTTGATTTTCCTTAGTATCTCTTGTTTACCGAAGGGAATAGACTGTATGTCCTCTTTGTCTAGAGCTGGCTTCGCCTGTGTATCTGCTTTCCCATTTCCACGAATATCTATGTGAGACCGGATCGAACACAGCTCCACCTGTTGCCCGTGGTCCGATAGTTTTGTCCCATAGCGAGTCTGATAGGACGACTGCCTTTGCTTCCGGGAGTTCCGGTATGAGTTTGAGTGCATGAGGAGTTGCCTCCAATTTAGCCGTGAATACTGACTGACTATCAGACAGGCGAACCGAATGTGCTTGGGGTTTGGAGCTGTGGATATGGATCCCGTAACCGGCACTGTTGTTGATAGGATTCTTGGATCCATCAGTGTATATATGGGCACATCTGTCCCAGGTAGTTTGAATTTTAGTGATAGCTACTGATCGTAGTAGGGTTGGGTTTTCATTTTTAGTGACTTCTGACGTTAAAGCAGTGTCAACTTTGGGACTTTTTAAAGTCCAGGGAGGGTGTAACCCTTTGTGGTGACATTCCGGTGGCTGAAAATCATCAAAGTTTAGACTTCGGAAGAGTTCACGTACTAATATCCCAGATGGCTTCAGTGAGGGATTTTTCCGAGCTAGGGCTTCATTTCGGATATTTTCGTCTTGCCAAAACGATAATATTGTCTGCGCTCTTCTTAGTTTCAATGGGAGTTATCCTGTTCCTGCTTGTTCTGCTTCTAGTGCGTCTGCATATTGCTGCCTCAGTGGTAAGCATTAGGGCTTTATATTGTGTTACGTCGAGGCGGCTCAAGACAGTATTTGGTGCTGAGTGAAAGGCCTCACAGCCTTAGTCTATTTTTGATCTGATAAGTGATTTTGGAGAGGACCAGCTGAATGTCCCCCAAGGTGCCCTAAGATGTGTTTTATGACATCGGTTTTCTACATATTCTACATGTATCTCCAAGTGAGGTGTTGATCTAGGATCACTCTTAGACATTTTGCGGACTTTTCGATATTGATTGGCTTGCCTTTTATGAAGAGATAAGGTATTTATATCACCTTTCCCCCTGCCTTTGAATAGAAATATGTTTCACTTGAAAGGGTGAACCTTCATTTATTGCACTATTGATCTACTCCATCGAGGGCTGACGCTGTGTTTACCGATATTGGTCTTTCATCGGCGAATTTAGAAGTTTGTGTAGGAGAGTTGACATGATCAAATACTATTAGATAATTTATCATCATGTTAAACAGTGTTGGGCTTACAGTGCTGCCTTATGGCGTGCCATTGTCCAGTGACATCTGATTGCGATCTGTCTTGCAGGAAGCTGTCTATGAAGTTTGCCATGTTCCCTTCAACTCCATTTTGTGCTAGTTTTGTGAGAAGTCCGTCATGCCATACCATGTCGAAGGCTTTGCTGAAGTCCAAAAAATACTATGACTGGTTATTGCCTCTTTAATTGAGCATTTTTATTTCATTTTCCTGTCTTAGAATATGATCTAGACGCTCAAAAGGCTATATTCTTCGCCGAGGAAGCCGAAGAAATATGAGAAAGACGATGCAATCGTTTGGAGACCAAAGGAGCACAAAATAAAATAATATACACAAAACAAACGACAGTCATCTGTGTTTAAACTCAAGAAATTTCCCATATTTGTCACAAATCCCATATATGAACGGACACCTTCTAAGCCATACAACTGTGTGATGACCGAAGTTGATGAAAATTACTGCAAATGTAGAGGAATTTATTTCATGACAGCTACTAACTGACACATAACAAAACAAAGTATACCTCACCTTCTCTGTCACAAAATAGCCTTTGTATCTTCCCGAGTAACCATCCACAAGTTGATGAGAGCTTAGATTTGTCAACACTGGTAGAAACCATGTGATGCTACCGCGCATGCGCAGAAATAGTCAATGAGACCCAGCGGAAATCGCCGAGTGCCCATTCCCTCTATATAAATTCCTTGGTCATATTTAGCACACTGTCCACGCAAAGAGCGTGTGTATTCTAAATCATACCCCGTTCACATGCACCTCTATACATAGGTGTGTTTATTTGCATGCGTGTGTAAATTTACTATTCAAAAAAAAGAAACGCAAAGCCAGATTTGCGTGAGGCAGGAAAATACATTTATACAAGGTATTGAGCCAAAATGTTGTGGAGCGAACACTTGTTGGTTTTAGTCATCTCAGTTGTCGGTACATAGGAAAAGTCCAAGGTGAAGGTCAACTACCATCAATAACGCGTATGTCCCCCGTTGGAATCGATAGCAACATGACATCTCCTGCCCATGGAAGAGACGAGTATGCGAATCACATCCTGGGGAATGGTAGCCCACTCGGCCTGTAACGCAAAAGCCAACTGCTACAACGTCTGGGGTTGTGGTTGACGTCTGCGTAGCCGCCTATCCAATTCATCCTACAGGTACTCTATCGAGTTCTATCGGGGATCTGGAAGGCCAGGGGAGAACATCAAAGTTGCTGTTGTGTAGTCATGCTCCTGTGATCCGTGCTGTATGCGGTCGAGTGTTGTCCTGCTGGAATACACCGTTGCCGTTGGCTGCAATTGGGGGGACGTGTGGTTGGAGAATTTCCTTGATGTATTGTTGAGCTGTAAGATTGCCCTGGATATGGACCAAACCTCTCCTGCCATGATGAGAGATAGTCGCCCACATCATAGCGCTACCCCACCAAACCTGTCCATTTCCTGTACGCAAATTTGATATTTCGAACCCTAAAAATGCTGGATCCGCACTTGAGTTTTCGGTGCATTTCTTACCGTCTACTTTCAAATCCGCCATGCATATCCGCAGCCTTTATCCGAGACATATGAATTTGGTAAATATGTCACGGTAAACATATCTGGCGGTTCCTCCGAGAAAGACAGCTTCCAGTATACAACTTGTATAAATGGGTATGGATCTTTTCGACAATTTCGACATCGTTATTCTGCTATTAATGGACTAGCGTATGTATAAGAAGAGACAAACAGCCAGCTTTCACCCAGTGCTTCTGATTATGTTTTGAAGTTTGTCAACACCATACCCAAAAGTGCTCGTGGGTTTCACGAAAGCGGTAAACGTCTACGATCTGCGCATGCGTTGCTTTCGTCTCAGGTTCAGCTGACACATCGTGATATAACCGAAATGCTGTTCAAAGTGGCGCTAAACGAAGCTTTGAGCAAATACCAGTATCTGGATAAGTGCGGTATATAAATGTATAATATAATATAATAATATCCCTTACGCATCCTGATTAGTCAAACTGAGTGTATTTGCGATGCATGCATTCTACAAAATGTGGTCCCGGTGGTACTTACAGGGTAGAATTGTGTGATTCGCTGATTATGTGCTTCCTAGATCCAGGATCCTGGATCGTTATTTCTGCTTCGTGTCTGATCTAGACTTGATTATTTACAGACGCGAGGTAATAAGCTTCAATGTTGCCGAATATTGACACTCTCACTTCAATACAAATTAAAAGCTGCATCAGATGTACAATGGAATGAGAGCTAGCAGTATATGTGTAAATTCAATTACTATCAGAGGAAATGAAAAATGTAATGCAGACATGACACAGGGCGTTATAACCTTTCATGAGCCTGCATGACAGGCGGATATTTGCTGGGTCTAACTTTAGTCCGGCTCACATCGACGGGAAATCCATGTTGTGCATGAACTAAAACAACTATCGCCATAGAAATTCTGGGTCAAACGAAAGTCTCTGTGTGTCAATTCATCATGGATACTTTACTAACATGCTGTGGGACCGTTACCTAATGGTAGGTATTTCTGCATTAACGTTACCGCACAGTTTAGCGGCAGTCTATTTCATTCCGTGTCTGTAATTGGTCATTTCTATTTATAACCTGTTTCTAGAAACGCATATTTTACATTAATAAACAAAGGCATTGTGGGGGTTGTTTCATCCCTGCGTAACAGCAGTTGACAACATTTGCACATTTACATATTATCTCGCGCCCATCACAAACATGTACGCATTTGCGTGAAGTATGTACAGCCGAATGTTGACTACATGTAGGTCATGTATTATACAGGTCATAAGGACATTATGTATTGACGTTGAAAGCCGTCTCCCGGAGAAAGAGCTGTACGAGTATGCTGACATTCGCATTGGGACAAACTGTCGGACTTTGTTCTATTAATGGGAGGTCGGGCGTTGCGAGGACGCATTGTAGGGGCTTATCATGTGTATGCTTTATGATAACAGGCGAGGTATGACTATCAATGTGTATTTCATTTATTACCCAAGCGAAAAATCAATGTGTATTCAAATTATTACCAAGTCATTGATCAAAGTGTACTATTATTACCCAAGACAAAGATCAAAGTGTACTATTATTACCAAGTCAAAGATCAAAGTGTACTATTATTACCTAAGACAAAGAACAAAGTGTACTATTATTACCAAGTCAAAGATCAAAGTGTACTATTATTACCTAAGACAAAGATCAAAGTGTACTATTATTACCAAGTCATTGATCAAAGTGTACTATTATTACCCAAGACAAAGATCGAAGTGTACTGTTATTACCAAATCAAAGATCAAAGTGTACTAGTATTACGCAACCCAAAGATCAAAGTGTGCTATTATTACCTAAGCCAAAGATCAAAGTGTACTATTATTACCAAGTCAAAGAACAAAGTGTACTATTATTACCCAAGTCACAAGATCAAAAAACACTATTATTACCAAGTCAAAGATCAAAGTGTACTATCATTACTAAGTCAAAGATCAAATTGCACTATTATTACCAAGTCAAAGATCAAAGTGTATTATTATTGCCAAAGTCAAAGATCAACACCGTACATATGTCAATGAACCAAAAATATTGCGTGACTCCCCCTTTCAGAGATAAATATGTTTGTCTCGAACTTCGAACTTTGATCAGCTTTAATGGGACGCTGAATTTAACCTAAGGTGAGGGGTACCAGGGTTCATTCAATTTTGACAGTAACCGCGTGCACGGTGGCAATGCAACGACTTTGGACTTTGCATAGGCCACTCAAACGACAAGGGGTATTTGCGTAATTTGACGGAGTCTTTCCACAATTGTTCCCTTACACACCTGTCAGATGTGTACAGTGTTTACGGTACCACTATAGATATTATCAGAGGACAATACCTGTGTTTATGGACCCGAAAAAGTATTATTGATCGAGGACCTGTTCTTTGTATTATATAATATAACTATTTGCGATTTATGCTACTAGCCACCCGAAGTACAATTGTCTGGCTGGTCAACGTTATCAAGGGGATTGGAACAATTTAGCAAGCCGTAATTAATGTGCTTTAACATAAGATGTAATCATTGCGTGACTCAATCTTAACCGCAATGGTTGTGTGATCTTTCCGAAAAAACAACGAAATTATACTCTACACCCACATGCCTGTCTCCTCAAACACTGCATTTGAAGACGTAACCTTTACCATCAGGACGTGTGGAGTGAGTGAGTATGGTTTTACGCCGCTTTTAGAAATATTACTGATAATCTACAGTTGAAATGGTTGACAGAAGTGATAGCGTTTCGGTTCATAAGATTTTAGGTCCACTTCAGTTATCTGAGAGACACGAGGTATATAGATGCCTGTATTCTAAACGTACATCGCTTTCAGGCTAAATCTTGCCTATTCATCAATCAGCGTATGACAAGTCCCCAAAATGTTGTGTATATTGAAGATGAAATCAGCATAGCTTGTGTCTTTGGGACCTAACATCTACATAACGTTTATCAATGGTTATTCAGCTTTCTGCACGAAGCGGATATATAATACACGTATTTGCTTTGAATATTAGGTAAAGGTACATGCAGGGCCGTGGTTAATTTAAACCCCATCCAATCACTCAACCCCATCAAACCACACTCAACCCCATCAAACCACACTCAACCCCATCCAACCACAGTCAACCCCATCTAACTACAATCAACCCCATCCAGCCACACTGAACCCCATCTAACAACACTGAACCGCATCCAACCACTCAACCCCGTCAAACTACAACCAACCCCATCCAACCACGCTCAACCCCATCCAATCACACTCAACCCATCAAACCACACTCAACCCCATCAAACCACACACAACCCCATCAAACTTCAATCAACTCCATCAAACCACCCTCAACCCATCAAACCACTCCTAGCCACCCTCAACCCCATCCAACCACTCCTAGCCACACTCAAGGGTATATTGAGTGAGTGTATATTGTCCAAAGCCGCAGCAGTATTCTAGCTAGTTGACGTATATCTGTAAATAAAGTGGACTACTGACTGGAAGTATGTCCAACGCCGATGATTCAGCTTGACCATCCGCCTCTTCTAGGCATTGAAAATATTGGACCTATTCTTCCGTGGAATTCCCAGAATTGGAGTGGTTGTGTGTATATGTTTATGGTGAGAGGTGTGGAAGAAGGAATGGCGGGGAATGTTTGGGTGAGCATGTTTATGTCTAATATGACAAATGGGAAGCGGACTTCCGACCCTCCAATCGGTAATATGACATCAGGGAAGACTATTACCTGTATGGGCCATGCTTTGGTGCAACGAAAACATATTTATTGCAGATAAGTTATATAAAACATACACCAGACACGAGAACGACACTGTATTGGATTTAATGAATACATGTTTTGCCATCTTTACTGCGTTATGGAGTGAAAGGATAGTTATCAGAGAAAAATGTACGTATTGTTTATTATCTCCAAACTAAAAGCATATAAGTGAGTGACTATGGTTTTACGCCGGATTTAGCAATATTCTAATGATATCACGGCGGGGGACACCAGAAATGTACCAATATTCTAATGATATCACGGCGGGGGACACCAGAAATGTACCCATGTCGGGAATCGAACCCGGGTCTTCAGCGTGACGAGCGACCGCTTCAACCACTAGGCTAGCCGACCGCCCCCAAACTATCTTACACCAAAATTCAAAACATGACATCTACAACATAATATAGAATGCGACTTTCATCTCTTATAACCATGCAAGTCCCCCGCCGTGATATTGCTGGAATATTGCTAAAAGCGGCGTAAAACTATATTCACTCACTCACTCTAACCATGCATTGTTACCTCACACGCTTTCTTCTGTGTTGGAGAGAAGTTTTGAACTTACATAAAGACTAAATTAATTATTATATTTAGTTTATGCATTCGATTGATATTTTCATTGCAATAGGATCAAAGGGTATGTGAATAATATTTTTTTCATTGTTAATAATCAGTTTTCTTTCAACACTGGCAATTTGTGTTTAGAATAATATTTCAGAGATACGGGTCTCCATATATCGGCTGCAGGTATTGTAACTGCGCGCCTGTCTGCCACAAAGAGAAAAGTGCTAAACTTGAGGCGCATTCCAACAGTGGAGCTAGTTTATAAAACGAGTCATGTCTGACAAACAATTCTCCAAATAGTGAAAAACATTCTCTTTGTTTAACGCCTCGGTGTTCTAGCTATATGACGGAGTGTTTCTTATGAATCTGGCATATTACGAATCAGTGTAAAGCAGTGTCATGATCGTATGGGTTATTGAGTTTCCTTCTCCAAAATTGAGAAACCTAACTGTTATGGAGGATTTGGTGGTTACTATAGGGAAGTGATTCGAAAACTAATAACAGCGTGCCCATGATCATAAAAGCAAAGCCAGTAATTTATGTGTGATTTGATACTTTCCTGTTTCCTCTTTCCTCTTTCCTTCTACTTTTTACATGTTGCTCACAAGGAAAGTCATTCCGAATGACCTACACTTTTTCATCTTAAACGGCGACCATAGTCACCTGTAGGGGCTCAAGAACAATGAAACATCTTTAAATAACTCGCTCAATAGCCTCGGTTTCGATACTCCGAAAGGGTAGTGTGTTAAGCCATGTCTTGGTGTCCTGATACATATATCTGGGATGTTGCTTAAGGCATCATCACAACATATGAAATCACTCATAAATAAACTAGATTTGTCATACAAATCGACCGTATTTGGTATTGGAACATTCCTTATTTGCACTTGTCGTGTTCAAAGGCCCCAAGGATTTTGAGCAAGCGAATTTTCCTTGTTAATGGCGTGGATCTATCCATGACTATGGATAGATCTAGTGCTACAGTGTGTAATGTATTACAGATAATCAACTCATTAACAGATTACATTGTGTAGTTACTGTATCATGCAAAGCTCATCCATGCAGGGTCAAATGCGGTATTTTCCTTGTTAAGGGCGTGGATCTATCCATGACTATGGATAGAGCTAGTGCTACAGTGTGTAATGTATTACAGATAATCAACTCATTAACAGATTACATTGTGTAGTTACTGTATCATGCAAAGCTCATCCATGCAGGGTCAAATGCGGTAGACCTACGCAATGCGTCTTGAAGGTCAACTTTGATACAACATACTGCTATGACACGATTGAGTGGACCTCACCCAGCTCGCTGGCCTGACGTTAAGGGACTCGCAGGATTTTCACTAAGAATATGAGTGTCCAGCAGGTTATGCTTGTCGTGAGAGGCGACTAAATGGATCGGGTGGTCAGGCTTGGCGACTTGGTTGCATGTCATCTTATATATCCCAATCCCAATTGACCCAGACCATTATTAAAAGGCTGCCGTCGTAATACATGGGATATTGCCGAGTGCGGCGTAAACGAATAAATGAACCAACACAACCTAACATACACGGGCCAATCCTTCACCTCGAACTATGCCCTCATGACAATCGGGCCAATCCTTCACCTCGAGCTATGCCCTCATGACAATCGGGCCGATCCTCTACCCCGAACTATGCCCTCATGAAAATCGGGCCGATCCTCTATCCCGAACTATGCCCTCATGAAAATCGGGCCGATCTTCTACCTCGAGCTATGCCCTCATGACAATCGGGCCGATCCTCTACCCCGAACTATGCCCTCATGACAATCGGGCCGATCCTCTATCCCGAACTATGCCCTCATGACAATCGGGCCGATCTTCTACCCCGAGCTATGCCCTCATGACAATCGGGCCGATCCTCTACCCCGAACTATGCCCTCATGACAATCGGGCCGATCCTCTATCCCGAACTATGCCCTCATGACAATCGGGCCGATCTTCTACCCCGAGCTATGCCCTCATGACAATCGGGCCGATCCTCTACCCCGAACTATGCCCTCATGACAATCACGAAGATGCGGCGTATGTAGGACGTATCGAAATACATGTGTGTACATTCCACTTGTTTTGTTTGAATTAAAAAGTCATTTTTTGTGTTTAATTCAAACCCTTCCATAATATAGTAGGACATCTCCATTGTCCATTGTACGCCCTCGATTATAAATGAGCTTGTTTTTTATGAATCATTATCAAATAGTTGAACTGTTTAGTACATTTCATGTAATCTCATACCAAGAACAAATATTATTAAATGTTAACATCGCCTATTTGTTTCACTACAATTAAGTCAAATGTTCCCAGCCACTGAAACAAAGGCATTCGACGTCAATTTCAAGTGAGTGTGTGTGTGTGTGTGTTACTGATATGGATGGATTGTTATCAAATGGTCCTCGACCACTATGTATACGTGGCACTTTTATGTACAAGGAATTTATGTTTCAGAGAAAGTCATGATGGATTAAAACATTCCCTATAAATGATACACTTTACCTTCGACATTTTCCCTTTCTTCTCCTCAGAAGAAAGATTGATCAATCGATTGATGCAAGTTATATTGTCTTTGACGGGTTTTGGGTCGGACGTTCCAAATTGTATCTCGAGTTAGTGTGTATTACCCATTGGTGGATTCTGTAATCACTACACACACAATGTGTTTTGTATAGCGATCCATATACTCGTATATATAATTATTTACAGTGTGATTCATAATTACTATCACTAGCTTTATCTTTACAGCGATTCACTTATGGGTTTATATATCGTCCGCTATTCATTTATAGCGTTATTTTGTTTTATCTTTTGTTTGTCATTTGAAATTATTCATAATATCATTTTAAATTCTTTCGTTTTCTTTGTTTGCTAATCCATTACTTTCCTCAAGACGTTAATTGTATAGCCTCACTGGTGAATAACACGTGGATAGGTCTTCTTACACGAATGGACGCATAAATGCATGAGTAAGTGAGTGAATTTGGTTTTATGCCGCTTTTAGCAATATTCCATCAATATCACGGCGGGGGACACCAGAAATGGGCTTCACACATTGTACCCATGTCGGGAATCGATCCCGGTCTTCGCAGGTGACCAGCGAACGCGTTAACCGCCCCCATAAATGCATGAATGGGTCTGTATCATGTATTGGCTTCGAGGCTTCAGCGAGTGTATGATTGGTTACTTGCTTCGGCCGTGGTTATAAATAGTTGAACACGCCAGTCACCAATCTCTTCAGTAATGTGGCTCACAACGTTTCCTAGTAAGTCTCAACTCTCACATAAACTCAGCCTGTGTCAATGTGACATTTCTATACCCATATTATCAGTGTACTTCACTTCGCTGCGCCCTGCACATTGACGGTGTAACATAATCCACCTACCGCCACGTGTTGCAAACATAACTGGCATTCGGCGTTCAGTATACGTATGGATTGAACTCACGGCTTCGGTTAAATAAAACATGTAGTTAGACTAGTATTGTCTATGAAATCTTTCATTACACGGTACATTTCTATCCTCTAAAATTAAACAATTAATATTCCTGATTCTGATTTATATAGTATTTGAGATCTGTTATTACACAATATATTTCTCTCCTCTAAAATTAAAACATATAATTTTCCTGATGCTGATTTGTGGTATAGAGCTGGCTCGACTTGCTTTTATATAAATCTAGATTGGTTATGTTTTCATAAAAGTTTTAATACATATATTCCACAGACATAGTGTAGGACTATCGTGTAGTTAAAACATACATATTAAGTCTATCACAATCATGTGTTATAAATATTTTATTGACATTAAAAAGCTGCTTATAAAAGGAAAATAATGAATTACACATGATGTGATTGGACGTTCCCAGACTAGTTGTTTCAGGTCTCTGGTGATATTGTTATAAAAAAAATTAACATTATATGACAGATGCAAATATTCCTTATAATCAAATCCTACTTAGTGAATATTTATATAATTAAAGTCACAAAGTTATATTTACAAAACTGGCTGAGCGTAAAGCATCGTGGCTGGAATATATTTGTAAGTTTCCCACTGAAAGATTAAATTTCGCATTTGCCCGTGGCAGTACACTTCTTTTCGGAAATATCAATAGTCATATGTTGACAGAATAGATTACAGAATTTGTTATGTCGGGTGATGTATACAAAGTTCACTCAAAATGTTGTAGTTATAGATATTGGTGAAATTATAGATACCCCCACGCTCAACTTATTACATGTCTATACTTGTTCTATAGAGTATTACATTTTTTCATACTGACGATAATATCAATGCATTAACACACGAATACTCGCAATAACAATACTAATATTAATGATAATAATGATGATAAGAAGAAGAAGATGACGATTAAGTGTAACAAGTTTGTTTTGTGAAACTGATCATACGGAACGTGCAATATTCTTTCACCAGATCAAATAGGAGCTGTGTTATAAGTCCAGGGAGGTGTAGTATCTCTACCCTTATAATGGACAAGCCTAGACACACACAACACGCACACAACACGCGCGCGCGCGCGCACGCACGCACGCACACGCACGCACACGCACACGCACACGCACACGCACACACACACACCAAGTGCAGGGTATTTACCCAAAACACTCTCCGGTGCTAACCTTTACACCCTACAGCATGGTTCAACTACTTAACTCGTTAATATTTTTTCTTTAAAAAAACACACCAGGACACTACATATAAACCGTCAACGCCACAAAATAATCACTCTCGATTATCTGCCTAAGTAGAATCCAATGTACGAAAAGGACAAAATAGATATGAAAAACGTGAGAATGGATAACTGAAAATCAGTGATGACACCAGGTGTTGGCGAAAAGGGTAAGCATGTCCTGCCCTACCGGTAGCACCCGCCATTCTCACAATTTGCATAAAATATTTCAAGCACATTGCATCAAGCGGACATGTGTGACAAGAGGTGCAAAACAGGTTGGTTTATGTGGTGTTTTCACTCTGCTGATAAACTGAAAGGGTTTGTTTTTTTGTTTTTTTTACAGTGGTTAATTGTTACAGCTGTTTTTAATTATTTCAGACCAACTGTCCTTTAGCACTGGAACATACAATATAAACGATAGAGCAGTATTGAATATGTTATAAGGAACGTTCTCATCGATCCACTACATTGTATTTTGTACGATTAAATTGACTATGAAAATCATGAAATATGGATTTGGAAGTTAAAATAAGAACTATTTGACATTGTGTTATTTTAATAAATCGACAGCTTCTGAAAAGAAAATGTGTTGTACCATATGTTCAGAGTAAACTTGAATGCCCTGTTGCCACGTCCGTGAGACATGCGTACAGAGAAGGAGAATTCCCGAGTGAATACGACAACCCACGCGTCATGCGACATCTGGATGGTTGTGAGGACACTGTTTAAGTACAGTCAGTTTAATTCAACAGTTTAGATTATCAGGATGTGTTTCATATCATATTAGTATTGTAGTTATGTTATTAATTTTTAGTTTGACACATTTCTTATATTGGCTGAAACTGTAAATAGATAAAACGAGAATTCAGAAAAATAATTACGTTTCTGTATTGAAATTAAAACTAGACACTATCATAGCACCACTCCTTTCCCCGGAATACTTTTATATTTAATTTTATAACAGCGAACATGTGACGATGACTTTCAAGCCGGTTTATTCAGAATCAGCTTATTTGATCGTGATAAATAACAATAAGGCTGAGATGGGGCCGACATGACTTAACATGTAAACCCACTCAGCATAATCACGAGTAACATACATGTGACCGCTTCATCTAAACGTAGTGGGGTAAACCTATACCATGTGCATGCAAGGTGGGGGGGGGGGGGGGGGGGGGGGGCGTAAACCTGAGTACAATCACGTAATAATGAGTCGTTTTCGAATTTGTGTCCTTCCGTTTATTTTACAAGGACTATCCGAGTTATAATAAAATGAGGAGCAAAAGAAACTATACATCTTAGTTGATTTCATCGTATGTTTGATTTTCAATTGAAAATATGTTAAGTTAGCGATATTATTTAACAAAATGAACTGTACTGACGTTTAGTCTGCACCACAAGAATACTCCTAATTGTTTGGGGTTTTTTAATATAATTTGATTTAAACCTCTTAAAATTAAAAAAAAATGTTTTTCGTATAATTCACGACTGCTAATGGGTATCTTAGACATCTATCTTATAAAATCCATAAATGTGCTTCTTTCGGCACAAATTTACATGTCAAACATTGTTGGGGGCATGTAGCAGCAATTCTTTTTCTTACTCCAGTTTTCATGGAACCAATATAAATTTATTTTTACACAAAATTACCCAGCCACAGATTACTTTATACAAATCGTTGCAGGCATGAGCGATGGTTAAATAAACATAATCAAATTTAGTACAAAAATTTAGTATGTGTTTCAGTTGCATCCATTACGCTTTCCATAAACTTATGTTCGTGGGTTCGAATCCCTGTTCGCTCTAAAAATGTTTCTAGGTTTGTCAGCACCATACCCGTGCTTATGGGTTTCACCGAAGTGGTAAACGTCTGAGACCTGCATCACTTCGGGCTTTCCTCCCACATTAAGCTGACACACCGTGATATAACTGGAATACTGTTCAATGCGGCGTTAACCCAACTCACTCACTTACTTATTCCTATAGGTGACCTACTTCGTACTAAACTGTACATTAATTATCTTATTGTAACCGGTAGCCGCAATTCTGACGTATACGGACGATATTGTTTTAATCGCTGAAAGGGAAAAGAGCTCAATGTCATGCACGATTGTCTCTACATAATTGATGTGTTTCCAACAAAATTACTATAATTAGTGCTAAGTCCAAAGCACCTCATGTTAGGTGTCTTTCGGTGGTTAACTAATGTTTTGCACTCATGTGGAGATATTAAGTTAGTAATTGTTGATTGCTATTATCATTTAGGTTTTCTTGTAACATAATCTTTAGATTCCTCCCGTAGAGCTAAATCTGTCGCAAATTCAGCGAGCAGAGTCTTTGGTTTGCTTATCACAAACTATAAACTCCTGGGTGGTATGTAGCATCTAACTTAATCTAAGCTGTATCAATCTATGGAATGGTCTACTATTGAATATAGTGTCGCATTATGGGGTACTATTTTTTCGTATATAAATACTGTTTATAACCGCGCCGTGCGCATTTATCTTGGTTCACATAAAATGGACCAAATAGTGTTGTTACTGGTGATATGACAGACAGACAGACTGTTTATTTGGGTTGGACTGCTACTATTGTGGATCAGGGGAGAAGTATGTCAAGTATTTATCGGGGTGATTAAGATCGAAACCGAGTTACTAGTAACATTTTTGAGGAGTAATGCTTTGGCTCCACAAGAGAAACGTAACTGGAATTTCAGAGTACATGTAAAACCTTCTGACGTCAACCTTGAACATTATAGAGCTTATCACATCCATTTGGTGGGTAACAAGTAACAAATCTAATTTTAAATAGGTTTCATCAGCAGTGGAAACGAAGCCGTATCCCGGATCGTAGAACTGACATAGATGGTAATAAGCTTCGCACATATTCAACGTTTAAACATACGTTTCGTAATGAATCTTATGTTAAATGTGATTGCCCCGTTCTCATAGAAGGGCATTGGCAATATCGCTCTTTTCAACTATTGCTAACACACTTTAAATGCAAGGAAAGCATCCCCAACATATATTTTTATATATAAATACATTGTGTTGATAACCACGTACTTAACCTACAGAAATAACACTCCAGTGAGTATATATATTTACAACAATGTCCGATATATCAAGTTTCAAAAAGTTCTCACACCCCACACTAAGTCATATTTAATGACGATTGTACGATAATCCCTGTACCAACCCTGAAAAGGATAGGTTCTAGTCATTTAACGCCTTTACACTAAACTTATAAGGTTATTACAATTTATGTAAAAAGTTATTACATTTTACCGCAAGTTGAGATTATTACAATTTACGTCAATTTTTATTACAATTTGCGTATTACAATTTACGTCAAATTTTATTACAATTTACGTTGTTATTACAATTTACGTCAAAATTATTACAATTTGCTGCATGTATTACAATTTACCTTTTTATTACAATTTACGTCGTAACAGGCACCTTTTAGATGTGGCATTGATCCACTAAGAGTTGAAACTGGAGGATTTGACAACTGTCCTTAGCCTGCGATAAACGTTTTTATTGTAAAGATTTGAGGATGAATTTTGCGTTTTACTACACTGTCCTTTTTACGCTGATGAAAGAAACCGCCTTTTTAACAAATGCACACAAATTCTATACGGTTTCATGTCTTTTGATGATGCCGAGAAAGCTAAGTTTATTTTGTCACATCCTGAAATGACTATTTTTATCTGCCAAATCTGCTTAAATATCTTAAAACATCGTGATGATAGAATGTCAATTCGTCTAATGTTCACCTAACTGTAGTATTGTTCCAGTATTTTATTTTAAGTACATTTTACTTTCCCTGTCTTTTATGTAAAATAGTATCTCTTAGTTCCGTATGGAACAGCTCAGTATTCTTATGTATTTTATCTTGTATCTGTTCTTGTTTGTATGATATGTTGAGATGAGACTTAAATTGTCTGTCTCTCTGTCTATTTTGTTGTCCGGACTGAAATTAGTTAACAGTCTAAGTGGGTTGTAGTGAAGAGAAGATAAATCGAAAAAGTTCGCTGTGGCCTTATCCTCAATAACAAGTACTTATATTCGCGATTATGACCTAAACGTGGACATCATTATGAGGGGATCGCATAAACCGGATTCAACTCAAATCATCAACAGGATGTTCTAGGTTGAGTCAAATCCACCAATTGTTCATGCCGCATGGATACAATACAATGTGTGGCTTACTTCATATATATGTAGTCGAACCCGGACGTTCGGTGTGACGAATCCACGCTTTAACCAACAGGCTAACCCGTCGCCCATGTTTGTTTACATTTAAAATAAACACGCGAATTACTACGCACTTCTCGTACTTGATAACAGTCGTCATTATTTGTGAGCAATCTTTAGGGTTCTATCGTGAAAGATCATGTAATGCACACGTGGCGTTTCGTCATTTATATTTTTGTGAATAATTAATTATCAGTGACTCAGCAATATTCTATGGTATATAATGACAAGGATTCCCATCGGTTCTTTGAATTCGCCAATCTTACCTTTTGGCAACGTAACAGGAAAGCCACCCAAATTGTAAGTGTACATTCTGCTGACAAATATAATTATTAACGTTACCGATATAGTATAGATATATACAGCAGACATAGTGTACATAAGTAGTAGACATGTTAAACATATATAGCAGACATAGTATACATAAATAGTAGACATAGTATACATAATAGTTGATATAGTATACATAAATAGTAGACATAGTATATATATAGTGGATATGGTATACATAAATAGTAGACATAGTATACATAAATAGTAGACATATATAGTAGACATAGTGGACATAGTATACATATAGTAGATATAGTATATATACTAGTTTATAGCAGACATAGTATACATATATAGTAGACATGGTATACATAAAAAAGTAGACATAGGATACATATAAAGTAGACATAGTGGACATAGTATACATACATAGCAGGCATAGTATACATATATAGTAGTCATAATGATGTACATGATTTATTCACTATATCATATTTCGTACACACACAAAGATAGACACACACACACACACACACACACACACACACACACACACACACACACACACACACACACACACACACACACACACACACACACACACATACATACATGTCATTTCAGTCCTGCACCATGACTTTGGAATTATTTTATGGGAAAAGAAATCAAGAAAAGTATACAAAATAATGTCTAGCTAGCTCTATTCCAGCAATCAGCATCGGGAATTTTTATTTTTAGATTCAAGAAGGGTATTGTGTAATATTAGATTTCATAGACTAAATTTCAGTCTAATGCCAGTTCAGTGTTGTGTTAGAGGGCTGTGAGGTCATGAATAGTTCAGTGTGTCACCCCTCTCTCTCTAAACAGTAACAGCTAGCATGCAGTTAAAGTTGATTCTAGACATTTGTTTCATTTCAGTTTATAGATTATGTCGCGTGTTCTATCTTCTGTTAAACATTCAAACTATTTCATGAGATTCTACATATGTCACGTATTTCTAATTTGTTAAAATCTAAATTATGTCACCCAAAATGATATAAAAATATATTTTGAATATTTATCGAAGAAGAATAAATTTGATAATTAAACAATCACTTTTCCTTCAATTTATATTGAGAATTCAACTATTTCAAAATTAAACTTTGAGACATTTTAATTGTTTGTTGTTCTGTAGAACTGCGTGATTGGTTACCTCCCCCTGAGACACAAGGCGCCCCACGTCGATGTTTGACTAGGGAAAATAAGGAAATAGATCTACACGATATATTTGCAATATGTTTAATAAAAATATTCCAGTCTATATCTAGTTATTGTAAGATATCCGTGGTATTAGATTCAAAATAGATCTATCTATTTGGGTTATAGCGAAAACGGCACCTCAGCAAAACGACACCGGGCGAAAACGGCACCTCGACTCGAGCGAAAACGGCACCTTATTTATTTTTTACCTTGGTCAAATAAATGATATTAAACTTACATTGTAACTTGCAAAGGCCAATAATTGTGAGATGTTAAAACAAGTTTACATTAGAAATTAGCCTCTGTTCCAACTATAATCCAACTTAGCTTAACTTATTGTGAAAACACTATACGCTTTGAAGTTTTAAGTACCTTTACTCAATTTAAGCTGAAACTGTATTAAGAGGCCGAACATGGTGCTGTCAGATCACAATTATTCACAATGGCCTTTGTGTAGGTGGAACAGGACTTTCTTTGGCCCGTTAAAGAGAAATTTGCCGGACTGAAGACTTCCCTTTCCGCTGTGTGAAATGCGTAGCTCCAGTCATTGAAGAGGTGATCGGTAACTTTGATGTCAGTTTCCAGTCAGAAGATGCTAAAGAAATGAGAGTACCAAACCTATCGGAAATTCACATTACGGCTTCAGATGTACTCTCGTTGTTATCGTTATTAAAAATAGAGGTGCCGTTTTCGCCCGATACATACTAGCCGTTTTCGCCAAATGCGGTGCCGTTTTGCTGAGGTGCCGTTTTAGCCTGCACCCATCTATTTCCTACACAATATAGCTTGGCCAAGAGCTTCACGTCCACACAATACCTTTCACTTGTTATGAAGATAAACAAATTGAAATTATGTAGAGAAGATGATTTGTATATGGTGTTGTTGGTTTTTTTTAAGTGTGACTGGCGTTTCAGATTTATTAGGTTTCTCTCAGTTTTTCAGTTATGTTAGCACACGAACTGAATAAGCTGGGCCCGTCTCCAATATCAAAATATATTGGCGCAAGTTGACGACGCGCATAGGGAGCCGAGAACCAGCTTACCTTCTACATAGACCGTCCACATAGACCGTCCACAGTCTGAATTAGTCACGTTCGCGAGCCAAGCAAGCTTATCGAAGCAGAAGGTTGAACAGGTTTCGTTTTGAACATAAAAGAAAGACCCAAAAGGTCCCATAACGTGTATGTAAGAAACAGTAGGTCTTATTCAAAATATAAAAGCAGTACGATAGTTTGGCCTTAAACAAAATAGACCCAACATCACTGTCAGGTCTGGAAACTTCACAATATGAATATTTCAATATCCGGGTAATGTGGTAGTTTCAATCAAGGTTTTTAGAATATTTTCATCTAATCTTTTCATGAATGTTATTAACAACAGTTAATATTTAAAGACATGCTCACATATTAGGCTACCCTATTAGTATATAGTAAGAGCAGTATTCGGCCATCCCATGTTGTTATCAGGTCATAATGAAAATGTGTCACCACTTGTGGTATGATTGTTGAGGATAGGGAAGGGCACAGGATCATGTAACTGATATAATGTTCTATACAGACATGACCGCCTCCGTTGCCTAATGGTAGAGTGTCCGCCCCGAGAGCGGAAGGTCCAGGGTTAGATCCCCGGCCGTTTCATACCAAAAGCCGATAAAAGATGGAACTTGTTGTTACCCTTTCTGGCGCTCGCCAGTTAAGGGGTTAAAACAAGCACTAGTCAGAGTCAATATGCTGTGTCGCGGAGTCAATATGCTGTGTCTGAGTGGGGTATTCATGTTAAACTACGGCATGGTATCTCCGTGATCTAGCACTATAAATTGGGAGCAGTCCGGACTAGTACAAGCAGCCACACAAACACACACACGTACATGCACGTCGTTATATACGTGCAATAATATTGGAGGCGACGTTAAACCCCATTTCACCTCACCTATACAATAGTTTGTGTAAGGTATTATTGATGACACAATTTTCATATCGTTAATATTTCTTCGCATTGATGATAATTCTGATTATCAATCTTTTTTGCCAGCCCTAATTAAATTAATTGTTAGATTATTCTCCTGTCTGCCTCACTACCAAACACTCTTTCTTAACATAGTTTATGGTCCCTGAAGTACCCATAAAGAAAGTCACTGTGTGTACTCTTCTTTCTTTACTTGATGGAATATAGTGTTACAACAAAATTATAGTCATATTTCATATTTGCAGTCAGTGTACAGTGTTAAACACATCTTGATTAGTGTGTTCACTGAGTAAATATATATAGGTAAGAAATGTCTCTCAACTCTATTTTAGGACCATTAATATTAAGGGCAATATTTTCAATGAACAAATCTCTCACAATTTTTTGTTGTCCAAAGTCAAGGCTTATCTGATGGCCCTGAATGTTTCTGATGTATTATTTAATTGTTTTTTAAGCATGCGATGACAGTTCAAAGAGATTATTAGGAGGAACGTTGATTTTTAAGCTGCTGATTCTGTGAATGTATGTTATACATGTGTTTGCTGTCACAGCAATAAACGGCCTTACATCATGTCCACAAATATTATGCTGACAGTGCTTGATAAGCTGTTTAGCTTTATATGGGAATGTTCTTCACAGGTCAGTCATTATTCTGTAGTCTAGCCAGTGTACTGAAAGGAAGGAACATACTGTCACATTGTATATATGGTATTCAGTGTTCCTAAAGGCTATAGCATATGATACTGTAATCATAATCAGTTATGATTTGTAAACTTGTTATTCTGGTTCAAAGTGTTTCTCCAATCACATTTTCATTTTATGAAGCAGAAAACTACTGTTAGTAGAATGACGTCACTTCATGAATAAATTTGTATGTTCAATCTTTGTAAAATTAATACAACCGTTGTCAATTTTTTGGTTTTCACAGCATAATTGGAAAGTAAAAATGACATTTATGAATTGATCTTTAAATACCCAAAAGATTCTTGAGTCTGTGAAGATTATGGAAAACTCCCAACTAGTTTATGTATAGATATTAGATAAGTAGACAACAAACAACCATTAACTATTGCCTGGTGAATTATGATTAGTCAGTGTCACTGGGTGTGGTAATCACTGGGTGTGGTTGGTGTAACATACACTGGTGTTAGTCGGTACTTGACAAGGGGATCATTGGTAAAAATCTAGTTCCTTGTTAAATATCATTTTCAAACCTTTTCCCACAAATAGTTACCAAGTTATTTGACTGTTTCAAGTCATGTTTACTTTCCATTAGTACAGTCGTACTTGGTAATCACTCTGATCATCATCCATGACATCTGTTACCCATGGTAACCATGTTATTGTTTCCATCCTGCTGCAAGTGCCAATGCGTTTATTGCCCAGCCAAGCGTTTACTGTGGCATGGAGTAATAACGGTTGCTGTGGTCACATGATTAAGTTATTTATGTAAGTTGAAGTAGTTAGAAGGTGTTACCTAACAGAAATTCATTATGTTTACATGTACTTTTATTTAATTTTTTATTTTTCTATTTTATAAACATGATTAATGAAAATGATTCTCTTGTGTCAAGAGGAAACTGTTGTTTTCCCCCTTAGAACATTTACAGTTTACACTGATTCATTATGTTTTGTTTTGTAAATGTCTTTAAACATGGCCTCATTCTTGGATGTTCTGTACATTATCACTGTCACACTCTTTACTTTTGATATTCTGATAATGATATAGGACACATTATTATTAATTTATTAGAGATATAGATACGGTAAACCTTAATTTGATGTATTTCTGTATTACTGCCTGTAATTATTATTAACTATATACAACACTCTCACTCTTCTACAAGATGGGGGAATTTTCAGAGTTTTCTATTTGGGATTTGTTTATAATTGTATTCACCCATATGTTGTCATTTTCATAAGAAAACAAAATTATGGATGTCAAATTCTTTATTATTAGGAACACGTTCCAGAGTACATACTCTTACTCCTTCATCAGGTGAAAATTTTTTTTTTTTAAAAATAACAATCACTTTTTTCACTTGATGTAGGAGTAAGTATATGCTCCTGAATGTTGTGTTATGTGTATCACTTCTATCATGTCTATATGCCTTTAAAAGACATGTTATCATTTTCTATATATCCGATATATAGTCAGTTAGCCGAGGGTGAAAAACAAGATTTTCGTTCCCACATTTTCCTGTAAACCTAAACCCTTTCTATCGCATAAAGGAGGTTTTTGTACACAATCTTCATTGGGTAGTAAGCTTGCAAGTGTGTGCCTGAATTTTCAGGGGGTCAAAATTGCATAAATTGAAGGAAAAGTGCATAATTTGACAATTGGCTGTGACATTTTTATTAAGTCATTAAACTATCCAAATTATGTCTTTGATTACAGGTAATATATTCGGTTATATGATGTTGTCAAACAGTTTGTTTCATTTAACTGTCATTCTAATTCTCCGTGAAAACTTTGATTGAAATCATTATTTTTTTTATATTTCTTATGTCTTTTTGTTACAGGTTTGGAAAAAAATAATCAAATCTCCTTGGTATCAATGACGAATACTACAGTCCATGTCTGTCCCGAATTTTCCAATTCAAAAGGGTCAGTTACAGAATTCTGACAGGGTCACGTGGAATACTGCAGATAGTCTTGGAAGGGGGGCCACAGCAGTCGTGTACCTGGCCCGTGAAAAGGTAAAACAAAATCTTATATGGGACAATCCCATTTTTAATTTTCAAAAATTGCATATGATTACTAGCTGATTACAAACTGATCTTCAAAATGAATATCAGCATTGTACACAGAAAGAATAATACATTATATTCCCAATGATGTACCAGTGTAAGCAACATGACCCTTTGGGAATTCAGGAAAAATAGGTACTTGCTTGTAATAGCACACCAAAGAATATCGAGGGTTAACACAAGTTTATAATTACTGACCTGGTAGATTCTGTCGAAGAAGAGTGTTCGTCTAACTTTACTTTACAGCTTATTAATTAACAAACTTCTAAGTCTGATTGCATAATACAATAAGAACAAGTTTAAATGAACCACACACTGGTTAATAGTAACAGTGTCCGTTAGTTCGGACAGTCGGTGTGACAGAGAAAAGGTTTTCCACCAACAAATGAGGTAATGAGATACATGACTCCTGAGTCACTATGGCTATGATATATATGTGTGTACCAATATGTGATGTATGATATGTAGGAGTGTAATGATGTATCACACTATCAATGTATTGCATTTGTTAGCCCTACAATTGTTCTATATCGATAGAAATTTGAAAACGCTGATGTTATTGTTGAATAGTATGCAAAACATTCTATAGTTTCAAAAGTCGCAAAAAGTTAAAAATAAAACATAATTATTAGTCAGCAAACTCAGTTTTTACAGTCAAATTTCAAACCAGCCGTGTGTTGACAAGAAAGGATTACGACAACCTCAGATAAGAAGATAAGAGTTACTTTCCATTGGTTTAATATGCAACAGAGTAAAATGGCCAATTGTGACATTGTCCCCAATATTTTGTATATTCCTGCTACATTGATTAATATTATTATCAAGCCTTAAAGTTGGTTTAATACTATCACAATGGAATTATTGTGGGCTACTATTGCAGTACTATCGCAAAAGTGAAATAGTCCCCTCTAGTATTGTGGCAGTCCTATGTCATAGTACACAACTGATTGTTGCTGTAAACCTTTCGTTTGCTGTGATTTGGCTGGGATATTAATAAGTATTCAAAAGTTAGTGAAATGTGCACTTAATATGCTATGAATTACAAAATTTCTAAGATGATGATTATGAAATTGATAGAGAAGCTATGTGAATGTCCCATGTCTACAGAAGACAATTACATCCACATACCATGTACAAAAACACATTCTACCAAGCATGCGGATAAAAATGTCAACCCTTAGTAATCAAGCAGGCAGAGTGCTTGAGAAATTCTGTTAGACATGAATGCAGAGAAATTCTGTTAGACATGAATGCAGAGAAATTCTGTTAGAGATGAATGCAGAGAAATTCTGTTAGACGTGAATGCAGAGAAATTCTGTTAGACGTGAATGCAGAGAAATTCTGTTAGACGTGAATGCAGAGAAATTCTGTTAGACATGAATGCAGAGAAATTCTGTTAGACATGAATGCAGAGAAATTTTGTTAGATGTGAATGCAGAGAAATTCTGTTAGACATGAATGCAGAGAAATTCTGTTAGACATGAATGCAGAGAAATTCTGTTAGATGTGAATGCAGAGAAATTCTGTTAGATGTGAATGCAGAGAGATCTGTCTGGTCACCTTGGTGCAATGTTTCATTTCTCCATACACTCAGCAATAGAACTATAAATTCATAGTGCATAATCTCAAAAATATGGACTTGTTACATGTTAAGATCATCATGATTATTCAATTTAAGAAGGCATTTAGAAGGTATCACAAACTTCACTTACTTTGTTGGACTAGAGGTTGTGCATCTGTCATGTTACATGCAATTGATTTGTGTATGTACACCAGTCTAGCTTATCTAGTCTAGCTTGGCTATATCCACTTTGTGCTGTCATTGCTATTAATATCCTTGTTAGATTATATTATTTATCAAGGACAGAACACCGATGTAAAGTTAATATTACAATAGATTGTGTTTATGTATTTTGAAACTTTCGCCCACCATGAGGTTGCAGAGGTGCATGGGTGTTTTAGTAAACGTGTTTAATCCATTCATCGTTTTTTCAGGAGCACTTGTACTGATGTTATCGTGTCTTACATTTTGAAAAGGAAAACATGTTATTTACTAGTGAAAAGTTTGTGAATGTATACAAGAATACTGAATTTGGAATATTATGGTTATGTAGGCAGTCGTAGATTTTACACAAGAACTATTATTCAGTCGTTCACAATGAAGTGTTAAACATTTATCACTGCTTATACTTGTATGTGCTCCAATGATCATGATGATGAGTCATTGGTAGACACATTACAAGCTTGAGACTAGGTTTCTCTCATTACAGATATTTAAAAACTGTTAACAAACTTAAGGTGGGATAGACAGCATGAATCCTAAATGTAGGGAGAAAATGTTTGGTTCTTCCAGACGAACCAGCAATGATAATGTTGACATGGTTTCACCCTGCTGAAGTTCATATATCTACTTGGTGCAAATGGTGATAGTCACATTGCTGCTTGAATATTTTAAGACAAGATATAGGATCCATTTCTTAAACACCCACTGTCTGTCCAACTAGGTCATGCAAGTCATTGTCAGTGTCATGGAAATGTGACGCACATCTGCGGGAGACATTGATCGGCAAGTGTTATTAAACCCCACCCTGCCATCCATATTAATCATTCAATGAAATAGATGGCACAGTAAATAAATAAGACTTTTGTGCTTCCCATTCTGATGTTAAATGATTCCTTTCATTTATTCATGCCTTTTGATGAAAGAAAAATAGACCTGTATGCAATTTGATCCAAGAAGGCCCATTGTCACTGCTAGGTTAGCTATAGACAAAGTGTGACAACAATGACTCCATACAGTGTTTCATGTCATCAAGCAGTGGCATGCCTAGACAAGGACATTTTCGGCAAAAATGACTTTTAGATAAAGAAGGAAACAATCATTTTATAAATCTGCATGAGAAATAAGAGATTTTTTTATATCAAAATCTGAATAATTAAATATGGTATGGATGTTAAGATTTTGAAACAAACATGCCTTTTACCTTTTTAGAAATCTTCCCAATATCATAAATTGTATTTTTCAAGTTACTGCCCCACAGCCCCCCGAAAAAAAATGAGTTAACTCATTCCTGTTAAAAGTTTTAGGTGCGGTACGGTCTTTCAAAGCTCTGCATGTTTGTTGCCATTTAACGTCAATGACCAAGATGACGCAACCCTTGCAATGTGAATGATTGACTGCCAAATCTATGGTTTAGGCTATTGCGTATCTGAATACTCTTGATAATGAGCGTTTTCCCTCCCGGGTGATCTAATGCACCACAGTGAAATGGGTTTTCCATTGCGACATGTACTGCTGAACAACAGTATCCTTGACAGTTTTGAATGAAAAGCTGATTATAAGTAAAAACATGAAACATTAATCTCATGTAAATCACTGAGACATACTATGAATAATGCTTCACCATTTACTTGCTCTTTGTAACATAGAATTAGTATGAATTGGATAAAGTACTTGTATGATATGCTAAACAGTTAAAGGATTATATTCAGGATTGTGTCAATATCAGGATGTGTGTGGGCAATCCATAGCTCAGATTTAATGATATGGTGGTAGACTCGCAAAATACGACACGTGGCAGCTTCAACCATATTCACCGCCTATGAGATATGCGGAGGTGTGATTTTTTTGTTGGTCTGACATTTGGCATAGTAAATCATCGGATGTATTTGACACAAGCTAGGTTAATGCATACAAAGAAGACGATATCAACAGATTATATCATGCAGACATGCGTAGCATTTAAAACTTACAATTACATGATGTATCATCAAGATGAAACTGCTAAAATGGCGGCCATGCATGCTAGGCAACGTGTCATAGTTATTTGTGATTCTGTCGTCATTGGCTATTTTAAGTTCTGACGTTGATCTCAAAATTCACAAAGCATGTGTGCCTCACCACATGTTTGTTTGTTGCTAATGCCACATTCAAAGATATCCCAGCTATATGACAGCAGCAGCCTGTCAATAATCCAGTTTGAACTAGACAATCTAGTGTTTGGTATTGTAGACAATGATCAACGTTATTGGGGTACAATGACATGCAATCAACCAAGTCACCGAGCCTGACCACCCGATACATTTGGATAAAATTTACGACATTGTGTGTTGGTTGCTGGGGACCTGTTACGTCTTAGATTGTCCATGGGGTGTCCCATCACATGACATAAGAAAGAAGCAATATTTATATGACATTGTATGAGGCAAAGCTCCATCGCATTGCATGATACCATCATTTTCCTATCGCTGCTAAAATCTTTGTTATAAAGCTTCTCAAAAATGCATTATTTGACAGGTGAAACATACTAACTAATTGGCTCTAGTCACTGTACTGTTTCTTACTAGATTGCAGGAACAAAGTTCTCTCTCTCTCCCCACCCACCCTCCCACTTTGTCACTGCAGAGACCAAAAGCCCACTATCTTTTTAATAACTTGAATGAATATTGCATGTTTACAGTGTTCTGATCTATTTCATGAATATTAATAACCGGACTAATAGGGTAAAAATGTCATGTTGTTTTACCTTATTACGAATAATATGATTGGAATAGGAGTTTAAAGAGATATGACGTGAGTTACTTACCATTGCTGTCTATTACAAGGCAATGCAAATTTCATATGGTGTCAGTGTACATGATACAGTTGTTAAAAATAAACATATGTTACTCACAAGAATATGTGATTCCTCATGTTCCTTGGGTAATGTAATCCAATATGTTCACAGTGGTAAATGTCGTTTTTCTGAAACCAAATTTACGCTTGACATGAAATTATTTGTTTGCATAAACATGATAAACAATGGTAAACATAATAAATACACTTGGACATTGATATTGCTTTTCCATTTAATTATGAGGACAGCCTTTGACATCAATTTGTTTTAACTTCCTAATGCAATATTAACCACTGCTGTTTCAGACAACATGCATCCCATAATTAGATAATCTTTGTTATGATTCAGGGCTGTAGATATTCACTTGGTAACCAATGTTAAGCATTCTTGGCCTTCTCAAGTTCAAAACTCCTAAACAAACTTTTTAACAATCTAGAAATCATTGACCTGAACCGTATATCTAATAGTATTGATCTCAGCAAGTAAAAATCACCTTTAAGTATGCTACAAGACGTGCTACTCCATGTATAACTCTGTAATATCATATACTGAATTGAATAAAAAATATTTTAAAAAAAAATCTCCTTCAACACAATCAAGGGCAGTGATTGAATGAAATATCTTTATACACCCTGCATGCATCATGACGCTCTAACATACATTTCCACAAAGCACACAAGTACAGTAGCAGCATATTTGGTCACTAAAACATTTAGATTCGTGTATCTTGCTATCTCACGGAACAGTTTCATCCGACAAGACAATATGAAAACATTCCGCTTACGCTTTGCTATGTTGGCTTGCTTGCAAACACGATAAGCATGGCCAGCAGCTTTTTGAAGAAGTTTCCTGTCATGTGATCTATGACACGTATCCAATGGCATCCTTCACTGTGAATCACTTTCTATCAGGATTGTTGCTGGTGTCATGTATGTGTTGGAGTATATTTTTCTTGCATTTTTACATCTATATTCCCATCTGGTCTCTATGTCCATCTTGGCTTTGAAAAGGTTGTTAACTTAACGCTGGCCTACTTAAATAGTCTTAAAATAGATTACACTGTTACCGGTAGTCTGGCTCATATCACTAGCTATTTATAGTACTATTAATAATGACTGCTACCAGCTATTCCTCTCACATATGAAGGGCATTGCTAAGAAAGACAGATCTTCTTACATATCTTAACTGGAAAATGTTTTGTTCTTTTGTCAAACAACAGTTTTGTTAGTTTTAGACGTTGATTGATGTTTAGCAAAAATCTGACTACTATTAATGACACTAAACATTTGACTGAGAGTGGGGAGCTGTCTATATATGGTCATATTTTGTTACAAATTACAGAACTGATGATTCAGTTTACAATAGGGATGCAACAATGTATTGATGCATTGGTTAGTTCATATACATATTTTTCAAATGATATTAATTAATGCAATCTTGATGGACCTTTTATTGTTTAAATGTTACAATGTTTTATAGTGTAGAATTTAGAATACACACAGTGCATTGAGGGATTTGTTTGTTTGTTGTTTAGTGCTGCACTCAGCAATATTTCAGCTCTGTGACAGGGGTCTGTAAATAAACTGGACCAGACAATCCTGTGATTGATATCATAAGCATCGATCAATGCATTTGTGAAAGGATGACATGCATCAACCAAGTCAGCGAACCTGACCACCCAATCCCGTAAGTCACCTTTTATGGCAAGCATGGGTTGCTGAAGACCTATTCTACCCCATACCTTCACAGCATTGAGGGAAGACATTGGTATTACAAAAATAGAAATATTGATGCGTCTGTATTATTTATCTCTACCTATGTGACATGTTTTACTTGATTTGATAAAGAAAAAAATTACTTTTTTTAGGAATAATAAGTATCATTTTATCTTTATTTTTAGTTGAATGGCAATGTGGTGGCTGTTAAAGTTTTTCATGAGCATGTTTCAATGGTCGCGGGAGAGCTGGATCTCCTCCGAAGACTCAAGCACGAAAACATCATCCCCCTGCTCTACGTCGAACATGAGGTCAGTAGAAACCATCACCCACATTCTGTATGTCCAACATGAGGTCAGTAGAAACCATCACCCACATTCTGTATGTCCAACATGAGGTCAGTAGAAGCCATCACCCACATTCTGTATGTTAAACGTGAGGTCAGTAGAAACCATCACCCACATTCAATATGTTCAACTACGGTCCCAGCCCAGGTTAACCATTGTCAATACCATATTTCGATTTGTGATATTCATCAAAGTGGTTAACATCTATGACCTACAACAATTTAGTTTTTTTCCGTCCCAACATTAAACCAGCATACTGAGATCTGACTCAAATCTGTGACCTCAGATTCAGTTGTTCTATATGCTGACATGTTCGCACAGGGCAGAATTGATCACCATATATCGTAAGAGTCATAAGAGCCGACTAATATGAGCGTTGACTACACTGCATGACCTGGTTGATCATACCCTGATCGTTGCTCATGCTCTCAACAACTTGTTAGAGTTGTCTACAGGCCGACCTGGAGCTGGAATATTGCTGACTGCGGCATTGATCAACATTCAATCCACCAGTCTTTAATATGACATTAAACACTATTCAAAAGCTAAGGAACTGCTGGTCGTAACAGGCCACTAAGTGTTTCAGGGGATCTGTTGACTCAGCTGATAGTGTCCTGGTACCCCATCAGCATGGATGGTTGCTCACAATATCAATCACTGGATTGTCTGGTCCAGACTAGATTATTTACACGCTAACGTGATATAGCTGGAATATTAAACAACAAACAAAGAAAAACAACTAGTGACAATAATGTGAGTCCCATCTCTATCTACCGATGTTGTGTTTTTTCTGTACTGATGTTGTAACCTGCAGGCCATCTCAAGAAGGGTCGTGCTTGTCATGCAGTACTGTGAAGGAGGAAGCTTGTATCACATGTTGGATCAGCCACAGTACGTCCATGGATTGCCAGAAGAAGAGTACCTCCTTGTTCTCAAACATGTTGGTAAGGGCATACCTACACATCTGGATAAGACCTGTGAACATCTGCGGTAGAATAGGTCTTCACCAACCCATGCTTGCCGTAAAAGGCGACTATGCTTGTAAGAGGAGGCTAACATGATCGGGTAGTCAGGCTCGTTGACTTGGTTGATGCACGTCATATAATCCAATTGTGTGGATCGATGCTCATGATATTTATCACTGGATTGCCTGGTCCAGACTCAATTATTTACAGACCGCCGTCATATAGCTGGAATATTGCTGAGTTAAGGCGTTAAACAACAAACAAACAACTAGTGGTAATCCAAGTAATCGATTTATGATCAAAGCAGGTAATAAATCATAAAATCTGTAATTGATTGTTTTCAAATTACATGCCTGAAAAAGTTCACTTTAGTGAATTTCAAGGGATAATGAAATTGGACATGACATGTAAAAAGAAGAAGTCGGATAAACTGGCAAACAGACAAGAGCTCATGGCCTGTTGGTTCAAATTGTTGCAGTCTTTCCTGGTAGTTGTGTAAGTGTTGCTGGGTATAGTAAACCGTCATTTTGTTTCAGAGATTTTTTTAGAAGTAAACATTTATTGATTAACAAATTGCCATCTCAACCATGGTTAATTGTGATTGGGGAAGAGGAATGTAGCTCTTGATAGGGACTATCCAACATGCACAGTACTGTTAAGAATCAAGTCAGGTTAAGGCAACTTTAACGTCGCCATAAAACTACATTGTACTGTGGTTGTTTTTCAGCAAGTGGTATGCAATACCTCCGACAGCGCGGCATCATACATCGCGACCTCAAACCAGGGAACATTATGCGCCATATTACTGAAGAGGGCAGGTAGGAATCTTCAAAAAGGGGGACATGAGGACTCGGTGTTTGAAATTAAGTCCTAAGATTCAATTATTGTTCAAGCAAACCTCATTGACCCCATAACTGCCCTAAATTACCAACACAAGGACTGAATAATATATGTCAGTACATCATCACATTGTCTTAACCAAAGTCACTCACTCACACGCACAGTCTACTTTTGGTGGTCGAGGACAGTTTGCTGACATCTCAAGATGAAGGTGTTTGACGTTTACTTTTATTAAACACTGACCAGACCCGTGAAGATCCGGGCTCTTCAGCTCTTCAGCAACCCATGCTTGTCGTAAGAGGCGACTAATGGGATCGGGTGGTCAGGCTCACTGACTTGGTTGATGCATGCCATCATTCCCAACTGCGTAGATCGGACCTCATGATATCAATCACTGGATTATCTGATCCAGACTCGATTATTGACAGACCACTGTCTCATAGCTGAAATATTGCCGAGTACGACATTAAAAGACAACAAACAAACAAACAAACTGACCAAATAAATACCATAGTGGTGCTCGTAAGTCTTTCATGAAGTCATTCTATATAGTGCATGCTGTAGTCTTAGTGCACTTGACAATTAATTAACACTTCAGCATGTTAATACAGTGTTTAATTTCTTGTTTTCAGCTCCATCTATAAGCTGACAGACTTTGGGGCAGCTCGTGAACTCCATGAAGAAGAAAATTTCACAAGTCTCTATGGAACCGAGGAATACCTCGTATGTTTATGTTGCATGTCATCAATTGCTGCTAAAACTGTGATTTGTTCCTACTTAACGTATCATGGCCTTGTAGGTAGACTAGGTTGACCTCTGGGTTGTTGCTAGAGGAGATACATTGAATCAGATGGTCAGGCTCAGTGACTTGTTGCTTGCATGTAATCATGATAAGTGCACTGTGACAGATTGGGGCGTTGCTCATGCTATCAACCACTAGTTTGTGTGACCTAGACTATTTATGACCGCTTCCGTAGTCTAGTTGTAGAGTGTCCACCAGGAGAGGGCAATGTCGGGGGTTTGATACCCGGCTGTGTAATACCAAAAGATGTCAAAACTTGTTGTTATCCTGCCTTGCGCTCGGCATAAGGGGCTGAAACAAGGACTGGTCGGCTCAAAGTCAGTATACTGGTATTGCGGTACACAAGCACTATAAATCGGCATCAGTCCGGACACGCACAATGCATGCATGCACTGGTTTGTCTCATCCAGACTCAATTATTTACAGGATGATAGCAAGTTTTAAACATTTTTGATATCATGTTTACAAGAAACATAACAGGTACTCAGTATATTTTGGTTGGTTTGTTTAACATGCACTTAGCAATACTCCAGCTGTATGACCTGTAAATAATCAAGTCTGGACCTGCAAATCCTTGGATTGACATCATGAACCACCTCAATCCAAGCAATAGGGACACAATGGCATGCATCAACCAAGTCAGTGAGCCTGACCACGGGATCCATTTGATCACATCTTAAGACCAGCATATAAAAATGGTCACCAATAGTCTTACCCAGATTCCCATGTTGTACGAAACATAGAATCGTCATTGTAGCAAACAATTGTGATCAATACAACATTATTGTACATTTACATGAAGACACTTCTGTAATGATACTGTGACTTCTGTGACGAGTCTGTATTTCCTTCAGCACCCTGGCATGTATGAAAGAGCTGTGCTACGGCTACCAACTGGACAAAGATTTGATGCCACAGTTGACCTGTGGAGTCTCGGGGTCACGTTTTACCACGTGGCCACTGGGGATCTCCCGTTCAAGCCATATGGTGGCCGCAGCAACAGGACTAAAATGTGAGTCACGACAAAATCTGTCATACAAGTGATTGATAAACAGAGACATTCCTGTCAATTCATTTACCTTGTACTCAATGCATACAAAGAATTTAGTAGACTTGGGATTTCCATGCATGGATTTATCTAGTTTTCCAAACTAAGTGCCCTTGGGAGGCAAATTGGGAAGTTGTATTACTTAGTTCAATAGTGGGATTTTTTAAACTTATCTTCTTTTTGACAGGTAAATGGACATTGTATCTTAACATGTATCATTAAAGCTTCTCCTTCTTGTGAAATGAAACTACCTTGACTAACCCTTAACATTACATATACTATATTAACATGCAATAGAAACGTTCATTGCCCTTGTGGTATTTGTTTTACCCCTGGGGTAGATTTGCTATAGACTTGAGGCCAAATATCGTCTTCTGAGCAGGTCTAGAATAATCACTGACATGTATGCTCATGGTTATGGGCGTACATTGTACATAGTTATTGAAATATATATGACTATCCTCTATTTTCCAGTGTATTAAGTCTCCATTTGATTTTAGATACTCTGAAACCCATTCGACACTATACTTTCGTTTTGAGTCTCAAATGAAATTACACTGTTTTTCATGTTTGAAACAAGCAACCAAGTCAGGAGTATTTGAAGTGAATCTAAAAACCAGAATGTCTAGTTGAATAAGGACTTCCTTTGTTTTCTTAATACCCAGAAAAACATCTTTTGAAGATACTTTTTAACAGTTCTTTGATTCATTTGAGTATATCGAAGACTTGATTGAATGGGACCGTGATTTTTAATGTGAATCTATGGCAATCTCATGTTCAAAAGAGGCATTTTGATAGGTTGTTGATTTCAAGTTGGTGAGTGAGAAAAATTCTGTCCCTTCCAAAACAAAGCGTATGTGCCCAGGGTATAGATCATAAAAAAATTGAGAAATTAGGAGACTGGATAATGAGGACAGTTTGAAGTAGTTGTATCATGTATATTGTGGTTTCGTTCCACAAACTTATCTTCAGATCTTACTGTCTGAAGTTATTGTTGATGGTCAGAACATAGGAAGTTCAGATTGTGATAACTTGTGTGAAATTGACCCGTGTTATGAGAATTGTGTCATATTTGTCTTCTTCAGGTTTGAAATTGTTTCTCAAAAAGCCAGTGGAGTTATTTCTGGGGTTCAGAACTTTGATCAAGGCCCTATCAACTGGAGTTACGAGCTGCCCCTGACGAGCCCTCTTTCAAGGTATGCTATTTGACCAATTGAAAAAGAGATAGGGAGATAGTATGCATTGTTTTTCTCCAGGTGTACTCATTAAAGCATCCAATTCACCCTTTACTACAGGGGATACAGGAAATCACTTACAGTGTTGCATAAAGTGTGATAATAGTATTTAACTGTTAGATCAATAAGACATTTATACAGAGGGAAATGTGCACATTGATGTATTTCTAGTAATTTCTGACATGTAGCAACAGTCCATTGTCTTGAGTGCAACAAAGTGATGTTGCAAAGATATTATAGCAAGACTGTTGCAGTGCTACTGAGTGCTCCCAGTCACATTGACCTTGAACAATACACGACATGTTGCAAAATGTGAATAATTCACTTTTCGTTTGATGTATAATGCTGAATCTTTGACAGTTTCACTTGTTGTCGCTGAATCTGGACTGTACCGGATCATACTGGTGGTAGGTTGATTATAACACCTGTGTTAAAGATCCCCAGGTACATGCCAGGGCTCCGTTGCACAGAGCGATCTTATCTCTAATCCGATCTTAACTCGCATACTTTAAGAGTAAGATGACAATCGTAGAGCTAAGATCTCTTTGTGGAACAGGGCCAAGCTCCAGCAGATTGTCAGTGAAAACCAAAATAGGATGTGATATTAGCACTGATTACTGTCAAGTATTGGACCATGTTATGATCACAGATCGATGGTCCTTATGATTTAGATTTCTTTGGTGGATGATCTAGAGCAATGGTTTGTTGGTTTTCATTTGGGTTTTTATTTGTAATTGTATTTAGTGATAGTTATTTCAGATCAGATGTGAAGTGAACAAGAAATTGATCACATTTATGGTGACTTGTCATGTGTGGAATTTTCAGAAGAATGTGGAAGAATCCTTGAGTTTGGGCATGGTTGGTTGCATATCTGGACCACAAGTTGATCACAGATCTTTGGTCCTTGTACTGATATTCACAGTGATGGTGAACTATGATGTGTTGGGCTTTTGGTTGTTAGTTGATGAGGTTTGATTTGATTCTGTTGGGGTTTCACTTGGTGAGTTGATGCGGTTTGATTTGACTTTGTTGGTGAGTTGATGTAGTTTAGTTGGCGAGTTGATGTGGTTTGATTTGGTTCTGTTGGTGAGTTGATGTGGTTTGATTTGGTTTTGTTGGTGAGTTGATGTGGTTTCATTTGGTTTTGTTGGTGAGTTGATGTGGTTGATTTGGTCCTGTTGGTGAGTTGATGTGATTGATTTGGTTTTGTTGGTGAGTTGATGTGGTTTGATTTGGTTTTGTTGGTGAGTTGATGTGGTTTGTTTTCGTTTTGTTGGGGAGTTGATGTGGTTTGATTTGGTTTGTTGGTGACTTGATGTGGTTTGATTTGGTTTTGTTGGGGACTTGATGTGGTTTGATTTGGTTTTGTTGGGGAGTTGATGTGGTTTGATTTGGTTTTGTTGGTGAGTTGATGTGGTTTGATTTGGTTTTGTTGGTGAGTTGATGTGGTTTGATATGGCTCTGTTGGTGAGTTGATGTGGTTTGATTTGGTTATGTTAGTGACTGGATATGGTTTGATTTGGTTTTGTTGGTGAGTTGATGTGGTTGATTTGGTTTTGTTGGGGAGTTGATGTGGTTTGATTTGGTTATGTTGGGGAGTTGATGTGGTTTGATTTGGTCCTGTTGTTGACTTGATGTGGTTTGATTTGGTCCTGTTGATGAGTTGATGTGGTTGATTTGGTTTTGTTGGTGAGTTGATATATTTTGATTTGGTCCTGTTGATGAGTTGATGTGGTTTGATTTGGTCCTGTTGGTGAGTTGATGGGATTTGATTTGGTTTTGTTGGTGAGTTGATGTGGTTTGTTTTCGTTTTGTTGGGGAGTTGATGTGGTTTGATTTGGTCCTGTTGGTGAGTTGATGTGGTTTGATTTGGTTTTGATGGGGAGTTGATGTGGTTTGATTTGGTTTTGTTGGGGAGTTGATGTGGTTTGATTTGGTTTTGTTGGTGAGTTGATGTGGTTTGATATGGCTCTGTTGGTGAGTTGATGTGGTTTGATTTGGTTATGTTAGTGACTGGATATGGTTTGATTTGGTTTTGTTGGTGAGTTAATGTGGTTGATTTGGTTTTGTTGGTGAGTTGATGTGGTTTGATTTGGTTATGTTGGTGAGTTGATGTGGTTTGATTTGGTTTTTTGGGGACTTGATGTGGTTTGATTTGGTTTTGTTGGGGAGTTGATGTGGTTTGATTTGGTTTTGTTGGTGAGTTGATGTGGTTTGATTTGGTTTTGTTGGTGAGTTGATGTGGTTTGATATGGCTCTGTTGGTGAGTTGATGTGGTTTGATTTGGTTATGTTAGTGACTGGATATGGTTTGATTTGGTTTTGTTGGTGAGTTAATGTGGTTGATTTGGTTTTGTTGGTGAGTTGATGTGGTTTGATTTGGTTATGTTGGTGAGTTGATGTGGTTTGATTTGGTCCTGTTGTTGACTTGATGTGGTTTGATTTGGTCCTGTTGGTGAGTTGATGTGGTTGATTTGGTTTTGTTGGTGAGTTGATATATTTTGATTTGGTCCTGTTGATGAGTTGATGTGGTTTGATTTGGTCCTGTTGGTGAGTTGATGTGATTTGATTTGGTTTTGTTGGGGAGTTGATGTGGTTTGATTTGGTCCTGTTGGTGAGTTGATGTGGTTGATTTGGTCCTGTTGGTGAGTTGATGTGGTTGATTTGGTTTTGTTGGTGAGTTGATGTGGTTTGTTTTCGTTTTGTTGGTGAGTTGATGTGGTTTGATTTGGTTTGTTGGTGACTTGATGTGGTTTGATTTGGTTTTGTTGGGGAGTTGATGTGGTTTGATTTGGTTTTGTTGGGGAGTTGATGTGGTTTGATTTGGTTATGTTGGTGGTTTGATTTGCTCTGTTGGTGAGTTGATGTGGTTTGATTTGGTTTTGTTGGGGAGTTGATGTGGTTTGATTTGCTTTTGTTGGTGAGTTGATGTGGTTTGATTTGGCTCTGTTGGAGAGTTGATGTGGTTTGATTTGGTTCTGTTGGTGAGTTGATGTGGTTTGATTTGGTTATGTTAGTGACTGGATGTGGTTTGATTTGGTTATGTTATTGATTGGATGTGGTTTTATTTGGTTTTGTTGGTGAGTTGATGTGGTTGATTTGGTTTTGTTGGTGAGTTGATGTGGTTTGATTTGGTTCTGTTGGTGAGTTGATGTGGTTTGATTTGGTTATGTTGGTGAGTTGATGCGGTTGATTTGGTCCTGTTGGTGAGTTGGTGGGATTTGATTTGGTTTTGTTGGGGAGTTGATGTGGTTTGATTTGGTCCTGTTGGTGAGTTGATGTGGTTGATTTCGTCCTGTTGGGGAGTTGATTTGGTTTTGTTGGTGAGTTGATGTGGTTGATTTGGTCCTGTTGGTGAGTTGATGCGGTTTGATTTGGTTTTGTTGGTGAGTTGATGGGATTTGATTTGGTTCTGTTGGTGAGTATATGTGGTTTGATTTGGTTCTGTTGGTGAGTTGATGTGGTTTGATATGGTCCTGTTGATGAGTTGATGTGATTGATTTGGTTTTGTTGGTGAGTTGATGTGGTTGATTTGGTTTTGTTGGTGAGTTGATGTGGTTTGATTTGGTTTTGTTGGGGAGTTGATGTGGTTTGATTTGCTTTTGTTGGTGAGGATGTTTTATATGATCAGCTACTTGATTTACAGTCATGGCATGTCAACCGTTGTCCCTCAATATCTTTCAATAAATGACAAAATTATTTCTTTTCGGACAATTTGATTGTCCATTTCAACTCAGCTTTTGTTCAACAAAGGTTGAGACATCTCCAGTCATTGACACACTCGCTAATCCAGTATTTTGTATATATGTTTCAGTGGATTGAGGAAACTCGTCGTTCCCCTACTAGCAGGTCTCATGGAGACAGATGAGGCTAGAGTCATAACCTATGATGCTTTTTTTAATGCCGTGTACAAAATCAATAGCAAACTCACCTTGTCAATATTTCATACATCATCTTGTACTCATCTCAAGCTTTACCTGGACAAGACTGACACGTGAGTTTCATGACTATTAGTTTGCATGGAAGATAAGTTTAGTTCTGAGGCACTGCCACAATATAAACCATTATTCTGTTTGTTACTGCCAACATATTTCAGCTATTGCAGCATGTAAATATATAAACGCTGGACGAGAAGAACCCACTGTATTCTGGGGAAGACTAGAGCCCTATTAGGGCTGGTACGAGTCTAAATTTACTACCCGGGTACCCACCATCCTATTACCCGACCCTACCCGGGTACCCGCTGTAGATAGCTAGAGATAGGTACAAAGTGTCAAATTTAGAAAAGTTTGACCATAGCCCTGGTAAAATGTATTTAGATACACGTGTAAAACGATCTGGTCATGCAAACACTTAAGTTTACTGCATGAAGTCTTATCTTTATTCAAACATATAAAAGTCAGAAAGAAATGGGAACATAAGTGACTTGTAGTGTAACCATACAGTTTCAGATGATTTTTGTCATTAAACAATATATCTCGTGACCAACCACCGACCCGAGTTACCCGTCCCAGCCCTAAACCCTATGCTTGTTGAGGAGACAGCAAGTGAGCGTAAAATGATGTAATGCTGAGACTTGGCGGATTTCTGGAGATGTTACTTATACTTTTAGTAACTGGTTTTCTTTGTTCATACTCAATTGTTTAGGCTGTAGTGAAATAGCTGCAATATTGCTGACAGTGGTATTTATTTCCGTAAAATATTTCAAGTTCAAGTGACTTTAAAATCGGCACAATAATGACATGCTGAAAAGATAAACTTTTGAATCTGATTATTTTTTACACCCCCCACAATGAAGATATAGAGTTCCTCCGTCTGTCCTTCCTTCCATTAGCTTCTCAATGGGAACAAATTTTGGCAATAACTATTAAGGTTAGAGCAAATGAAATTTTACACACTTATCTTACTGGTCATAATCTGAAATGTGTTAATTGGTGTCTTAAATTAATTTTTCACCGAGTTATGGCCCATGCTCCATGCTTTTTAATATGGTGCATACTGTATGAAATGGGGACAAGCTTTCTCATAAACTACTGAAGTTACATGAATGAAAGGTTTCATGCCTATCTGAGAGATACTTGTCAAGACTGAGTTAGAAATCGACTGTTTCTACAGAGTTTCATCCCTTGCTACAGACTTTAAGATTTTGTACATTCACTATTACAGCCTTTGATCCATGTAATTTTTTTTCTGTTCAGTGCATAGTGTCTGCAATGAGAAATTTAAAATCAGATTTTCTCATGACATAAACATGATAAAGCCACCCCTCTTTTTTATAGTTAACATTCACTTCCATGTGAGTCACTACTACATGAACATCAAAATTCTAATATGCCCATGGAGGGGCGGTCGGGCAGCCTAGTGGTTAAAGCCTTCGCTCGTCACGCCGAAGACCCGGGTCTGATTCCCGACATGGGTACAATGTGTGAAGCCCATTCCTGGTGTCCCCCGCCGTGATATTGCGGCTTAAAACCTATTCACTCACTCACTAATATGTCCATGCCAAGGGATAGTGATGACACTGTTTTCTTGTTTATGTTGCTCTTGAATGGTGTCTTTAGACCAAATTATGACGTGTGTCAAAGTTTTGTCAGACAAAAGACTGTGAAGATATGATGATGCACTCGATATGTCTCAACTCTTCAGATATTCAACTCTGAGGGAGCACATAGCATCCCTCACAGAGATCCCTGCAACAGAACAATTGTTGTTGCTGAATGGCAAGCTGCTGGAAGAGATCATCGACCCAACAGCCAACATCGATTCATACCCTCTCCATGTGTTACAAGCTACAATCTTCCTTTACCAATGCGACATGAAATCTCAGGAAAAAGAAAAACTGCACCACCCTGACATACGTAAGAATTTGTTTTTTAACTACCACATATGACCGCAGATAAGCCGACCCCATAGATAAGCCAAGGTATAAACTTGACCATTGAAATATGAAAGAACTGGACGTGAAAGGCACAGACACACTGTGAAGTCGGACTGCAAGAATGTGTCAGTACTTGCAAATATTCAATAATATCAAATGAAAAACTGAAACTGTTGCTGTAGATGTAAAGGAGTATATTGTGGGCAGAGGTTTGCAGACATTTGTAATCTGCCAAATCCATCCACTGATGTTCACAGTGCAACATTAAAGAGATAGTGGTCAGAAGGAGGTTACATTACAGTGGAGCTGGGAAAGGTGGGTTGAAAGAGCGGTTTTAAAAAGTGGGAAAAAAATAGCTTTATAGCCATGGTAAACAGAGTCCACAGGATAGGAATTTCTGTTTCGCCACTGTTAGGCGTTGTTTGTTTTCTCAGGCTTCATGGTGGCGTGTAGTCACTGTTCAGCTCAGTCAGATAGTCAGGTGCTGATCCATGTATGCATTGGTAGATGAGCAAATGGATCTAGGATGAAATGTAAAGTTTTATTGTCAAGTGCCAGGCTGGTCATCAAACGTAGGTTGACATGACCAGTGAAAGCTGAAAGTGATACAACTGGAAAAAAATGTGTGATCTTCTACTCCGTGTATAAGACAACCCCTCTTCTTAACCCCCTCATTCTCCGTATGAAAAACTTGCTTTATACACACAGATATACGGTAGTACTCATTAGCTGCTGTTATTTTTGACAAGTGTTATTCTTTTAGAACTTTATAGCTTTATGTAAGATAGATATGCCATGTTTTGCAGTTTTTTGAGGTTTTGAATAAGCACGGTACTAAGGCAAAGAGGAGGCTGTTAAATAGTCCAGTCTTGTCCTTTCTGAGGTTTCCTTGTCTTGGAACCCTACAGATCAGATACAGGGAAATGTGGATAATATCATTGAAATTTCCTAATATTATTTGTCTTCAGGAAGATTACTGTGTGAGACGGGGTAGGAATGAGCTGCACTTGTGTTGAATCCGTGTCGACAAGGTGGCAAAGTGTCTTAGTGGTCTGCAGTTCATACTGCAGACCCAATATCATGGGTTTGAATCCCGTATAACTATGATCCTTGTCACCAACATTCCAGTGCTCGTGTGTTTCACCAGTGGAACAAGCCCACAACTTGGGCTTTCCATCCACACAAACCTGAGACTATGATGCAACTGTAATTGTTCTAGTGTTGAAATAAATAATGAAAATAGTTTGAGCAACAGTTTAACAAGACCTTTTTGACAAATAATCTTTTCGTTGTTAATTTGCATTTGTTATACTGATTTTGTATTGTAAATCAACGTGTTATATGTGTTGTCGCATTCTTGTCATTTTTAGCTCGGGTGGCAGATTTTGTCAATTTTATTGAAATGGACAAAGACATGCGCCTGGCTCACAGCTGCTGTGCTAGAGCCCACCTTATCAAGCGGTACACAGCGGAGACTGTGCAGAAACAGGAGATGCTGGTAGAAGCTGAGCTCTGCCTCAGGTAGGTCACCTACGGCTGTTGTTGTTGCTGTTTTAATCAGTCCATGAACCACTATCCTGTTTGTCCAGGCTGAAGGGGGGCCCCGGCAACTTATCCTTGTTTAAACAACTTTTGTACTTATGGAATGATACACCAACTGTGCGATCCAATACATATCACGATATCTTGCTCATGATCAGATATGCATCACAATACTTTGCTTACATTCTGATACGTATCACGATACCTTGCACACGTTCTGATACGTATCATGATACCTTGTTCATGTTCTGATACGTATTTACGATACCTTGCTCACGTTCTGATACGCATCACGATAACTTGCTCAACATCCGATACATATCACAATACCTTGCCCAACATCCGATCCATATCACGATACTTTGCTCAGGTTCTGATACGTATCACGATACTTTGCTCACGTTCTCATACGCATCACGATAACTTGCTCACGTTCTGATACGTATCACGATACCTTGCTGACGTTCTGATATGCATCAGAATACCTTGCTCATGTTCTGATACGTATCACGATACTTTGCTCACGTTCTGATACGCATCACGATACCTTGCTCACGTTCTGATACGCATCACGATACCTTGCTCAACATCCGATACATATCACGATACCTTGCTGACAATCCGATACATATCTAATCCCTTGCTTACGATCTGATTTGTATCACGATACTTGCAAGTGCTCTTATCTGTGGTGTGTAAGCCACCAGGATATTCAAATATCTGGCACACTTATGATTTACAGCAGTTCATGTGATTTGGTTGTCTGTCATTGGAATAAATGTCCCACTTTGAGCATGAAAGGGTAGTGCATGTTACAGCAGGTAAATGGATGGACTTGAATATCATGAAGTTGTAGAAAATGATGGTTGTCTGTGGAGTTCATCGCGATATATTGGCATGTAATTATTATTCTTAATCTTCCAGGTTATATCTCCAGTTCAGACTGAAATGTTCAGGAGAAAGGTTCCTGACAATGTCTCAGCTGCTATCAGAGTCAAAGAAGAGGTTTGAGACATTCTACTCCATGATGGAAATGATCAGGATGCTTCTGAATGTGATGAAATACCCAGGCACAACCATGGATGACATCCTCAGAGACAGGACACTGCTCACAGTACATGCCAAGGTAACATAGTTGCTAGCCATGTTCCCCAGCAGATATCCATTTTACAAACCCATTTTTTTGATTGGTTGGTTTTGGTCAAAGTATGGCCGCTCTGGCAATCTTGAGTATTATTGCCACATTGTACCCGTCTTCAGCAACCCATTCTTGCTGTAAAAAGCGTTTGTTGTAAGAGGCGACTTATGAGATCAGGTGGTCAGGCTTGCTGACTTGGTTGATGCACGTCATCGTAACCCATTTGCGTAGATCGATGCTCATAATGTCAATCACTTGATTGTCTGGTCCAGACTTGATTATTTACAGACCGCCATCATTTAGCTGGAATACTGCTGAGTGTGGCGTTGAACAACATAAACAAACAAATAAAAAAACTGAGAAATTCTTATTGTATTATATCTGATTAGATCATGGCTTGTTGATTCTATCTTCTAAATATTGGATAATATTCTGAGAGGCAACCATTCCTTGAATTGTCAACATTTTAACCTGAGTTTAAAAAACCTTTTGCTGCCTTGAATGTATATTTCACTGACAAGTATCTAGACAAGTGATCCTGTTTGCCAGAGACTCATGAGATATTGTACGGCCATGTAAAATCTCTGTTAGATCGTAGCATCATTCTGGTCATTGAATTACAGTTTTCCTTATGATCTTTATTTAATTTGTATCTTTTAGGCAGAGGAGAGAACTTTGGAGATAGTCAACTATCGCACCGCGCTGGTTGAGAGGCTCGATCAGGATGAGGTTCGCATGAAGAAATGGTGTGCCAAATGCAAGGACACAGACTGGTAGGATGCATCAAGTTGATAGTCCTGCTTCTCAGAACATATACACATCATGTAAACATTTCTCCTAAGCCCATAACAATTACTGTTAAAAAATGTGCAAACCAGTATTCGTTATCTACAGTAATATTATACTCTTATGAAACACCAAGTCATCTAATGCCATGAACAACACATGCCTTAGCTTTTCCACCCCATAGCTCTGTCATGTTTACAGCCAGTCTAAGTCTAATTGGGTCGGGACCCGTGAAAAGCCAGGGTAGAATAGGTCTTCAGCAACCCATACTTGCCAAATTTCGCTTATAACACTGTTAAAGATGCCATTAATTGCTCTCTAACCATGCTGACTACAATTCTGTTTGTAATACTATTGTGGTACTGTTCAGTGTGTCAGTATAAAAATGTCACATTGTTTTTATTTTATGCTAGTATACATGATACATGGTATTTGACAAGCTGATAAGGACTATATTATCTGTTCTGCTGTAGTAAGAGTTTGGATTGTATAGCTTGTGAACATTTGGGGGTTAATGTATTTCAAGGATGTTGTATGTGGTGCTATTCATGTCAGAGTTACCTCCCTTATGTATTAATGTACTCAAAGGATGTCACCTCTAAAATTGCATACCATGCTATACCTGGCAGAGTTACCTCCCTTGTGTTCACCTGTTGCACTGTTGATGTTATTGATCCTGAACATGTCCTGAGTTTCATTATCATCACTGCTGTGTCTTTCCTGTAGTGTTTTGTCTATTGACTGAATTTGTGTGTTTTTGGTTTTAGCTTGTCAAAGATCAGTCACCATCTCTCCGTGATAGCCAGTATACAGAGCCGTTTCCGCCGTGACCGCAACGTGAAGGATCAGATGACATCACATGATCAACAAATACATGGATTTGAAAGGTAAACCAAATTATATTGGTATCCAACTTTCATTTTCATTTAGGCTTCCCTAAGCTGACTTTCTGCCAAATTCGTTTTTCTACCAGTTCTTTCTATCAGCACTCCTGAAGATCCGGGTTAGAATTGGTCTTTAGCAACTCATGATTCTCAAAGGAGGCGACTAAAGAAATCAGGTGGTCAGGCTTGTTAGCTTGGTTTAGGCATGTCATCTTTTCAAAGTTGCATAGATCGATGCTCATGATCTCCAATATCTGCAGACGGACATCTTAGAAATTTTATATCGCTGAGTGCGGCATTAACAAACCAGCAAACAAACAAGTCTTTCTTTCAGTAGTATACTTTAGACATTATTTCTAAAACACTACAGTATCTTTTTCTACAGTTTTTAACAATGTTTAAAGCTTTGAGAAACATCATTCACAAAAATGTCTTCCATTTTACCTCCAGACAAAAGTTGCAAGATCAGAGTGTGGCTATCTCGTCCATCCTGCAAGATCACTGCTACAGAAACCTGGACATCATGTACACAGATTCCATGAACTTCTTCGCGTAAGTATCTCAGTGAACATGTGGTGGAGGTATATATATTGGTGGTTTAAAGTGTTCGCTCATTAAACACCAGTTTGGATATGATTCTCAAAACTGTCTCATTTCACCAGATAATGTATCCTGACTCTTATGTGATGACCACATCATATTAACCAACATTTTATAGAGCTGATTTTGTTATGCAGGGATGAATAATTATTGTGGTTTCATTTCAGGGCACTTTCAAAGAACCTGAACCGCATCTCAAAGATCGAGAAAAACATTGAGAGTGTGATTGATTGCCAACAACTGTTAAGCACAAAACTTGACAAAGTAGGTTGTCTTCTTTTCATATGTTAATGTTGGCTTGCTAAAGAGATTTTCACAATAAGCTTCAAAAAGCATTTCAGTTTTCTGTTAGACCCAGGGAGGATTGGTCTTCAGCAACCCATGCTTGTCGTAAAAGGCGACTATGCTTGTCGTAAAAGGCAACTGACGGGATCGAGTGGTCAGGCTTGCTGACTTGGTTGATGCATGTCATCACATTCCAATTGCGCGGATCGGTGCTCATGACGTTAATCACTGGATTGTCTGGTCCAGACTTGATTATTTACGGACCGGTGTCATATAGCTGTAATATGGCTGAAATATTGCCGATGTGACGTTCAACTTTAACTCACTCACTCACTGTAATATTGCCAAGTGCGGCGTTAAACAACAAACAAACACATACATCACATTTGCAGGTAGTGGAAATGTGCTATTTAGAGGAACAGTTTGTATAAGAAGCAGCACCATCAGTACAAACATCAGCCTCCATGATGATTCTAGAGCATTTGTCCCCAGTTTCCCATACTTGTCATAAGAGCTAATAACTGAAGATTGGGTTATTACACATGTGACGTGGTCCCACAAAGTGGTTGTTGAAAAACAGAATTGATAAATAGATCCTTAGCTCTTTGATGGCATTTTGAACTTAGCTAGTATTATGACAGTTGTGTCACCAGCCTATAAGTTAGATGCCTGGTTTCATGATTTGTTTGTTAACTGATCATGGTATACTAGTCAACAGAAGTTTAAGAACACCCCATTCTTGATATTACATGACTGATTAACTGCAGTAATATGTAAGAATCGTGTGTTCTGTAACTTCTTTTGAGTGGTATACATAGCCACTACAAAAGAATTGTTGTCACAATGGTTGAGATGTTTGTTTTATAGATGTTTATTTTTATATATTATAGATCTTTTATGCTTTTCTATCAATATTATTTTGGTATATTTTCATAAGATTCTATGAGGGTCGTCTGTGTGTTGTTTGAAAGTACATCAAATATATAAAGCGTCTTTTGAACATAGGCTGTGTACTATTGCAACATGTGTCACAGTTGTATGCGTGGGACCGCCTCCCTGGTCTAGTGGTAGAGCGTCTGCCCGGAGAGCGGAAGGTGCAGTGTTCGATCCCCGTCTGCGTCATCCAAAGGACGGTACTTGTTGTTACCCTGTCTGGCGCTGGGCATAAAAGTGCTAAAACATGGACTGGTAGGCATGGTATCTCAGTGACCTAGCCCTATAAATCCGGAATTGTACAAGCAGTCACACACACACACGTAGCTATATAAGTGCAATAATCTTGAACGAGACGTTAAACCCAATTTCACCTCACCTATATTCGAGGATTTCAAAGCAAGAGTAACATTACTTCCAGACTGAAGACAAATGCCAGGAGATATTTGAGAAAGTGCAGACGTGGGTGACAAATGGGGATCAGTTCACATACAGCCGGCTGCAGCCAACAGCCCCAGCTGAGTCAGTGCCTGAGTTGACCATTGCTGGACAAGTCAAAAACAGAGATGAAGGCTATGGCGGGAGCCGTAGTGCTGGTGTGACGTACAATGCTGTGCAAGGTGCAGCAGTTCAGCCTAGCCTGTTGACCAGTGCTAGTGCTAGTGACCTTTCAACAGAGTAAGTGATACATATCCTATGTTCGCATGCGTGGGATTGATCAGAGCTTTATTCATCAATACAGTGGTAGAAACTAACAATTTTAGTCCACTAGTCCTTATAATGACAGAGCTTTATTCATCAAAACAGTGGTAGAAACTAACAATTTTAGTCCACTAGTCCTTATAATGTCATCATATAGTAAGTTTGGCAATTACTACAGGTCTTGTGTCAATTTCTAACGCTGTCGATAGGCATGAAATGATTTTCTTACATGTATATGTATTGCAATATTTTTTACCATGTCATACATGTTACTCTTCACCCTAAAAGTAAAAAGTAAAGACTTATTCAGAGAATCTCACCAGTAGGTCTTTTCATAATTATATATATACTGCTCAAAAACAATGGACCGATTCTTTCTTGTTACTATATGACATGACAGATTAACTATAGTTAAGAAAGAATGGGATGGTCCCTAACTGTTAACTGTTTTTTGTATCGTATATATCAACATGATTTCATTAAAGCTGAAAGTCTACAAAGCTTACAGAAAAAAATGTTTTAGATTTCAAACACCAACCCTTAGGTTTTGGAAAAAATATCTGTGTAAAAAGTGTTTGAAAAAGAGTTCAGACTTTTGTTATTGAAGGGTTTTGATATTTCCATGAAAAGCTGGACTTCCACATTTCTTTGTGAAGATTTGCAATGATCTGGTGGGGAATGTCATCTTGATATGATATTTGATACACACTTCATGAATCAAATATTTTAATCCTGTATTGTTTTTTACATCGAACCATTCATTCATATTATATTATTCAATTTGTTCACACATCTAAGGTATTTTGCAAACAGTGGATTTGCTATCTTCCCACAGCAAGAGAGTCAACTGATTAGGAAAGTCCAGTTTTCACCCTTGCCGAAATAGGCTGGTATCATTGAGTTACATTTTAGCAGGACTAACGAGTCTATGCATAGTCCAAACAAAATCGTGCAACGAAATCAAAATTCCGGTTTGTAAACTGTCATGCAGATTTCGATCGATATCAGGATTTGCAAAGCATGTGCACCACCAACTCCTTGTCAGCAGATATTTTCCTAATCTTTTCATGTTTTTAATCACGCTGCTCACATGATTTAATACATTTTGCCATGTAAGACCCATTTTATCACAATATAGATCTTGATTATCGATCAAATCATCCTGACTGGGTGCCGCCATTTTGTTTAAAGCAAATGCAAGTGATACGAGAGGTGGAATCGGATTGATCCATAGCAGTGGCTTAGAAGGGACATAACTCGTAATAGCCACTGGTGGCACTACGATCAAGCCCAGAGATTCCAGCCAAGTTCGGCAAGGGTGGAAACTGGACTTTTATAGTCAGTGAACTCTCTTGCATCGGGAAGATGTCTTATTTAATAATAGACAATACTTATGTCGACACTATTTCTTTCTGATTTCTGATGGATTGAAATGAGACGTTTTCATTTTAAGTTCGAGAACAGATATTCAGGAAGTTTCAAGCCTTTTTAATTGTGTTTCTGCCCTAGGAAATATAAATATTCTCACAAAATTGTCACGAGTTATGTATCGCGACATGTATCGTTAACAAAGTATTGCAATACATATCGTATCGGAAGATAGTCATATGATAACATCCCTGAGTCATATGATAACATCCCTTAGCACTATTTGCTCAGCTGCAAAGTTTTGCACACATCTCCAATGTATATTTTGCAGCACTCTGTCAAATCTTTCATTATTGTCAAGATCTCTCTAAATGTTTCAGGATTCGTTCTCTGATGCAAGAAAGCAGACAGATTGCTGGTTTGGTGGAAGAAAACACAGAGCTGATCAAGCAGTGAGTTTGTACAGGTCTATTTGTGAATTGCTACATTCATGGTGTCGCCAAAGTAACAGCAACGACCACCAAACAATTAAGTCCCAAATCCTTATCATGCTAGTGTCTGCTTCATGTGGGTTGTGGGTCCTTTTTTGTGATCCTGTCAGTACCAATCAGTATGCTGAATAGTTGCACCAAAATAGTAAACCCCTCAAAGAAGAAAAAAATGGATTGGTGGTCAGGCTTGGAGAATTATGCCACCAAATAGACATTTTCAAATATTGCTCAACAAACTCAACACCTATCTTAAGGTTATGTTAAGGTCACTTTAAAGGTCATTCAGGAAGTATTGTTTGTATGGTATTGAGATTTGATGATTGTTACACCACCTGTGTGGTCCAGGTGACTTTGTGTGAAATAAGCATCTCCATAAGCTTGTGCCTAATATCTTGAGCATGATGTGGTAAACATGGTAAAGTTTGAATGGTTTTGATCTATATTTCTGATGGAAAATTTTGGGGTATTCAGGACAAGGGGGGCTGCTTCTGTTTTTACTTGTAATGCAAACACCTTCCTAGTTGTTGTTTTTAATCATTTTCAGATTCGAAGAAAATGCGCTTCATAGTTCTGGATCGCTGTCAAGAAATCTCACTCAAAAAGGAGTTTAAATTTGAATGTCATAGACAGATTGTATCTATTTGGAACATGCAAATAAAATAAAATAAGCAGTTAAGAAATCTAAATTATTTGTGGCTACCCTTTTGAAGGGTTTTGAGTTGAACGTGGCATGATAACTGCAATGCATCCAGTTTTTTCTCTTTTATTAGTGAAATGCCATTCAAACCCAAGGCTGAGTATCATTTTCTACTGCTATTTACAGTTGGGAACATCTTTTGATGTCCCTCTCCATGTTCAGTGAAAAACCTGTCTGAAACTACTATGACTTCAATTTTGGATTCTGAGTGACCATTTCATAAAAGGTACCTTCTATGAAGGAAACAATTAGGAGGTAGCAGCTGATGACAAAACTGAAACTGTGAGGCAGCACACATGTGACGGCATGTCAACCCAGGAAACAGCCCTTACCACTGACCTTATTACCCGCAGCCTGGTTGCACTAGACATTTTCAAAACAACTGCAACCTTACTTCTGAGTGGCTCAAAACAGACAGTCACTAACTACGATCTGATCTGTTGTTCTTCTGCAAAGATATTGATGTTTTGAGGGTGGGATACAAGTACAGGTCAGTAAATACAAGAGAATTGACAACAGATCTCCAAAGGATTGGCTTTTGCTCGATATGAATACCACCTCAGCACCAAATGTTATTCAGAGATTCTTGAAGAAAGGACCTGAAAGCGATACTGATCCCAAATCAGCACTGAAACTCTACTCATTTCTTATACCAGCAGATTCCTGAAGAAAGGACTTTCACCCAATACTAGTGAGCGTTGTCAGCAAAGCTCAGAAGAAAGGACTAGCTGTATTCTGATACAAGCAGATTCCTGAAGAAGGGCTTTAACCCAATACTGGTACCAACTCACCACTGGAGCATTGTTAAAAATGCTTAGAAGAAAAAACTATCCCTGAAGGAATGGCTTTTGCTCGATATGAATACCACCTCAGCACCAAATGTTATTCAGAGATTCTTGAAACTTCAGAGAGGACTTGAAAGTGAATATTGATCCCAAATCAGCACTGAAGCGCAACTCAGTTCATTCCATGGATAACATTTATGCTGAATTATGACCGATGCATCAACTAAGTTATTGCAGTAAGCATAAATATTGCCATGGTTTACCAGAAAGCATGCCAAACAAAAGATCACACTTTTGCTCTTAAATGTAGCATTTGGAAAGAACGCCATCAAATTTGAGAAAAAAGTGTTTACATAGAAATAAATCAGGTTTGTTCAGAGGATTAAATGTTTTAGTTTTATACCGGGATATTGCTTTTGGGAATCATTTAATCTACCATTGGACCTTCAAAACCCTCTGGTGTTTTGACATGAAAATAGTTACCATCATGTCTGCATGAATATTTATGCAGTAAAGAATGTGTAAATGAACCTACAATAGAGTTAACTGCATTTGTCAATGGAAATAGACACAACCCAAGCGCACCGGTGTTACTACAGTGAAACAAAGGCTAGACAGAACTGTATAATCTATTCTTCAACAGCGTTCCTGTCATATAGCATTACACACATGGGCATATGCAGAACATGGAGCCAATCTGTTTCCGTTGTGCTCTGCAAGGTTTTGCTCAGCCTTTGAAAAAGAAACTTGCTGACATTAAACATCAAGTAGCATGTTTGCTCGTGTACCTTTGTTTGTTCCTTGTAAGGGACATTATGCTGAAACTTGTCACTGGTTGTAAATATAATTTTGCAAATCAGTTGTCTTGAAACAACGTGACACCCGACCATCACCAGACAATGCTAGTGAGCTAGTGCTCTTCCAACATGCTGCCTCCAGTTGATGTCTTGTCCAGCTTGATCAGATACTTTCATATGGCAATGTTTCATTTATGTTCATCTGAAGTCAAATGTATATATTAACCAGTAACATGGGTGATGGTTCAAAAGAAGACCTCTTTATTCTCTCATGAACAGTGATGTGACTGAACCCACTCATGGGGAACTTGGCTTATTGTTATGAAGATCATCCATTTATGCATCGTCCTGTACAATGATCATGTTATTACATCATGGCCTTGACAAGTGTCACTGTACATACCAGGAATGTTGATAAGTGGTGTGCACTCAATACGTTCACTATACCTTCACTGGAGACCCTGATTCGCTGAAAAGACAATGACTTCAGTGAGGACACCTTTAATAATATTACACAGAAATTGCAGGATTAATCCTATGTTTAATATAGCAGACAAGTGAAGATATTCCAGACATATATCATACCTGATGGGGAAGAATTGTCAAGGGTCCCCTGGAAAACTAACCTGTGAAAAATATGTGTTGCATATTATGTTTAAGAGCGTTTAAATTGGGATTTTTGATGCAATCAACACAACACAAAACAGAACAGAAGGAAATGGCATGTTAGTTTGAGAATGTTCTGTGTTTATTATCTAAACCTGTGAAAGATCTAAGCACCACCCTCCCATCCTCCAGATGATAGGAAAGGGTAATGAAATAACCTTTGCCAAGGAAGTGTTATAGTACATGTCATTTCAGTTGCTGGGTCTCAAAATCAGTATGTCTTTTTGTGTGCAAACTGGAATGTTTTTACGGCAGAATCAATACATGATTCGACCTTTCGTACGTGGAAATGTATAAACATGTCCCCATCAACAGGTAAGTATATTGGGAAGAAGTTTCATCTGCCTCTATTTTGGATGGGATGTTTTTGAGAAATATTTGTATTAGGGTTTAGTGGTTGAATCTGAGAGAAAACTAGAGGTTTGTTTTGTAAATTAGACACATTTTATGGATAACTTCTGTAAATACTGTAAAGGCAACGTTTCCGTACAGATCCTTTACACTAGCTGCGTCTATACCGAAACGCATGCTTGGCGTAAAAGGCGACTATGCTTGTCGTAAAAGGCGCCTAACGGGATCGGGTGGTCAGGCTCGCTGACTTGGTTGATACATGTCATCGGTCCCAATTGCGTGGATCGATGCTAATGATATTAATCACTGGATTGTCTGGTCCAGACTCGATTATTTACAGACCGCCGTCATTTAGCTGGAATATTGCTGAGTGCGGTGTTAAACAACAAACCAACCAACTATACCGAAACGTCGCCTTTACAGTAATTAAAGAAGTTGTTATCCATAAATTGTGTCTGTTTTGTCATCCATCAACTTCTACGTAATGCCTATCTAAGAATTCGTTAGGTTTGTAAATTCAGTGTTATATAATGTACAGCTGCATCATTGTGGGGTTCATCTCACATTACGCCGAGATATAACTGAACTACAGTTCAAAGTGGCGCCAATATTACGCATCTTAACATTACTTTTTGTGGTGCGGTGTTTGTGAAGTTGCTTCTATATATTTACTCGTATGACATTTGCACCGTTTCTTTTGTGTAATGGATCTTTGACATACGACAATGGTAGGTTTAAGATCGCCTTCTGGATCAAGTTACAAGTTCCTTCTCTTTCCCCCTCGCCACAGTCTTACAACATTTCTTAAAATAGTACTATACTACTACATATACTGTGACCAGTTAGTGAATTTCTACACTAATAGGGGCGGTCGGGTAGCCAAGTGGTTAAAGCGTTCGCTTGTCATGCTGAAGACCCGGGTTCGATTCCCGACATAGGTACAATGTGTGAAGCCCATTTCTGGTGTCCCCGCCGTGAGATTGCTGGAATATTGCTAAAAGCGGCGTAAAATCAAAATCACTCACTCACTCACCATTTCTGGTGTCGCCTGCCGTGATATTATTTTTATTCTGGTGAAACTAACTATAACTTTTTTTCATCTCAAGAAACTGATGAAGGCCACGACCTTGATGTTCTGGATACAAGGTTTCATTCCGTGTTATTTCTGCCGTTCTCACTATTTCTCTTAAAATGCAGTCATAATAACTAATATTGTAGTGTATGTAGCTGCGATTTGAGTGAGTGTTCTTACACGGCTTTTGGAAAAATATCAGCTTCACACATTGTATTTGACTAGATGGTCCAAATTTATAAACCTCCTGCCCCTTTTGACTCTTGTATTGCAAGTATGTTATCGTGTTCTATTAACCATTTAATAGAAAAAAAGTAAAACCAATCTTTTAACTAATTCAAAAAGAAATACTTAGATATTATGAAGTTACAAAATTTATTGTATACTCAAATTGTAATTATGCAAGTTTCCATGTCTTCTGGTCTTCTATTTACATTTATAATTTAGAAACCCTGTATCACTATGATATATGATCTGTCCATAGTACAGACATGCACATAATGTCACAATAAATCCATGCACACTAAAGAAAATAGAAATAAATAAAACATAAACTGTCCCGATATTTTCTTGTATTTTTCAGGTATTTCTTGTATATTGTGCATAGGTTGGTTAATACCCTCCTCCATTTTGGTTGTAAAACCTCTGGTTCTGTGTTCTACATTTTCAGGGGGCACTGGTGGCCAGGTCGTCTAAAGCGCTGTGCAGAGTTGGGCACGCTAGAAACCTATGATTGTGGGTTCGAATCCCTGTTCGCCCCGATTATGTTTCTAGGTTTGTCAGCACCATACCCGTGCTCGTGGATTTCACGTAATCGGTAAACGTCTGAGACCTGCATCACTTCAGGCTTTCCTCACACATTAAGCTGACACGCCGTGATATAACTGGAATACTGTTAAAAGCGGCGTTAAAGGCCAACTCACACACTCAACATTTTCTACCAAAACCTCAGAGACGTGATTTATTCTAACATATTACTAAAAATGTTGAGGACCACCTGATTCTTTCCTATTACTATAGTGTACAGGGCAGTCGGGTAGCCTAGTGGTTAAAGCGTTCGCTCGTCACGCCGAAGACCCGGGTTCGATTCCCGACATGGGTACAATGTGCGAAGCCCATTTCTGGTGTCCCCGGCCATGATATAGCTGGAATATTGCTAAAAGCGGCGTAAAACCATACTCAGTCAGTCAGTACTATAGTGTACAACAGCTTATTTCTTGTCTATGTCCCTTTGTATCTGACGTGTACCGGGTCTTTGAAAGGCATTTAGAAGTGATACACATAAGGAAGACAATATATGGATGTTAACTTCTTTATTAAGCTGACACGCCGTGATGTAACTGAAATAATGTTAAAAGCGGCGTTAAACCCATCTCACTCACCCACCATACCAAAATACGTGTGTGTGTGTGTGTGTTTTAAGTTTAAACCTTGTAAGGGAGATAACGATATATAGACGATTGGAGATTATCTAAATTATTGGAATCCCAAGATGAATAACTAAATGTCTTTAATTCTTACTATGAATGGAACTCGGTAAATTCCGTGTTAAATGTGCGCCACAAGGTATTTTCAATGTGTACGACTTTGATTCTGTCGCAGATGTGCAATCAGAAAATTCCACAGTGTCATCTGTGTCCGTCATCGATTTCTGATCACTTGCAATCTTGTCTATGTCCCTTTGTATCTGACGTATATCGGGTCTTTGAAAGGCATTTAGAAGTGATACACATAAGGAAGACAATATATGGATGTCAACTTCTTTATTATGAGGAACACAACGTTTGGGAGTACATGCTTACTCCTTCTTCAGGTGAATGAATGCCATGAGGCAGAGAGCATGTATATGTACAAATTAATAAGATAACAAAAGGTGGAAAATAACAAAGGGTAGAAACTAACACAGGAAGCCAACAGATGATTGGCGCTGATAGGTGATTAGCAATAGACAATGGAAGCTAACTCTTAAGTTATCATATCGGTAAGAATCTTCATCTGAGGCATGAAATACATTTACTTCATGAAAGGTTGCATGAAAGTTACAATTAAACCAAGGACAGAGTCAGTTCACATGTTATGAAAATGTATTGTTTACTAACAGGTCATACTCGGTTCGCCCCTATTATGTTTCTAGGTTTGTCAGCACCATACCCGTGCTCGTGGGGTCACCGAAGTTGTAAACATCTGAGACCTACATCACTTCGGGCTTTCCTCCCACATTAAGCTGACACGCCGTTATGTAACTTAAATAATGTTAAAAGCGGCGTTAAACCCAACTCACTCAACCACCATACCAAAACACGTTAAAAGATGGTACTTGTTATCCTCTCTGGCGCTCGGCAGTTTTAATCAATATTTTAACTCAGTTCTCAGTGTGTGTGTGTGTGTGTGTGTGTGTGTGTGTGTGTGTGCGTGCGTGCACCGTTATGCAGTCACATCGTTATTCATTCTTTTGAAACGGCACATGTAACAGGTAAAATAATAAACATTTAATTTAAACATAAAGGCACATAAATGAAACGTTGCTATCTAAAGGTATCTAATCGAGCTGGACAAGACTAGCTAAGGGCAGTCTGTTTGAGTCAGCATGTTTGAAGGACATCCACACCTCTCTGGTATTGTCTGGTATCGATCTAGAGGTCAAGGTCGAAGTCGGGGTCAGCACAAGCGTTCAGCGACAAATCAGGTCACTCCGGATAACTATGATGATGTTGAAAGTGAAATATATGACATTTACAAGATGGAGACGAGCTCTACACCTTTTGTTGGGAGGAGAGAGAAGGAACCACCAATGTTTATTGATTTAGCACTTAATGGTCAGCCATTAAGCATGGAGCTGGATACAGGTGCAACATTTTCAGTGATTAATGAGGACACTTACAGATTGTTAGGGAAAGATCCACCCAAACTAGGACCTCCTCATAACTTGTTACGTAGTTACCTAGGTGAGAAGATACCTCTGCTTGGTTCATGCTCAGTGAAAGTGAACTACGGCAAACAGTCAGCAGAACTGCCATTGATTGTAGTGAAAGGGAGAAGAGCTAATCTCTTTGGTCGCGACTGGCTGCGACATGTTCGTCTAGATTGGGGAACAATCCTCAGAGTTGATTGTGATGATGTGCAAAGTATCCTTAACTCACATTCTGATGTCTTCTAGGAGGAACTTGGTGAGTTGAAAGATACAAAAGTGAAGATTAACATATCTATTCCTTCACAACCACGCTTCTACAAGCACAGGAACATGGCCTATGCCTTGAGGGACAAGGTTGAGAATGAACTTGAACGATTAGAGCAGCAGGGTGTCATAAAACCAGTGCAGTACTCAGAGTGGGCAGCACCCATCGTACCAGTGTTGAAGTCGGATCAGTCTTCAGTGCGCATATGTGGAGATTACAAACTAACAGTCAACCAGGTAGCTAAACCAGATTGTTACCCAATACCCAGGATTGAGGACTTATTTGCATCCCTCTCAGGTGGTCGCAAGTTTACGAAATTGGACATGAGTAATGCCTACCAGCAGTTAGTGTTGGACGATGATTCCAAGAAACTCACCACAATTAACACCCATAAAGGTCTATACGAGTACCAACGATTACCTTTTGGGGTGTCGGCAGCTCCTGCTATCTTCCAGCGGACAATTGAATGTCTTCTCAGTGACTTGCCACATGTGTGCGTCTACCTCGATGATGTTCTCTTCACAGGTGTTGATGATGCAGAACACAACAAGAATCTGAAGGAAGTCCTTGACAGATTGCAGAAAGCAGGTTTGCGTCTAAACGCTTCAAAGTGTCACATCAAGAAAGACTCAGTCACTTACTTGGGACACCGGATTGACGCACAGGGACTGCATCCATTAGAGGAGAAGGTAAACGCTATTGTGTCCGCACCAGCTCCTCAGAATGTGACAGAGTTAAAGTCATTCCTTGGGATGGTGCAGTACTACCAGAGATTCCTGCCAAATCTCTCCACGACGTTAGTGCCACTACATGGGTTACTACAAAAGGACGCTCCATGGTCATGGACCAAGAAGCATGATACAGTATTTCTAAAGGTGAAATCTCACTTGTCTTCATGTAAGGTCTTGACTCACTACAATCCAGACCTTCCTCTCAACTTAGCAGCTGATGCTTCTCCATATGGAGTAGGTGCCGTCCTGTCACACATCATGCCAGATGGTACTGAGAAGCCTGTGGCGTTTGCGTCACGTTCCTTGTCACCTGCAGAAAAGAACTATTCACAGCTTGATAAAGAAGCACTGGCAATAGTGTTTGGCATAAAGAAATTCCACCAGTATTTGTTCGGACGGAAATTTCAACTGTTATCAGATCACAAACCCCTCATGGGTCTACTTGATGCAGAGAAAGGCATTCCATTGATGGCGTCAGCCAGACTCCAGAGATGGGCCTTGATGCTGGCAGCGTATGATTACAGTATTGTGTATAAACCAGGCTCAAAGTTAGCAAACGCAGATTGTTTGAGCAGATTGCCTCTGCAAACCCCTGTGTCTGTGCCGCCTGTTCCAGGAGACACAATAATGCTCCTCGAGAACATGGCAGAATTCCCAGTGAATGTGCGACAAATTCAGTTTTGGACAAGGAAGGATCCTTGTTAGCTAGAGTGAAGAAGTTAGTGGAATGTGGTTTTCCAGAAAACCTGAAGCCAGATACAGAGCTAAAGCCATATATTCAGAAGAAAACTGAGCTAAGTGTTCAGGATGGTGTGATTCTGTGGGGTAACAGAGTAGTGGTTCCACCTCAGGGTAGGAAACAGTGTGTAGATGTGTTGCATGAAGCTCACCCTGGAATAGCGAGGATGAAAGCTATTGCCAGAGGTCTTGTATGGTGGCCGTGCATTGATTCAGAGCTGGAGAACAAGGTCAGGACTTGTTCCATATGTCAGGAGAGTCGTTCCTCACCCTGCGAAGCAAAGTTACATCCGTGGGACTGGCCGTCCAAACCATGGTCACGTCTGCACATTGATTATGCAGGTCCCTTACAAGGTCAAATGTTCCTCATCATCGTAGACTCTCACTCTAAGTGGATGGATGTTTTCCCTGTCAACAGTGCAACTACGAGTGCCACTCTTGAGTGTCTTCGGAGAACATTTTCCATTCATGGTCTACCTGAGACAATAGTGTCTGATAATGGGACATGTTTCACAAGTGATGAATTTGCTATATTCATCAAGAGAAATGGTATTCAACACATCTGTACATCCCCTTACCATCCAGCGTCCAATGGACTGGCAGAGAGGAGTGTCCAGACGTTCAAACAAGGATTTAAGAAGCTCAGCGGCGGTTCCATCAACACCAGGGTGTCAAGATTCCTGTTCAGGTATCGTAACACTCCGCAGACTACGACAGGGTCATCTCCAGCGCAGTTACGATTGGGAAGACGTCCACGTTCCCATCTTGACTTGCTTCACCCTGACATCGGTGTTAAAGTTCAACATAAACAAGAGAAGCAGGCAAACTACCACAATAGACATACAAAGTCACGGGAGTTCGCTGTCGGTGATCTTGTTTACGTCAGGAACTTTCTTGGTAAGCCTAAATGGTTACCAGGGGAGATAATCCAGTGTACAGGTCCTATCTCCTTCAGAGTCAGCTTGGAAAATAACAAAATTGCGAGGCGACATATAGATCACCTCATCAAGCGTTATGTGGACCCCGATGCTGTGAAACCAGAATCCCCAGAATTGTTGGAAGAAAGTGAAGTGTCAAAGTCTGTCATCACTTTCTCACCAGAGCTCCCAGAGCCTAGTTCTGTACCAGTATCACCCGCAGACACGCCATTTCCGCGTACCAGGTTACCTACATGTGACACTAGTACAGAACTGTCCTCATCTGTTGAGTTGAGAAGATCGACTCGTGAGCGTCGAGCTCCAGATAGACTGAATCTGTAAACTACTGTATTTCATTGTTAAGTGTTCTTATTCAGATTGAACTTTAAGGTGCATGCTCAATTCATTTATTTCAGAAACCAAGTGAATGAACATTAAGTTTGTGAATTTCAGTGTTCAAGAATACTTCAGTGAACTTTATGGGAAAATTTCCATGGAACTCTTTGAGTTGATCACTATTTCTTTCTCAGTGACTGATGAGTTAGTAACATTGTTCACTAATTGCTTAAACAACAAGTTGTTAACTAAAGGGGGAGGAATGTAGCGTTTTAGTATCATATAACCAGTCACTCGCTTTATCCATACGATGTCTCTATATAAATGAGTGCGCACGTGTAACAGGGCCGGAAGTGTGTATTGTGTGCTAGCAGACCACATGGCTGCCGACTACACTTGACTGAGTGTATTGACATGTAATGAGAGAATACAACCTTTCCCTGGAAAGCCGAGTGTTTGTTGTAGCTGCCAAAGTCATCACATCAGGTGATGGTCGTACGTTACGTTTGTCTAAACACAACACCATTGCAAATTAATATTTACAGCCTGAGATAAGTTGCAAACATAATGCCCCTTACAAGGAACAAACAAGGTACACGACGCAACATGCTACCCGATGATCTTATGTGTCAGCAAGTGTCTTTTTCAAAAGCTGAGCGTTTCTTTCTTGCTGAACACAATACATACAGGTTGGCTTGATCTCCAAGGTAGGCCCAGGTATTCATCAGCTGCTACTTCATAGAAGTTACCTCCTACGTGTTTCCTTCATAGAAGGTACCTTTTATGATATGGTCACTCAGAATCCAAAATTGAAGTCAAAGTAGTTTCTTTAGACAGCTCCTCTGCTGAACATTGCGAGGGACATCAACAGATATTCCAAACCGTAAATATGGATAAGACGTACTCAACCTAGAGTTTGAATTGCACTTTATTTATATAAGAGTATGAAGGGGATATATTGCTCTTATGCAGCCATGTTGAACTCGATACCCTTCAAAAGGGTAGCCACAACAATTTAGATTTGTTTTTCAAATGTGTCTGACATTCAATTTTGAACTCTTCTTTGAGTGAGATTTTAAACAGCTAGCCAGAACTGTGAATTTCACATTCTTCGATTCTTAAAATAAGCGAAATAACAACTAAAAGATGATATTACAAGCAAAAACAAAAGCAGCCCACCTTGTCCTGAATACCCAAAAGTTTTCCCATCAGAAATATATATCAAAACCATTAAAACTTGACATCATGCAAGACAATGTGCACACGCTTCTGGGGACGTTTACTTCCCTTCATGTGACCTAGACCTCCAACGTCATCCAGTCAACTAGTTGCAAACTTAGTTGGTGTAACAAATATAAAGTATAAAGCCATACCATGCTAACAGCGGGGTGCTTAAAGATGGTTGCATATATTAGTAGGTAATCAGAAGCAAACATTCACTTCATTTATCTGGTGAATTATGTCTTCATGTTTGCTTGTTTAATGCCACAACCATCAACAGTCGAGCTGGACCAGTCAAACGTTATGAGAAGCATCTGAAACTGTTGATTCCATGTCATCATTCCCCAAGTCTAACCACCCAATCCATCTTTTTCCTCTTTAAGAGGTTTACTATTTTGGCGAAACTATTCAGCATCGGTATGTACCGACAGGATCATAAAGAAGGATCACAACCCACATGAAGAAGATACTAGAATGACAAGGATTTGGGACTTAATTTATTGGTGGTCATTGCTGTTACTTTGAAGACACCATAAATGTAGTCATTGAAAAATAGACCTGTACAAACTCACTCCCTGATGAGCTCTGTCTTTTCTTCCCACCAACTAGCAACCTGTCTGGTTTGTTGCACCAGAGAACGAATCCTGAAACATTTAGAGAGCTCTTGACAATACTGAAAGATTTGACAGACGTGTTCTGCAAAATGTACATTGGAGATGTGTGCAAAACTTTGCAGCTGAGCAAACCCTCTAAATAACTGTTTCTTCCTTAACTAGATCATCTTCCCGAGGCAAGGGCGTTAACTGACTATAAAAGTCCAGACACACCCTTCTGTCCATCAGCGAGTCTTCACAGGAACGCTCTGCGTGTATATGCGATAATTCCTATTTTCCGATCAATAATGTGTAAACGGAAGGTCACTTACACGTGATTCCCACCTCTACAGCTTTAAATAATATCCTATTAACACTTCCCCACATTTTCAGTTTCAATATTTGATGTATTATTTCAATTCCCAATGGACCGCCTTCGTGGTCTAGTGGTAGAGCGGAAGGTCCGGGTTTTGATCCCCGGCTGTGTCATACCAAAAGGGTTAAAAGATGGTACTTGTTGTTACCCTATCTGGCGCTCGGCATTAAGGGGCTAAAACGAGGACTGGTCGGCTTGAAGTCAGTATACTGTGTCTGAGTGGGGTATTCATGTTAAACTGCGGCATGGTATGTCAGTGAGCTGGCATTATAAATCGGCATCAGTTCAAACTAGTACACACACACACACACAGGCACGTACATACCCATCGCTATACAAGTGCAATTATCTTGGACGCGACGTTAAACCTCATTTCACCTCACCTCACCTCACCTCACCTCACCTCACCTCACCTCACTTCACCTCATTTCACCACCATGCCGAACTAGGCTGGAATTTCCAGTCTCGGTCGAAGGGCCACCAGAGCTATGTCCCTTCTATGTCCCTCCACTTGCACTGACTTTAAACAAAATGACTGCGTCCAGTGAGGACGATCTGATTGATAATCAAGATCTATATTGTATATAAAACGGGTCTTTCCCCGCGAAGAGCATCAAGTCTCTTGAGTACCTTGATCAAAAACATTAAAAGATTTGGACAACATCTGTCGACGCCCAAATGGCGGAACACATGATTTGCAAATCGTGCAGTCGACCGAAGTCTGCACTTGAAATCCATGTTTTTTCACGAACCGGATGTCTAGTTCCTTACTCTATTTGATTGGACTATGCATAGACTCGTTAGTCCAGCCAAAATATATCTCCATAATTGCAGCCTTGTTCGGCAAGGGTGGAAAGTGGGCTTTTGTAGTCAGTTATCTCCCTTGCCTCGGGAAAATGCAACTGGATCTGGATTTGTCCAGCTGTAAGTGTTGTACATACTGCAAATAATTTAACTGTAATGCCCTTCAAAAGACAGTCTCAAATCACATCACTGTGCGCCACCTTAAAAAATTAATTCAGACAAGTGTCATTAGTAAACGGATGCAAAGGCCCAACTTTAAGTATGCATTACTAAATTACTAAATTAGTATATTTTTGTTGATGCTGGTCGAGAGTCAATATGGTCAAAGAAATACCCCTCCTGCTCATTGCAAATCTCCTATTGGAAATGTGAAGTCCTTGTTTCCACGTAAATAGCAAATGTCCCTAAACAAAACATAATATGAAAAGACTCTCTTGTGATCCTTTACTCTTTAGCGTGAAAAGTAACTTGTATTATATGGTAACAAATATTGCAATATATGTCATACATATAAGGCCATCATTTCATGCCTATCGATCAATAAAGCTCTGATCAATCCCACGCATGCGAACATAGGATATGTATCACTTACTCTGCTGAAATTGCATTAGCACTAGCACTGGTCAACAGGCTAGGCTGAACTGCCGCACCTAGCACAGCATTGTACGTCACACCAGCACTACGACTCCCGCCATAGCCTCCATCTCTGTTTTTGGCCTGTCCAGTAACGGTCAACTCAAGGATCTAGAATATATAAAACGAACATCTAAATATTGTTGCTGACAACATTTTAGTGGCCACTATGTATACTACTCAAAAGATGATAAAATATGCCCTATTCTTACGTATTGCTATAATCCTTAATGTGATATACTCTTTTTTTTAAAAAGGAGGCGATACTCAGGAATAACTTAATTTCCAAAAATGTAATAAATGTTAGTTTCTAGTAATAGGTGTATGACAATAATGAAATCTTGCGAGGTGCTCCGGGGCACCAGCACCACCACTGCTTTGACTATGTGCTGATCTGGCACACGCACGCACGCACGCACGCACGCACGCACGGATAACTAGGAGTCGATGATTATATAATCATCGACTCCTAGTTGTCAATTCCTACTGAGTACCATACACAGCCCCCTTTCATATAACAACATGGAAATTATTAATTACGAACAGGTAACGTGTTCGTTGCGAAATGATAAATGTAGTATTGAAATCCCTTACTTTATTCTCGGCACTACCATATCTGCAATTCATTTAGTGGATAGCTTTACAAATATGATACCAATTTATCTGGAGAGGCAAACAAGACGAAGTTAAAATAAAAATTAGGTCATTACCTTCAAACTATGGTGGAATAAATGTCCCAATAATACAAACTATTATCGAGGCACAGAAGATTTCATGCATTGAGAGACTAATTACCAGAGGTCACCCTTTGTACCAGCATCTGTTATGGAACTGAATGGATTATGATATCCAGTTTATATTGATGACAATATTATCGCAAACATCTCTAATCGATGGTGGAGAGATGTCGTGAAGGCTTGGGCATATATATATATATATATATATATATATATATATATATATATATATATATATATATATATATATGCAATTAAAGAGGGAATAAGTATACAACAATGTCACAATAGTAACACTACAGTGGATGGTAAAGCAGTAGGAGATGTCGAATGGTACATGCAGGAGTGAGGCTAGTCAATGATATATTTCATGTTAATGGTGTAACATGCAACTTTCAAAAAATCGTTTAAAAAAGTATAACATAAACACGCGTTTTCTCACATTTCAAAGAATTAAAAATGCTGTTCTTAACCTTTTGCCAGAATAGAAACATAAATAGTTTCTAAAATAACCATACCTAATGCCAGCTCTCCCATTTAATGGTAACATGTCAAACTATCATTTTGAAAGGAAGTATATTGTTTCACGTTTGACTTCATTAAATGCAGCCTTTACAAGGACATCCGGTTACAGAAAGTGGAAAGAATGTTTCATAAACAATATGATAAATAATAGGTATAAGGAAAGTATTAGTAATGGCAATGGCGCCAATTCAAAACCATTCATAATATTCTAAGGATAAAAATATTTCTATTTCAAATGGGATACATAGATTTAAACCATTACACATTTTGCGATGAGACATCAGAGATCATAATTCATATACTATGTGAATGACCACATATTTCAAGGATCTTGAGCGATTTGACGGATTGGCTTGAACAGATATCAGGGGAGGTAATATATACAAAGGAAAATATTATATTTGGCTTTAAAGGTAAACATGATTATACCTGAGATGAGTTTCTTTAGTTACCAAAAATATATTTATAACAAAAATAGAAACAAGAAATATCATTTTCCACAACTTCAAATAGAAATGTAAAACTATCATGGCAATCAGAAACATCCCACCTTGTCAGCTTTGTCTGTCATCGTTTTCTGATCACTTGCAATCTTGTCTATGTCCCTTTGTATCCGACGTATATCGTCAAAATTCTTCATCTGACGCCTGAAATACATTTACTTCTACATGAAACTTACAATATAAGTAGAAATGTGTCATGTTCTAAAATTAAACTTCCACCAACACACCCTCTGTGTAACATGTCTTTTTGGTCGTCGTGGTCTACCATTTCGCGAAAAAAAAACTAATCGTGAGTTATTTGAAATAGCGTTACATAAATCAAGATGAGTCGCTGCTTAACCCCGCTTTGAAAAGGTTTTCAATGATATGACGACATAAATATCTTGGATTCGACCCAACATAGCTTTCGGTCACGCCTCGAAGACGCAGAGCGAATTGCGGCGCCTTAGATATTAACCCGTGTACGAATATTTACCTGATTTTCTTAATGTATCTCGAGTGCAGATTGTAAAGCATTGTTTTAATGTCAAGGAGTAATTTGTCACACTCTCTCCTGGTCCTTTGGCTTCAAACAGAAAACAATATGTAAAACATAGCATGAGCATTTTCCAGGAAGCGAATATAATTAAACACGGAGCTAAATACAATTTGGGATGTAGTTTTAGAAAGTTCAGTTATCAAACTGTTAATCAGTTTTAACTTTACCATAACTGCATAATTTTTTTGTCATTTCAAGTTGTATAGTGAGTGAGTGTGGTTTACGCCGCTTTTATCAATATTCCAGCAATATCATTGCGGTGGACGCCAGAAATGAGCTTCACACATTGTGCGCATGTGGAATCGAAACCCGTGTCTTTGGCGCGGCGAGCGAACGCTTTATCCACTTGGCTACCGCACCGCATACATAGGTTCCCAAACAGACATACTCATTACATTATGCAGAGTTGAACCATGATTTTGGAGGAAAAAAACAAAAAGCAGCCATGGTATTAACAACTGTAAGGCGGAAACACCGCGCAAGCTAATATTTATAGAGACACTTCCTTCTCAATCATTGTCGGTAGGCCTTTTGTAAAACTGATACGAACAATTACAGGATACAAAAAAGAATAACAGTTGCTTCAATAATTCGAAATAGCTGTGGCAGTATTTTCTAACCGAGAAAACGTGGATCATGGTCATTGTCAGACCAATTCTAACCCGAATCTTCACGGGGGTTACGTCAAATGTTGAACTAAGCCTTGTTGGCTTTGCTTAACTTGCCATGCGTGTTAGCTTTCAAATTAAACGGTATAAACTACAGGTAACCTAGATCAACATTGAAAATACAGTATGTTTATAACCAATAGTTTGAATCTCGTCTTACATAACCGTGCTCTGCCGGCCAGCAGAAAGGTCCATGGAAGGTTCGTAAAACTCTTCGATTAGTGCCAACTTTCTTTCGGCTTCGAACCTGCAAGGCAACGACAGAGGCCATTGATTGATCTCGTGAATAACACCCTTAGTTCATTCACAAGCTCGTGTAAAAATAATCGACAAGTCATCAACCAAGTCATTGCTATATTTTATAAAAGAAAATCCAATGTCTGATCTTGCAAGTTGATGGCCTCGGACTTTTTTTTCTTTCTTTTTTTAAACCCCACTGATGACCGATTTATTACAGAAAAAACGCAACGTGATAAACACATAACTTTTAACTGAAATTAACACGATTGATATGAAATATATAATTATAATGAGGACTTAATGACGTTTCAGGTTAACTTAATATTTATAAATTAATGTGCATAACAGGGGCAGCATGGTGTGATATTTGTTTTTGTTGGAATATGGAAACCATTAATTTAAATGTCGGAAATTAGCAAGTGGCAAGTAAGTTACTCACTGCCGCTCTTGTAACTCTCTAGAGAATGCTTTGTCCTTCTCGTCTTCTTTAAGCTGAGTCTGCAGGTATTCTTGGAGAGACAAATTACATTTGCACTGAAATGAAGACTGATTTTTTTCAATTTAAGACCAATACTAAGACAACCACGTAATACGTGTGGATGACACCTTAGTACCATGACAAAGTGATTGAGGTGGTTTGTTGTGTTTAACGACGATTTAAATATATTTGTCACTTATATCATGGCGTATCAGATATATGTGATGGGAAAGCAGTAGTGGGCGTTTCCAGTCTGGTGATAGCCATGATAAGGGGTACTGATTGAGCTGACAGACCAAGGATAAGAATCGGGGCGAAACCTGGTGCTCCTTCGGCAAAACGACCGTAACTCTCATTCTTTAACATAGACTTATGACAACCGTTGAGCTAACATCACTTTGTGAAAAGGAGCCCTGGGTGCAATCTAACGATCAGCGGACTCTGACACGACTCATGGAACACAAGTCTTCATGGCGAATAACAGCGCCTTCGAGCATTCGGCCAGAGTCCCGACAAGGAGATTTAAACGTATAATTAAAACGCTTGACGAGTCTTGGTATCAAGGTCTAAAATCACAAAGACATCAGTGTTTAAGAAAGATATTGCCAGTTTTCCCACAAATATTTGTGGCGGCCATCTTGGATATAAACGTCTCACCTGCTGATACCGCCGAGGCAAGTCGACCAACAACATTTTAATACGTTGAAGCAAATCCTTTTGTTTTTGGTCAGTCAGCATCATCTTGCTTTTAGCTTCCTCCAAGGCAGATAAGAAGAATACTCTTTTCCTAATTTCTTTGAACACAATCTCCAACCCATCAATATGCTTGATCAACATACTGATTGTCTCTGTCGTGAAATACCTTTGACAAAATATAGCACCGAGTCAATGAAAGGAATAACCTGGACACAACTACTTGCATAGTCGTAAGAACTTTTACGCTTGCGTTGAGGAATCACAATGCAAAATAGTGAGTTATACCGGGTGAGCTTATACAGTCCTACTTGTGGCACAATGTTCGACTGTTCATTTGATAACATATGAAATGTCCCCAATATGTCTACAATGTAACTCTAAGGCTTTGAGGGGCGGTCGGGTAGCCTAGTGGTTAAATACATAATACATAATAGGGATACGATGACATGCATGAACAAAGTCACCGAGCCTGATCACCCGATCCCGTTAGTCGCCTCTTACGACAAGCATAATCGCCTTTTATGGCAAGCATGGGTTGCTGAAGAACTATTCTAACCCCGATCTTCACGGGTGTCAACAGTTGTGAAATATTGATACCGAAGGATGGAGCTGCTGAATTGTTGTTCTATATTAAACGCATTTATTCAATGGATATCGTTGTGCAACAAACATTCATGTTATGTATAACTGATTTGGTACAGCATATTTGCAGCAGAAAAATAATTCATTTCCGCAATTTCGTAAATAATGGCCAAACTATAGTCACAATTATTAATATTTTATTAATAATAACATTTAATATTCTCAATTATTATGTCATGATTAAATTTGAACCGAACTAAATTATGACATGCACACAATTTACGTAGCTGACAAATGAGACAAACGATACTTACTGAAATTCATATGCTCCCTCCAGGATGCAATCAAAATTCGTCTTTGCAGTTTTTAAACTTCGTTGGAACCAGCGAATGTATTCATCGTCATCCAGTAGGCCAATTCCAGGAGTAGTTCTCTCTGACAAGAGACACTGCTAATATAGCACTATATATTTTGGACAACAAGATGTCTAAATGGATAGCAGAAACGGTGATAAAAGTGAAAATTGGTACATTTTCAACAGCACTAAATTTCAGAGATGCCCCGATTGTCTCTCTAGTAATTGGTTATGTTGCATTCGCATTCATAGGCAATTGGTTTTGTTATGAGGTTGACATTTTCAAAAGAATGTTTGGTTCAAGGTGAAGATTTTAAATATAAAAGACAATAGGATCATGAAAGAACTGCATCTGTTTCCCAAGAAATACCGCAATTTAGTTCTTATACGCCGATTGGGGTAGGAGGTTTTCTCCGTTTGAGGCACAATACTTCGTTGTGTAGTATACCCCATGTACTGTTATCAACGACCCGTGTGTGAATTTCTTACACGTCAGTATACTTTCTCCTTGTACATACAGCCATTACGCATAATTGATTTTCCATAAATTTCATTTTGCTGAAAGACATATGATGTTTTACAAGTATGCCAAGGCGCCGAAATGTTGTAGTTAGACGATGATGGTGAAAGCCGTCTAATAGATAACAAATGATGCCTGGAATGTTGTTTCGATTCCCTTAACGCCTGCATTGTTCCATAATTGATTTTATCAGGGTTCCGGATAATTCTTTGTAGACAATGAGTATTTACTTACATGTTTTCATTCACTTTGAGTATTGATAGTTTTCTTTGGGTATTCAGTCTATTGGATATACGGTAAAGTACGTTTATAACGAACACGCTTATAACGAACTGACGGATATAACGAACTGATTTTATGGTCCCGACTATTTGTTATTTTTATGCTATATATATGCTTATAACGAACTACGGTTATAACAAACTAAAGTTAGTGGTCCCTTCGAGTTCGTTATAACCGTAGTTTACTCTATTTACAGCAATCATGAATTTATAATAACTCTGTTTGAAATGCTGTTTCAGGGACTTCTTGCTTGTTTTTGTGCTGCCCCAAGTATGTAACAAGCTCCGACATTCATACAGTTTGGCCCTCACTCTATGAAGGGTCATACTCCAATGAACTCACACAAAGTGAGAGTCATTTCTCAAATATATATCATGTGTCTGATACTATACATATTTCCTTATTAATGACTGAAATATTAAAGCCCCGGGATGAAAGCCCCAAGAAACTAAAACTGATGATTGCAAGACTATTTTTGCTAGTTTGCTCGTACGACACGCATGGCGTAGTGGGGACCTATATTCCGTATTTTCTTCATTAAACGCCCGTGCGTATATTTTTTTCAGAAACTCTGTATCCCCGGCGTTTAGTCGAGGCCCGATTTCAATTTCCGACTTATGCAAAGATTGGAATGGGGTCCAATACGAAATTTGATTTGAAAACGTTATTTCGAAATAACAGTGCAAAAATAAAATTTGCGGGCTGGTCGTGAACACCAATGCTTTTACCACATGAAATAATTGAGCCCAGATCATAAGGTACTTAACCTTATACTCACCACTAGTTATAATATACTGCACCGCGTTCGTGCCGCGCGTGTAGAGATACAACATTCTCACACCGTATACAGACTTGAAATTACTCTGTTGGAGTTGCTCCCCTTTACAGAGAAGCAACTGGGCTGAACCTGTTACGTTGGCTTCTTTTGTTATCCCTTCTTGCAACTTGTGGAGGCTGTCAAGAGAAAAGTCCTGATCTTAAATCATTATTCACAAATCAGCGACGGAACGAACTAACATTTAAACACGTGGTTGATTCTTTTCATTTTGCATTACGATAACACATTATGCTGGTTATATTAGTCTGTCTTACAGACCCTGATACATTTATATCAACTACAGCCCATGCAAGTCTATAATGTTTGGCAAGTCTAGATTACTGCAGTATCTGAAAATGAAGAGAATCACTGGGCTCCCTTTTTATTTTCTGTATGATATGTTCATTTCAGAGACTATATGTTAGTCTATGGTTATATGTATGTATGTATGGTGAAGTAAGGGTGTAGTAGCCTAGTGGTTAAAGCGTTCGCTCGTCACGCCGAAACCCAGGTTCGATTCCCCACATGGGCAAATTGGGAAAAGCCCGTTTCTTGCAGCCCCCGTCGTGACATTGCTGGAGTTTTTCAAAAGCAGTATAATACATAAAATCATCCTCCTCCACATATAGATTTATGCCATCGTCAATAATTTGATGTGAGATATAAAGTACATGTACGTGGTTTACGTCATCCTGTAAACCTACCTGTCACAGGTAATTAGATATTCCGCCCAGCCCATGTAGTTTATCACCCGGACATCCGCCATCGTCAGCTGATGTTCCTTCCGATCTGGATTAGTCAGGGACAGGGAAATATATTAATTTTGCTTAAGAGTCACACAAATACTAGTACATCTTTGTAGGCGGTTAGAAGCTCGATGTTAATGTGACAAGGAGTGCTTGTACACACACACACACACACACACACACACACACACACACACACACACACACACACACACACACACACACATATATATAGAACTACACAGTCAATCTTTAAAGAGATCTATCTATCTATCTATCTATCTTTTTATATATATATATATATATATATATATATATATATATATATATGCATGCACGTCGCATATAAGTGCAATAATCTTCTGCGCGACGTCAAACCCCTTTTCACCTCCCTTCACTTGTTTCACTTGGCGAATTCTCTGTGTTTATCTCCATGCGTGTCAGTTGTCAGCCGAGAGTGACTCTCGAGGTGAACAAAGCTAGGATATAGTTGAAATCGGTGTTAACTGAACTGCGCCTACGTTTTGTACCTCGTCAATGTCTCCACGAAAGAATATCAACACTACACTTTATGAAATTCGTTTACACCACCTGAACAAAGAATCTAAATACGGTTTTGTAAAGAACGACAATCTCCACGCATACTGCGCAATAAGCCACGTCAGCTTAAGGTCAAAGCCAATGTCACGCTGACATTCTATGAATCAATATCAACGAGCTGTACGTGTAGCTATTGTCCCCATTAACGGGTGTTCACTGTATACTGACACATTGGCGTTGTGTATGTTGTATAACCCCTTTACCTTTTTACCCTAGTTATGTTTGTAACTATTATTAACTATCGTTCAGTTTAAAAGATTTGAGGTAAAGTATTGTTAGTTACCTGCTACAGTGATGAATGTATCCATTAAATCCGAGGCTTAGAACATGTCACATGTTACTGAAAGGCAGTTCCTTTCATTGTGAACATACACAGAAACGGATCCGATTGTTCGTTTGAACAGGCCTTAGTTCAACATACCGACTGCGGTCTCTATTGTAGAACAAACAGTACACATTGCATATGAGACTCAGATGGGATTGGATGTAGGTGTCACCTATTATAAGGGTCCGACCAGGGGTGGTGCTGGTAAGGGTGGGTGTGTGTTTGTGTGTGTGTGTGTGTGTGGGGGGGGGGGGGGGGGGGTGCTTACGATCAGGAGTGCATTAGCCACCAGGAATGCATTAGACACCAGGAGTGCATTGGAGACCATGAATGCATTAGACACCTGGAGTGTATTAGAAACCAGAAATACATTCGACACCAGGAGTGCATTAGAGACCATGAATGCATTAGACACCAGGAGCGCATTAGAGGCACGGAGTGCATTAGACACCAGGAGTGCATTAGACACAAGGAGCGCATTAGACACCAGGAGTGCATTAGACACCAGGAGCGCATTAGAGGCACAGAGTGCATTAGAGACCATGAATGCATTAGACACCAGGAGCGCATTAGACACCAGGAGGGCATAAGAGGCACAGAGCGCATAAGACACCAGGAGTGCATTGGAGACCATGAATGCATTAGACACCTGGAGTGTATTAGAAACCAGAAATACATTAGACACCAGGGGTGCATTAGAGACCATGAATGCATTAGACACCAGGAACGCATTAGAGGCACGGAGTGCATTAGGCACCAGGAGTGCATTAGACACCAGGAGCGCATTAGAGGAACAGAGTGCATTAGAGACCATGAATGCATTAGAGACCATGAATGCATTAGACACCAGGAGGGCATAAGAGGCACAGAGTGCATTAGACACCAGGAGTGCATTAGAGACCATGAATGCATTAGACACCAGGAGCGCATTAGACACCAGGAGGTCATAAGAGGCACAGAGTGCATTAGACACCAGGAGTGCATTAGATACAATGAATGCATTAGACACCAGGAGCGCATTAGACACCAGGTGGGCATAAGAGGCACAGAGTGCATTAGACACCAGGAGAGTATTAGACACCTGGAGTGTCATTAGTCATCAGGAATGCATTTGATTCACGGAGTGCATATTACACCTTGGGTGCATTTGAGACCAGGAATGCATTTGAGACCAGGAGTGCATTAGACACCAGGAGTGCATTAGACACCAGGAGGGCATTAGAGGCACGGAGCGCATTAGACACATGGAATGCATTAGAGGCATGGAGTGCATTAGATACCATGAATGCATTAGACATTAGAAGTGCATTAGACACCAGGAGTGCGTTAGACATCCGTAATGCATTTGACACCAGGAATGCATGATAGAAATGGAGTCTATTAGACACCAGGAGCGCATTAGAGGCACCGGATGCATTTGAGACCAGGAATGCATTAGAGACCTGGAGTGCGTAAGAGACCATGAATGCATTAGACACCTGGAATGCATAGGACACCTGGAATGTATTAGACACCAGGAATGCACTAGACACCAGGAAGGCATTAGAGGCACGGAGTGCATTTGAAACAAGGAATGCATTAGATACCCGGAATGCATTAGACACATTGGATGCATTAGAGGCACGGCGTGCATTAGACACATGGAATGCATTAGAGGCATGGAGTGCATTAGATACCATGAATGCATTAGACATCAGAAGTGCATTAAACACCAGGAGTGCGTTAGACACTAGGAGTGCGTTAGACACCTGTAATGCATTCGACACCAGGAATGCGTTAGAGAAATGGAGTTAATTAGACACCAGGAGCGCATTAGAGGCACCGGGTTCATTTGAGACCAGGAACGAATTAGACACCAGGAAGGCATTAGAGGCACGGAGTGCATTTGAAACAAGGAATGCATTTGACACCCGGAATGCATTAGACACCAGGAAGGTATTAGAGGCACGGAGTGCATTTGAAACAAGGAATGCATTTGACACCCGGAATGCATTAGACACCAGGAAGGCATTAGAGGCACGGAGTGCATTTGAAACAAGGAATGCATTAGATACCCGGAGTGCATTAGACACCAGGAAGGCATGAGACACCAGGAAGGTATTAGAGGCACGGAGTGCATTTGAAACAAGGAATGCATTAGACACCCGGAGTGCATTAGACACCAGGAAGGCATGAGACACCAGGAAGGTATTAGAGGCACGGAGTGCATTTGAAACAAGGAATGCATTAGAAACCCGGAGTGCATTAGACACCAGGAAGGCATGAGACACCAGGAAGGTATTAGAGGCACGGAGTGCATTTGAAACAAGGAATGCATTAGACACCCGGAGTGCATTAGACACCAGGAAGGCATGAGACACCAGGAAGGTATTAGAGGCACGGAGTGCATTTGAAACAAGGAATGCATTAGACACCCGGAGTGCATTAGACACCAGGAAGGCATGAGACACCAGGAAGGTATTAGAGGCACGGAGTGCATTTGAAACAAGGAATGCATTAGACACCCGAAGTGCATTAGACACCAGGAAGGCATTAGACACCAGGAAGGTATTAGAGGCACGGAGTGCATTTGAAACAAGGAATGCATTAGAGACCTGGAGTGCATTAGACACCAGGAAGGCATGAGACACCAGGAAGGCATTAGAGGCACGGAGTGCATTAGACACCAGGAATGCATTAGAGACCTGGAGTGCATTTGAGGCACGGAGTGCATTAGCCACCTGGAATGTATGAGACACCAGGGAAGCATTGGAGGCACGTAGTGCATTAGACACCTGGAATGTATGAGACACCAGGGAAGCATTGGAGGCACGTAGTGCATTAGCCACCTGGAATGTATGAGACACCAGGGAAGCATTGGAGGCACGTAGTGCATTAGACACCTGGAATGTATGAGACACCAGGGAAGCATTGGAGGCACGTAGTGCATTAGACACCTGGAATGTATGAGACACAAGGAATGCATTAGAAGCACGTGGTGCATTAGACACCAGAAATACATTAGACACCAGTAGTGCATTAGACACTAGGAATGCAATAGAGACCTGGAGTGCATTAGAGGCACGGAGTGCATTAGAGACCATGAATGCATTAGAGATCAGGAGTGCATTAGACACCGGGAGTGCATTAGATACCAGGAGTGCATTAGACACCTGGAAATCACTAGACACCAGAATTACATTAGACACCAGGAGTGCATTAGACACCATGAATGCATTAGACACCAGGAGTGCATTAGAAACAAGGAATGCAATAGACACCAGGAGCGCAATAGACACCAGGAATGCATTAGATACCTAGAGTGCATGAGACACCAGGGATGCATTAGACACCAGGAGTGCATTAAAAACCTGAAATGCATTAGACACCAGAAGCGCAATAGACACCAGGAATGCATTAGATACCTTGAGTGCATTAGACACCCAGTTTGCATAAGATACCTGAATTGCAATAGACACCAGGAGTGCATTAGACACCAGGAGTGCATTAGACACCAGGAGCGCATTAGACACCTAGAGTGCACTAGACACCTGGAATGCATTAGATACGTTACGTGCTTAGAAGAGGCCTGCATTGCATTAGACACCCAGAGTGCATTAGTGACCAGTCGTTTATGAGAGACCTAGAGTGCATTAGACACTTACGTGCATTAGATACCCGGAATGCATTAGAGACCAGGCGTCTAGAAGAGACCCATCTTATATAAGAGACCTGACATCTATTAGGAGCCCGTTATCTATTCACACTATCTGATTTGTTTATTCGTACAATTTCAGTGGGAACGCTAAGGTCCTTTTTAACGACGTTTCACTGTAAGTAAAAAGATAATATTTACATATAGCCCTCGCCACTTGAAACAGAATCACGAAATGTCGCGATTATTAATTAGGTAAATACAGCTGCTCTCAGTATCCCGGATTTAGCCACGTGTTCAAAACACAATGACGATTTGTATCGCTAGCAAAATATATATTAACATTATTCCATTCACGGCGTGTCAGCTTAACGTGGGAGGAAAGTGATGCAGGTCTCAGACGTTTACCACTTCGGTGAAACCCACGAGCACGGATATGGTGCTGGCAAACCTAGAAACATAATCGGGGCGAACCGGGATTCGAACCCACAATCATAGGTTTCTGGATTGCCAAAGGGAAAGCAACTCTGCACAGCGAATCGCCGCGCCCTAGATGACTGGGCAACCCGTGCCCCAGAAATATTTCCAACATAATAACAAGTAAATATGTCCTTGCAGGCACAAAGGCCAGGTCAAGAATAAGTTCATTAAGATAATAATTCAAATATTTCAAGAGTATTTATGTAATACACCTTGCACTGTTATTTACTTGTCCGAAACAAAAATATTCCTACCTTCAGGTACCTTTGAGAGTAAAAAATATTTGAATTGGACGGCTTCCTACGCTTGGCTGATTGATACAGATTATTCGGTTTTCCCCAGCCTGATATATTTAGAACCACGTAATGCAGACTGAAAGTAGAACGCAGGACCAAAGACAAGGGCGTTGCAATGACACAAATAGAACCACATGTGTGTTGTTTTGTAATGCATGCACTTTAAAATGGTGGTGCCTCCTTCCCTATTTTGCAACTGCTACGGAGACAAGGAAATGACGAACAATAGACGAAAAGACGATAAACAAATCTTACCGTCTATCTAGTTGTTTGTTTATTGTTTAATGCCGCACTCAGCAATATTCTAGCTATATGACGGCCGTCTGTATTCGAATCTGAGCCAGACAACCCAGTGATTGATATCATGAGCATCGATCCAAGCATGTGGGTTACGATGAAATGCATCAACCAAGTCAGCGAACCTGACCACCCGATCCCGTTAGTCGCCTCTTACTAAAATCATGGTTGCTTTTTACGGCAAGCATGGGTTTCTGAAGACCTATTTCACCCCGGATCTTCACGGGTCGGTGGCAGACGTAAGACTCCATGGCTAAAAATGTGTCAGAATTATGTCCATTAAGTACTCTGGGGGTGGTTTGTTTGCTAAAATGATTTCATAGACTTTGGTTTGGTGGCCTTTTCTGGCTACACTTAACCTTAACAACCACGAGAAAATGTCTACCTTTTTTAAGCCGAAGTTGGAGGGTTTTTTTGTCATATGGGTCTCTATCACTGTGATATTGTGCTTGTCCCTCACAACTAAACCCTTGTCTGGGAGAGTAGGAGGAAGCTCTGTTGTTACATATTCTGTAAATACCGTAGTCGCGTCCGTTGAGTAGATTTTGACCGAAAAAGACAATTTACAACCTGGTAAGAAACCCAAGTGAGACCATGCATGTAGAGTAATAAGCCTCTCTTCTTTCCCTTGGGTATCTGACTTTTCTGACTTGTGTCAGAGCGCTGTCACTGATGGCGTATGATTTGTAGTTGTCCACATGTCATCAAGATAAATAACTTTGTAGACCTCTTCTCGTTTCTCTGAAATGGGGCGTAAATAGTTTCCTCTCATATTTACCCAATTAGTTCTTTCACACAGAGATAGTTTTGTGTCTGGCACACGTTTGTGCGGAAAACCAAACTTCACTAAATACTTACATAGTGTATATCTTGAAAGAGAAATATTGTTAGTCTTCATGTAGATAAAAGTTTTGGATGACAAATGTCTGGTGAAATCTTCGAATAACGTTTCTCACTACTCTCAAAGTGAAACTGTCTGACTTTGCTGCACATCTTGATTTTGAGACGGGTCCTGTGTCCACATATTTGAAGTATTGTCAGTGGCTTGATGGGGGAGATTAACCGGGTTGAACGTGGTATTTTCAATGCTCTTAAAGTTCTCTCTGTAAACCCGGAAAGCGATACAATATGAATACCTCTCTCGACTTCCTTGTCGAAGAATTAATACACACCTGTGATTATAATGCGTAATTTCAGTGATAACATGGCTCTCTTGGCTAATGTATGTTAACCATCGTATCGTTTCCGTTTTCCAGTTGTGCATATTCATTATTAGACTTGTAAGGATGACCTCAGGCCATTCACGAGAATAACTTGCTTATATGACCTGTTATACATTCCATCAGTTGCTCCTGCACCCTGAATGTTGTCATCAAAACAATCGACACATATTAATGATAGTCATAAAGATAACTTTTTTCACAAGTGTTCAAGAATGTTTAAAAAAATGTTTCTATTACATTTCGATGTGTGTATATGTGATTACACGAATTTGAATTCATTTGAAGATAATTGAGAAAAAGGTGTCCCACAAGTTAAGTTGACGGACTCTACACGGTCGAGGGTAATCGTCGCTGGTCAAGTGTCATGTTTTCAGATGTAATCAGTTATGTTGTGGGGTGGCATCACTATGACTGACCGAACCCCTCACCAAACTGTGCAAGGAAGGGTCACTGGACAGTACTACCGGGACAATATGCTGACACCCGTTGTTGTCCCGTTTGAAAGAAGTCGACGTGTTGTCTTTCAGGACGACAACGTCAGTGCTCACCGTGCATGAATCGTCAATGCTCACCGTGTATGAATCGTCAATGCTCACCGTGTATGAATCGTCAATGCTCACCGTGCATGAATCGTCAATGCTCACCGTGTATGAATCGTCAATGCTCACCGTGTATGAATCGTCAATGCTCACCGTGTATGAATCGTCAATGCTCACCGTGTATGAATCGTCAATGCTCACCGTGCATGAATCGTCAATGCTCACCGTGTATGAATCGTCAATGCTCACCGTGCATGAATCGTCAATGCTCACCGTGTATGAATCGTCAATGCTCACCGTGCATGAATCGTCAATGCTCACCGTGTATGAATCGTCAATGCTCACCGTGTATGAATCGTCAATGCTCACCGTGCATGAATCGTCAATGCTCACCGTGTATGAATCGTCAATGCTCACCGTGCATGAATCGTCAATGCTCACCGTGTATGAATCGTCAATGCTCACCGTGCATGAATCGTCAATGCTCACCGTGTATGAATCGTCAATGCTCACCGTGTATGAATCGTCAATGCTCACCGTGTATGAATCGTCAATGCTCACCGTGCATGAATCGTCAATGCTCACCGTGCATGAATCGTCAATGCTCACCGTGCATGAATCGTCAATGCTCACCGTGTATGAATCGTCAATGCTCACCGTGCATGAATCGTCAATGCTCACCGTGCATGAATCGTCAATGCTCACCGTGTATGAATCGTCAATGCTCACCGTGCATGAATCGTCAATGCTCACCGTGCATGAATCGTCAATGCTCACCGTGTATGAATCGTCAATGCTCACCGTGCATGAATCGTCAATGCTCACCGTGTATGAATCGTCAATGCTCACCGTGCATGAATCGTCAATGCTCACCGTGTATGAATCGTCAATGCTCACCGTGTATGAATCGTCAATGCTCACCGTGCATGAATCGTCAATGCTCACCTCCAGCAGCACAAAATCCATAGACTGCCATAGCATTATCCAATTATCCAAGAATCCGTCTTGGTACCTCTAAACTGGTCATATGAACAACAAATACATTTACTTGAGTTCATTTACAGCTTTCATAACAGTGTGCGTTATTGCACGATTGGCTGTAGAGAGTTACGTCCCTTGGGCACGCCAGAAGCCTATGATTGTGGGTTCGAATGCCGGTTCACCCCGATGATATTTCTAGGTTTGTCAGTACCATACCCGTGCTCGTGGGTTTCACCGAAGTGGTAAACGTCGGAGACCTGTATCACTTCGGACTTTCCTCACACATTAAGCTGACACGCCGCGATATAACTGGAATGTTGTTAAAAGCGGCGTTAAATCCAAATCACTCACTCACTATTGCATCTTAATCATTCGTGCATTCATTGAACACAGTGGTGTAAACCTACTTACACAAGCATATGGGGAGACAAGCTGTTACGTCCTTGAACACTTAGCACTGTGTGTTTTTGCATACCTTATTGTTTCGAACAATCACTATTTACTTCTGTTGCTATTGACTATTCCAATTCATTCATTGATATCAATGTCCATTGATACTAGGTGTTCAATTTTCTTAACATAATATTCAAGTTCAAGCCTGCCAAAAAGGGTCACTTATTATTTGACTTGACAGGACTTCACCAATCTTTGTATGTATGCACGAAATTTGATATTAAGTTTTTGAAATGTTCTATAAAAATGTGTGTGTTCGTGCGTGCGTGAGTGCGTACGTGCCTGCATGTGTGTCAATCTCCACCACTGTTGTACATGGCTATCAATCACAGCTCAAATGTGGGAGTGATGAAGCCTATTCCTGGTGTCCCCCGCCGTGATAGTGCTGGAATATTGCTAAAAAGCGGCGTAAAACCTCACTCACTCACTCACACACTCACTCACTCAATGAGTGAACAGCTCCGTCAACCACTAGGCACTAACAGCTCCACACATTACGCAAAAACCACAACTACAAACTCTTCTGCACAGTTTTATTATATTAGGATGATCAAAGAGATACACGTGATTTGTCTTTCATCATCGGGCTATGATCCTGAAAAGGAATACGTTTATAATCAATCTTCAGCTTAGTAGATAGATTACTAGGTTCAATTCATGCCACTTTAAGATTGTGTTTGTTTTTATGCTTAACGCCGCACTCAGCTATATTTCAGCTATATGACGGAGGTCTGATGATAATCGAGTCTGGACCGAATATGTCCGTGATTGACATCATGAGCATTGGTTCACGTAATTGGGATCGATGACATGCATCAACCAAGTCAGCGAGTCTAACCACCCGATCCCGTTAGTCGCCTCTTAGGACAAGCATAGTCGCCTCTTACGACAAGCATGGGTTGCTGAAGACCTATTCTACTCCGGATCTTCACGGTCTCTACTTTCAGATGATTACCTAGCATGATTATAAACCAGCGTTGAAACTAATTGCTACCTTTCCAATATTTTAATTTTGTTTGGATGCAATCGTATATACGAACGAAGAATATATGTCCAACTTACATAGAGTGGCACACGATCTGTTACTCGGCAGGCTTGCGAAGACTACCGGAGGATCCGGCACTGTTGCCTGGAAACAAAACACTCAAAATTGACATTTCAAAAGGTTACAAGAATGTCCATACTTATTGCAACTCAGGGTGCCATGGTTGCCCCTTGAACATTCAAGAAATTAAACCCAATTTGTGAACACCATCAATGTTGTTGACGCCATGATGTCATGATGTGTTGAGTCGTCCCTTCGCCACGAATATGTTTCTAGGTTTCTAGGTTTCCGCACCATACCCATGATCGTGGGTTTCCTCAAATTGGTTAACGACTGAGACCCGCATCACTTCTGGCTTTCCTTCCACACAGACAAAAACAACAAAACAAATCCTAACACGTCATGATATAACGCAAAAAATGTTCAAAGAGGCGTTAAAGGCAACTCACTCACACACTCACTCACTCACTCACTCACTCACTCACCCACCAACCCGACCGCCAACTCACTCACTCACTCTCACTCTCTCACTCACTCACTCACTCGTTGTACATGAACTCCTAAGAGATTATCACCACCCACCTTAGTACGGTTAAAATGATTTACGATCTCCTCATCTAAGGTTTGTTTGTGAAAGGGGCCCTGGATAGTTAGTATATATCTTTCTGTAAAACCCATGTTATTAACACTGCATATGTGTATCAAATAGAAAGCGTAAGTCGAACCTAACTGATCGTACTGTATTTCATGTTTTCGATTGAGACATCTTTACATACTATTTTTACAGCAAACAGTATCGACAAAATATGTATTTTCTATTTGTTACTGGAGTTATGCTAACATACTCTTACACAAGTAATGGAAATTGAAAGTTGAAAGATGCAAAATATAGCAGTACATTTAGGCCAATAACGAATAACAATAATAAATATCATCAGTCGCGGTGAAGACGTTATTTTAACAGTGTCACCTTTTTGGCCACTTTCATTGGCAGCCTCATAGAGATCTCTGGCGCCAACTAGCTCATCGTTCTCCATTTGGTCATCATTCGCCTCTTCGTTCTCTATTGCTGAAATGTACAACATATCCGAATTATAGTGATGATAAAGGAAAATTAAATTTAATTAACAAATTATTAAATGGTCAATTGAGGCTTAAAGATGGCATGCATAATTCGCTCATTAATTAAAGCAATTACCACTCTTCCAGATTGTTCCAAGAATGACGAAGTTGCGTTTCTCTTCATCCCATCTTCGCTCTTTCTTTCAAAAATATTATTGTTTCGAGTCCCGGTTTCCCCGAATGTGTTTACAGGTTTGTCAGCATCATGCCAGTGTTGGTGGATTTCACAAAATTGGTAAACGCTTGAGACCTACATCATTTCCATCACATGAAGCTGCCACGCCCTGATATAGCTGAAATACTGTTGAAGGTGGCGTTAATCGCAACGAAAGGCATACGTATGTACGCCTGTGGCCCAAATCACTCACTCACCCATAACAATCGTGTACCACGCGGTAAATTTCGCAAGTGTCCCATCACAGACTAAACGCCCACGCCTATCCTCTCGTTGGGAGATTCTGGGTAATAATTGATCCCCAGCAACCCATGCTTTTCGAACGACCACTTATTGCGTGTCACCGTACCCCAACAACATGAGATGGCGATCATAAATCATCACTGAATTGTCTGGTCCAGGCCATAGGCTTAGAGGTGAGGTGAGGTTAAATGGGGTTTAACGTCGCGTCCAAGATTATTGCACTTATATAGCGACGTGCATGAATGTTTTTGTGTTTGTGTGGCTGCTTGTACTAGTCCGGACTGATGCCGATTTATAGTGCTAGCCCACTGAGATACCATGCCGCAGTTTAACATACCCCACTCAGACTCAGACCAGTCCTTGTTTTAGCCCCTTAATGCCGAGCGCCAGACAGGGTAACAACAAGTACCATCTTTTAACGTCTTTTGGTATGACGCACATAGGTCTAAGATCATAGATCTGGAATATTGCAACAAACAATAAATATTTGTTTGTTGTTTATCGCCGCTCTTAGCAGTTTTCCAGCTAAATGAAGAAGGTCTTAAAATAATTGAGTCTTAATCACCAATCCGGTGATTGACATCAGACGTGCATCAACCAAGTCAGCGAACCTGACCACCCGATCCCGTTAGTCGCCTCTTACGACAAGCATAGTCGCCTTTTACGGCAAACACGGGTTGCTGAAGACCACTTTTAACGCAGAACTTCACGGGACGATTGTTGCAATTAATAATCAATATACTATTAATGATAAATTGATAATGGGTATATTGAAAACACTGGTACAATACCAGTATAGTACATTGAATATTGTTACTCTAACACAGCCCCATTCCATCTTTCTGATAGCATAGGCCTATGGGTGATAGTGTTACAATTCGTGAAATATATGACATCAATCCGTCCCAACCCATGACCATTTAACTTAGTGTTTCGAAATTAACATCGTTCTTTGTGATATTCTAATCCTTTACATCTTGTTTTTCAACAAGGGGCGACCGCCTCCGTGGTCTAGTGGTAGAGCGTCCACCCGGAGAGCGGAAGGTCCGGGGTTCCATCCCCGACTGCGTCATGCCAAAATACGTTAAAAGATGGTACTTGTTGTTACTCTGTCTGGCGCTCGGCATTAAGGGGCTAAAACAAAGACTGGTCGGCTCAGAGTCAGTACTGTGTCTGAGTAGGGTATTCATGTTAAACTGCGGCATGGTATCTCAGTGAGCTAGCACTATAAATCGGCATCAGTCCGGACTAGTACAAGCAGCCACACACACACACACACGTACATGCACGTCGCTATACAAGTGCAATAATCTTGGACGCGACGTTAAACCCCATTTCACCTCGACTCACCTCACCTCAACTAGGGGGCAGCGGGTGGCACAGTCATTTTAGGCGCCACAAATGGTTGTGGACAATTGCAATCGTTGGCGTTCCAGATCATGGTATGTTCGAAGCCCGGAATCGCCTTTACCTGGGAGCTATATGCACTACGTAGGAGTGTCCTCCCACATTAAGTGACACACCGCGATATAACAGCAACACCTTTGTTAAAAACAACTCACCAATAGAGTATTGTGGTGTTATTTGTCAATGATATTCACAGTTATAGTTCCAAAAGGGTATACGAATTGGTTTTATAATATAAAATGATACACCTAGAAATCACATCAAAAGCCGTCTTATTCGTAACTGAAAAAGAGCTGCAGATTACCTCGCTTTCCACGGTAGTACAGAAATCTCGCTCTTACACCGGGACATCTTGACAGTATCTTTGCCGTCCTGTAGATGCAGCTTGTGGTTGTCGTCCATGACATCCTGATCCTAAAGTTCCTGTAGTAGTATAGCTGCCCATCAGCGTGGATTGCCAGGAGGCACACCAGCAGAACCGCTACCAGAATCACCTTCATCACGTCTTACTGAGGGGTAGAGGGTCGTATTGACATATCGGTGAAATCTGGCTGCGGTAACCGTATCTCTAAACTAACGATTTTGATTTTCACTTGTCGCGTCAAACAGAGTTACATGATGTTCCATACTGTTTCCTGACAGATTCCCGATTCGGAACACCGCGATAACAACCCTGTCATAATATACATGAATCTTAATCCCATGAAAAATGCAACACAATTCGCTTCCTGAAACACTTCAAGTATTTGTATTTATATCAACGCCCATACAACTTTCTAAGTACGTATCGGTTTGGAATCACCGAAAGAGTACTTTTGGCCACCATCAATGAACTCACGTGAGATCACGACGCATGCACTTTACTGAAGCATATAAAGTGTGGTGTAGATTTAAATTGGGGAGATATTAGGAAAACACTAATGTACAGTCTGTAGTCCTGTGTAGCCTCGACAAGTCAAAATCAAAATCGTTTAATGGAAGCAGCCAGGAGAAATGGTCACTGTAGCCATGAACCAGACGAACAACTCCGTATGTTTCTGTGCCGTCAATTTGGTCAATTATACTAAACGCATACAGCGGACTCACTGACAATTTACTTCACATTTTCAGAGTTAAAGGAATATTGTTACGCTTAAACGCTACAGTACACATGGTTATCTTTACTACACGAAATATGTTTGTCTAAAGTTTTGACCCCCTAGAAAAAAGACTACATTCTGAGCAGTGAATGAATTAGTGCTGATATTATTACTAAACAAAGGCGAAACTGATAAATTACTTGCTACTATTTATTTATCTGACATTTGTGGTGGTTCTTAGACTTTCACACGCATCGCTAATAACACATGTACATGCATATCTTTCATAATCAGTGTACAGCCAAAACCAAGTTTCCGATAAACTACGATATGAAAACAAAATGACAACAGACTTTGGCATTAAATGGCACCTTAACTGACTAGTATTTTTTTCAACTTGACAGTCGGGCCAGCTTTACGGAAATGTTACTAGCCCAATTTAGAAGTTACTGGCATTTGGCTAGCGGACAAGCAGCTTTTCCGTGGAACACCTGCTTAATGTCATAGAAGGACATCATCCACAAATGTTCAACCAACCAACTGAGATCAAATGACTCATTTAACAAAATTCTTTCTCCTTTTCTCCTTTTTTTCATGACCGGTAAATTTGAAAATAGTTTATGAATTTTCATGCCAATTCTTCCAAAGACGATTCCCGAGTTTGTTCACTATTTCATCATCCGGATAATTCCGAAGTTAAAGATAGTATATGCATATAGGAAATAATAATATGATGGTAACTACTTCAAAAGATCGATGCTCATAACGTCAGTCACTGGATTGTCTGGTTCAGACTTGATTATTTACAGACCCCCGTCATATAGCTGGAATTTTGCTGACTGCGGCGTAAAACAACCAACCAACCAACCATAGGTAAGACTGTAATTTGTGTAAACGGCTCATAGTTTCAGTAACGCTTATATTCACCGTCTCCGTGGTCAAGTGGTAGAGCGTCCAACCGGAGAGCGGAAGGTCGGGTGTTCGATCCCCGGCCGCATCATAACAAGACGTTACCCTGTCTGAGGCTGTAAGGGTCTGGTCGGCTTGGAGTCAGTATACTGTGTCTGAGTTGGGTATTCATGTTAAACTGCGGCATGGTATCTCAGTTGGCGAGAACAATAAAATCGGCATCAGTCCGGACAAGTACAAGCAGCCACACACACACGTACATGCACGTCCCTACACAAGTAAACTGATTTTGGACGCGACGTTAAACCCCATTTCACCACACCTAACCAGTAACGCCTTTTAACATTTGAACATGGTGGAGCAACTATTTCAGCGAGCCTCAACTCCCGGTCCATTTAGTCGCCTATAACAAGCATAGGTTGCTGGATATCTATATTCTTACCCGGAATGGCCAAGGGCTACCTCCACCAGTGAGTGGGGGTAGATACCAATATGTTCTTATAGCTACAGACCCGTGAAGATCCGGGGTAGAATAGGTCTTCAGCAATCCATGCTTGCCGTGAAAGGCGACAATGCTTGTCATAAGAGGCGATTAAGGAGATCGGGTGGTCAGGTTCTCTGACTTGGTTGATGCATGTCATCGTATGGCAATTTCGTGGATCGATGATCATGATGTCAGACACTGGATTGTCCGGCCCAAACTCTATTATTTACAAACCACCGACATATTGCTGAGTGCGGCGTTAAACGACAAACAAACAAAGTCTTATAGCTACATTCTAATCAAACACAGACGTAGATTCAGAGCGATCAAACAAAAAGAATACTTACATTGCAGTTGAATCTTTTTGCGAGGATGATTTAGGAATATAAAGGTAGCCTTATATAGACAAACCGTGTTATAAAAATGTTCACACTTAATTTTTGATTCCATACATTTAAAAGCTTTCACACTACACATCTGGTCTATGGGGGTGTGGTAGCTTAAACGCTCCTGATTATTTCACAGGCACAACTGCTAAGGGGGCAACAGTTCGTCCCTTATCAGCGATGACATCGACGCCACGCCTCGATCTTCAATAAATCCAGTTTAGTTTAATAGGAATCATTGTCCAAAGTGCCGAAATCCATTTGCAGCTGAAAACCTTCCCTCGGCCTGCTAATAATGTTATCTAGTTTGATAAAAAAAAAAATGACCAGTAAGCATTTTGTATAAACAGGATATGTCAGGTTTGAGTTGAGATGTGTGAACCGCCCGTGATGATATACTATTGCGTCATAAAATAGATCCACTTAATACATGTATGTTCTGGTTGACCATTGTCCATGTCAGACCCCCTGTAACATATCACCAATCAAAGACAAAGAAAGACTACTGCCTTCAGTCTATGTTCTGTATAGATTTTAAACGTGCTGTTGATATCACAATATCACAATTATTATGAAATGACAAACAATTTCATGGATAACAGCTTCTGGTTTATTGCATATAGCAAAAAGAGGAGAAGTACAAACTACAAGTTTTGATGACCGCAATACGGGGAAACTCTGACCACTTCGTCATGATTTACATCCTAAAGGATCTATATGTTGCAGTTCCCATCTGATAGAAATCAGTTACTGTACTAATATGTGTATCCCTGTCCCAATGGACATTAACAGTGTCTTCTATTATCGGGTAGTTTCCACATTGTTTGTTTATTTTGTATATTATGTAACGCCGCACGCAGCAATATTCCAGCTATAGGACGGCGGTCTGTGGTGGGTTTTTCATAAAAGATAGCTGAGATTCTTCCAGTCACGTTTCAAATTATACCTATGCTTGCAAACTTTTCTCACTTTCTACTTTAACGTAATTTAACTGAACAGACGTTGGTGATTTCTGCATAAAAAGGTAATTGATTGAGGCCCTATTTGAGTTTTAAGGGACTATCACGCCGTCAGGGCGTGGCGGGTCAGGGCGTCTTATCAACAGTAATTTCTGAGACATAATTTGATAAAAGCAAAGTGTAATTAATTAAATCTACTCGCAGTTGTCGCATTATTTGACTCTGACGTTAATTTCAAGATTTACAGTATGTACTATTCAAAAGAAGTTAAAGAACACCCGATCTTTCATATGACTATGGTTAATCAGAGGGGGGGGGAGCGAAAAACCGATGTCCCCTCTCGGCCACCATAATTGCTGGGGTCATCGAGTGTGCATATTCTCCTGTCAGTGATCTATCATCTCTCCACACAATGCCATTGAATAAGCCCAGGGATGTTTGGAGCTTCCATTATTATTGATAGAGAATCAAGTTCCCGCGGTACATACTATGGTGTATTAAGAGGCGTCTAACGGTCAGGCTCGCAGACTTGGTTGATGCGTGTAATCGTGTCTCAGTTACGTGGATCGATGCTCATGGTGTAAATCACTAGATTGTCTGGTCCAGACTCGATTATTTACAGACCGTCGTCAGATAGCTGGAATATTGCTGAGTGCGGCGTTAAACAGCAAACAAACAAAACAAACAAAACATTTTTAATCATGACCAGGAAAAGATAGTTTCTCCTGCACATGTGCAGAAACGAAGCCACCTTGTTGCCCTTTCTAAAACCTCTGTTCCGGCAACGACCATACGTGTCCGTTACGATCTGTAGAGTAGAATAACTCTATAAAAATCTGTTCATTTGCCTAACAGCAATACTTCAAGTTAGTAACCATTGACGTTAAACTTTGAATATTGTCACTTGGGGTTCCTTGAAAATACACGTGGTCCCCTTATGGTGAAATCCCCAACTGTTTCAGAGTCAAGTAGGCTTTTACCTACGTCCGAAGTGATCAAGTTAAAATCAGTATAATTCATGAAAAATCCAAATTTTGGCGGCTAATGAAGATGTCACAGGATTATCTGGTCCAGACGCGATTCTTTACAGGCAGCCGTCGCATGGCAAGAGTATCCCCAAATATGACATTTGTTACATTTGACCACTTTCTAAATGGCATTGTGTGTTCATAGCTTTTGGCCATGGGAGCTGTGCCAATTTACACTTGTCAGAGGGGTACACAAAGTGCCTGATCTGGACTACCAGTTATCGGACTCGTTGGCTGAGTGGGTTCCTGGCAAGAGTGTGGGTTCGAATCCCGGATGGTACTCAACCCCCAAAAGTACTAGAATTTGTACTTTACTAATAAAGTTTAATCCTAAATAAATTTTTTGTTACAAATCAATAGGTCGCCTAGTTTTTAGCGTTGTGTTTATAAATGTGTTGTTGTTGTATGACTAATAGTATTTCTATCACATAGGAAACGGAAGCTGACTATGAAAGTATATCTCAATACTGCGATAGACCCTTAGATTTTTTACCGCACCTCCCCACTTCCGTATCTCAATGAAACGTAAAAAAACACAGAAAGCGCCCCTTTCATAAATTACACCAATGAATTTCAAGAGGGATACACTGGTCTTTCCAACATTTAGAACCTAAACACGTTTAGCTGTTAAATACAATCCTAAACATGTCAAAATTATGGCAGAAGGCTTAGGTTTGTGTTTAGATCCTTAACACAAACCTAAGCCTAAGTGTGCCGAAGTGTGGACTAGACACTATAAATCCGGTATAAGTCCAGACTAGTTCAAGCTGACACACGCACGCCGCTATACAAGTGCAATAATCTTGAGACTCGTGAACATCCGGGGTAGAATAGGTCTTCAGAAACAAATGCTTGCCGTAAAAGGCAACTATGATTGTCGTCAGAGGCGACTAACGGGATCGGGTGGTCAGCCTCGCCGACTTGGTTGATGCATGGCATCGTTTCCATAATGCGTGGGTCGATGCACATGATGTCAATCACTGGATTGTGTGGTCCAGACTCGATTATTTACAGACCGCCGTCATAGAGCTGGAATATTGCTGAGTGCGGCGTTAAACAACAAACAAAGCGACAATTTTGAACCGCATTTCACCTCACCTTAAACACGTCAAAATGTAAAGAATGACGAAAACAGTTTAAGAAATTTTATTGCATCATTATCAAATATATATGATCAACACACTGACTCCGGTACGCTCCCACGCCTGCATACCTGCAACAATAACACAACAGAATGATATTAAAGTAAACACCAAAACAAGTTGAGTCAAATGCCGCTTTGGGCAGCATTCAAGTATATCACGGCACAACAGTTCGGACAGTCCAACGTGACGCAGGTCAGACACGGAACCATGAGCACGTGTTTGGTATAGTAGACCATGGTTAATAATCGGAGCGAAGTTGACATAAGAACCTGCGATCAGCGGATCCTTGCGGCACCTTAGAGTGAGTGGGTGAGTATGGTTTTACGCCGCTTTTAGCAATATTCCAGCAATATCAAGGCGGGGGGACACCAGAAATGGCCTCACACATTGTACCAATGTCGGGAATCGAACCCGGGTCTTGGGCGTGACAGATTGAAAGCTTAAACCACTAGGCTACCCGACCGCCCCTGCTACACCTGAGATTACTGGGCCATCGGCGTGAAAATGAAAAAAACCCGGAGAAATTACATTAACATTATTAGTTATTATTTAAATGGTCACACAATGATATTCAATCGACATCATTTTCTACAATAATAAGAAGACACATTTGATTTATTCAAACACTATCACAAAACACGCTTATATTCATCACATTGCACTAAAGAATGTACTTTCACGCCTATCGTCTTATGCTGATTTTTCATAGAATACATACGGACGTACATTTCCGAACATTAGTGAGTGTCTAACCTGTATAAATAATATTGTTATGCCCAAATATGTTTCATAAATTCGTTTTTAAATATAACTTCGTATTCATGACTAAGTGTGTAGTTCTCAACTTGTTCTCTTCGCTATATTTTTCTAAAATAATGCTGTTGCGACGTTAAATTTTAACTTCAGTGAGTGAGTGAGTTGGCTTTAACCCCGCTTTAAATAGTATTTCAGGTATATAACGCAGTGTCAGTTTGATGTGGAAGAAAAGCCCGAAGTGATGCAGGTCTCAGACGTTTACCACTTTCGTGAAACCCACGAGCACGAGTATGGTGCTGACAAACATAGAAACATATTCGGAGGCAACCGGGATTCGAAACCACAATTCTGGCGTTCCCAAGGGACACAACTCTGCACAGCGAATTGCGGCGCCTTTGTCGGCTGAGCCACCCGTGCGCCTTCATCAAGTCCCGCACAGAATCTGGGATAGTCAAGTGTAAGCAGTGAAGTTATGAAAACACAGACATACTCACCATCGTCTTCGACATCAGCCAATTTCATCAACTTGTCTCCACCTCTGACTTTGAATAAAACCTGTGATTGGGTAGTGTGCCCTGGGCAATGCCAAGATACTCCAGATCTGAAACACACAATGAACGGATAACCTATTGTGACAACCTGGCCTTTGATCTCGCCTCCGTCAAGGGTATAATTGCCATAAAATGTGGAGAAGAACATTGTTAAGCTATTTACCTCTTCCTTCCAACTTAGTCGTACTTCTTATCCATCTCCCCTTCCTTCGCATCCACCCTCTCCTCACCAGCCTCATCCTCCTTCTCTTCCTCCCCACACAAAACCGTTGCACCTCCAGAAACACGAGGTCCACCAACACCATCAGCAACAGCAGAAGCAGAAGCAGTTTCATGACACCGCTGTGATGAACAAGGTCTAAAGCAAAGCGTAAATCTCTTGGTCTATATTATTTATAAAGTATGAAATATGAAAAAAGAAATGAACGACTACAAATTTTAAACACAAGCAGATCGATGTCCCTGAGTGAGTGAGTGAGTGAGTATGGTTTAACGCCGCTTTTAGCAATATTCCAGCAATATCACGGCGGAGGACACCAGAAATAGGCTTCACACATTGTACCCATGTCGGGAATCGAACCCGGGTCTTGGGCGTGACGAGGGAACGCTTTAACCACTAGGCTACCAAACCGCCCCGATGCCCCTGAAAAAAGTCGGATTATTTCATAAGGACAAATTTCAAAATAGAAAACGAAGATAAATGTAAGAAATAGATAAATACTACGACTTCAAGAAAAATATTCCATACATTTTATGTTCATGCCTGCCGATTTAAAATAACAAATTTCGAAAATTCTTCTTATATTATATTTTTACGATCAAATATATGGAGGGTTTAATATCAAAAGAATGCAGCATCCGTTATTTCAAACAGGTATATGCATACAAAAGAAAAGATGCTCTCCTGATCAAAGGTCAAAATAATCTATTGGCCGAAAGTCAAAGTAATATCTTAGTAAATAACTAGTACCATACTCACAATATGTCTGTTCCTTTATGGAATATGTGTTTCAGTATAGTGTCAACTAGTCACGGTAACGATCAATACTCCCTGTTGTTATGAACAAAGCATGGACTGCTTCTGCTATCGTCGTCATATCACCCTACAACAATTCAACGTGTAAACCCCATTTGTGATAAACATATGCGCCATTTGACAAAAAGTGATAGGGGCTTGGTTGTAAACCATCAAACGGAGTAGAACAGTACTGAGTATTATTTAGGAGATAAACATTTTGCTTATTCAATGTAGAGCTAGGTTACCTGTTTCCGCGCTAAACTGAGTTTGGAACCAAACGCGCAGCGCTAAAGTTAACTTTTGTAACCCAGCTCTACATTAAAAACACAGTGTGTTTATCACCGTTATACCGTGACAAAATAAAACGCGAACTTTTTGGTGTTAGCAATTTAAATATTTTGTGTGTGCGTGCATGCATGCATGCATGCGTGCGTGCGTGCGTGCGTGCGTGCGTGTGTGTGTGATAACTGGCATTGCTTATCTAAATTTCAGGAATGACTATTTTGTTTTGGTTCATTGAAGTATGAATAGAGTTAAAAACGGAGTCCAAACTGTATGAATTCCTATTATTAAATAACACAAGAGCAGCAAATATGTAATCAACAACACTTTAATGACAAATAGGATTTAAACATATACATGCGTGTGATAAGATCGATAAACATTCCACATTGACAGGTTACGGAAAGGGGCGAGTTGTGACGAATGGGCGCTGGCTTGACGAAAACAACCGAATGTGAGATCGGCTCCTTGGGCGTGAATCTCCTTCCCATGGTATGGCACCTAAGTTATCATCGCGAGATCCACGGGCGATTGTCCTTGTGGGGAGCTTGATACAGCAATTTGGGCTCATCTACATGAACGTCATCTCAATATCAGCTGTTTGGATAGATCTCTCTGAACGTTTGAAAAAAACACATTTTAAAATGATGTTATATGACAGAAAACTATTATTCTTCCATTAACTAACCTTTTCATTTTCGAGTTAAGCTAAATACATGGAGAAAGTAGACATTGCCAAGTATTTGAGAAACACTATGAGCACCTTTCAAGGCCTAATTTTTCACCGATTTATCAATACATGTTGTAGAAAACAACATCTCTATAAATATAACCTTCGGTCAAGGACGTACTAATGTTGAAAAAATGTACATATTGTTTTTCAAAAGCCTCATAAACAGACCATTTCAGCTCATTTAGTCTTTGATTTGACACCATTAGTTTTAAACTAAAATGTTCAAAAAAAAGTTTTAACTGCCTGTCAAATAAGCTCTCCGAGATTTGCAGGATTTGTTTCTTCTTCTTTCATAACGGAAAATTGGCGGGTAAGAACCCTTTTATATGCTCCATAAAACCCAATGTACCCCAAGTGATCCTGCTACAACAAATGTATCTTACCGACATGTTTTAATATGACATTGTAAAATAATTTAAACAAATTCATAATTGAAAGAAAACAGCTGATCGATTGAGCTGAGGTTAGCTTGCGCTATGTGGGATGTCAGATATCCACGTGCAGCCTGATTTGCTCGTGGCGGGGTATAAGAGATTTTTTCCTCCGCTGAGAAATAATGAATTAATCAGAAATAATCAGTGGACAATAAAGTATGTTTTCTTTCAAAGGCACTGACTATTATTGATTAAATATCCCATGCAGACAGGGGACAGTCGTCTAACCTGTATTTTGGACACCCATACTACAAGGTTCATTCAAAATTGCTCATTCTATTTACTGAGAAAGAGCGTTACCTGCGCAGCCTGATCGCTGCGTTATTCTCAGTGTAGTCGAAGGGAGATAACCCGCGTTCTTTCTCATTACACTTCAGAGGGTGTAACAGACGACATGAACCGGATTAATGTGATATCATATCAAGATCAATGCACATAGGTAAATCTGAGAGAAAATGTGTGTACAGCTGATTGCTATTTCCGGCTTAGTATTTTTTTATTAAATGTGAAGGCCTACTACACATAAATGGAAGAGTATTCACTCGTGGTGTTTTAGTAAACTGCTGTCAAAAGAAAGTACATATACACCCATGTTTGATAGTGCCTAAAAATGAAACAAACAAGGGTTTAACGCCGCTTTCAAGTATTCCAGTTATATCACGTGGGAGGAAATCCCGAAGTGAATCAGGTCTATGACGTTTACCACTTCGGTGAAACCCACGAGCAAACAAACAAACATAGAAACATAATCGGGGTGAACCGGGATTCGAACCCACAATCATAGGTTTCTGGCGTGCTCAAGGGACGCAACTCCGCACAGCGAATCGCGGCGCCTCAGACGACTGGGCCTCCCGTGCCCCCTGTTTATAAATGTTTTGTTGCTGTATAGCTAATAAAAAACTTTGAGGTGCGGAAGGGAAAGCTACGGGTAGAGAGTGATTGTGGCGGTTTGTGAAAGTTGGTGAAATGTGACAACATTGAATAAGAACAGAGATCGGATTATAAATGTAAAAATACACGAGAGATCTCCTGTTCTCAGGTGCCGCAGTTAGGGACTGAGTATTATTTTACGCCGCTTTAGCAAATATTCCAGCCATATCATGAGGAGCAACGCCCCAAATGAGCTCTACACATTGTACGCATGTGCGTATCGCAGAGGAGTCTACGGCGTTACGAGCGAACAGCTAATTTACACAGTCACAATGCTAGTTCACAGAAGGCTCTATAGCAGTCGCAACGCCTCGGAACACAGTAAATGTGCATGAGTGAAATTCGTCACAACTCGCATCTTTTCTTAACCTGCAAGAACTTGTCCCGGAATGGCACGAGTTGGTCACGAATGCATGAATGAGAGACTTGGGTTTATCGCCGCTTTCAGCATTATTCAAGTCATACCACGGCTCGGGGTACCAAGAATGGGCTTCACACAGTGTAACCATATGGAGAATCGAACCCTAATATTCCAACGAACCAAGGCGTTGTCCAATAGGTTTGCATCCAACCTTCCCAATGTCCCCGTTCCAATTTAATTTTGGCTTCGTCTTTTCAGACTATTCATATAAACAAATGTCATGTCAGATTTTTGGCGTTGTATATTTCACGAAGGTGTTCGTCAGCACTGTCACGTGATGTCGTAGTTGCGAGTTAAACCAATCAGGACACACTTCCGTTGCACAAGGTTTTGATGCGCGTTAATTCAGACCCAGTGGATGGAAGCAGACGTGACTCATATTCAAGAACTGCACCCCTGTGTCAGATTAATTTCAACAAGCTGGTGAGATTTCATTTATAGCCGAGATGAACATGAACTTAGAACTTGATAATAATGATACGTTAAGTGCAAGAATATGTTAAACAAACAATCTATTTGCGGCCATGGCGTATACAATGATCATAATTTCCCAGTCTTATGCATTTATCCTTGGTTAATATACAGAGTGTGCGAAGGAAAAACGAATTGAAGGAATGCCTATTAAGTTTATTATTTATTCAATGATACAATCTTCAATGTAGTAGAAAAATTAGACAGCAAATAAGTAACTTGAAAAATGGCGAGGTGAAATGGGTTTTAATGTCGCCTCCAATATTACTGCACTATTTCACTAGTTTAGCTTTTTTAGCGACGGGGTTGGGGGTGGGGGTGGGCGGCTGCTTGTACTAGACCGGACTAATGACGAGGATGTTATAGTGCTAGTTCACTGAGATACCATGCCGCAATTTAACATAAATGCCCCACTCAGACACAGTATACTGACTCCCCGCCGACCAGTCCTTGTTTTAGCCCCTTAATGCCGAGCGCCAGGCCGGTAGCAATAAGTACCCTATTTTAACGTATTTTGGTATGACGCGACAGGGGATCGAAGCCCCAACCTTCCGCTCTTCGGGGCCTGTTCCACAAAGCGATCTTAGAGCTAGGATTGTCGTAAGCCTGTGTTACAGTATGGGAGTTACGATCATCTTAGCACTAAGATCGCTTTGTGGAACGGACCCCTGGTGTCTTGTTTCATTTTCGACGGTGTTTCGATAGAGTTACTCGACAAGTTGTTTCGAACGTATTGACGGACATGTACGTGTCTCATTTCCTGGATATAAACATATTGACGGACATGTACGTGTCTCATTTCCCGGTTATCACCATATTGACGAACATGTACGTGTCTCATTTCCCGGTTATCACCATATTGACAGACATGTACGTGTCTCATTTCCTGGTTATCATCATATTGACGGACATGTACGTGTCTCATTTCCTGGATATAAACATATTGACGGACATGTACGTGTCTCATTTCCTGGTTATCATCATATTGACGGACATGTACGTGTCTCATTTCCTGGATATAAACATATTGACGGACATGTACGTGTCTCATTTCCTGGTTATCATATTGACGAACATGTACGTGTCTAATTTCCTGGTTATCATCATATTGACGGACATGTACGTGTCTCATTTCCTAGTTATCATCATATTGACGGACATGTACGTGTCTCATTTCCTGGTTGTCATCATATTGACGGACATGTACGTGTCTCATTTCCTGGTTATCATCATATTGACGGACATGTACGTGTCTCATTTCCTGGTTGTCATCATATTGACGGACATGTACGTGTCTCATTTCCTGGTTATCATCATATTGACGGACATGTACGTGTCTCATTTCCTGGTTATCATCATATTGACGGACATGTACGTGTATCATTTGCTGGTTATCATCATATTGACGGACATGTACGTGTATCATTTGCTGGTTATCGTCATATTGACGGACATGTACGTGTATCATTTGCTGGGCATAATAGGCAGACATGTAAGGTCTCATATGAAGATTTATCACCATATTGGCGGGCATAAACAGGTCTCATTTGCTGGTTGTCACCATCTTAGTCGACAGGCATACACGGGTCTCATTTGCTGGTTGTCACCATCTTAGTCGACAGGCATAGACAGGTCTCATTTGCTGGTTGTCACCATCTTAGTCGACAGGCATGCACAGGTCTCATTTGCTGGTTTATCACCATCTTAGTCGACAGGCATACACGGGTCTCATTTGCTGGTTGTCACCATCTTAATCGACAGGCATACACGGGCCTCATTTGTTGGTTTATCAACATCTTAATGGACAGGCATACACAGGTCTCATTTGCTGGGCATCATAGGCAGACATGTTAGGTCTCATATGAAGGTTTATCACCATATTGGCAGGCATGCACAGGTCTCATTTTCTGGTTCATCACCATCTTAGTCGACAGGCATACACAGGTCTTATTTGCTGGAATATCAACATCTTAATGGACAGGTATGCACAGGTCTCATTCGCTGGTTCATCACCCTATTGGCAGGCATACACAGGTCTCATTTGCTGGTTTATCAACATCTTAATGGACAGGCATACACAGGTCTCATCATCGCTGTTGGTGCTGCACTTGAACTTGATTAATTTCCAGTATCAGGTAATATAGTTGTTATTCCAACAGCAACCACTCGCTCACCACTGTCATAAGAGGTGACTAACGGATCGGATGGTCAGTCTTCCTGACTTTGTTGATGCATGAGAACATATCCCAATATGGACTGATGCTCATGATGTCAATCACTGGATTGTCTGGTCTATACTCAATTATTCACATACTGCCATCATATAGCTGGAATATTGCTGAGTGTGGTGTTAATTAAAAAGCAAACACAAACAAAACAAAAACTCAATCACCCAATCATGCAAATCAATGGATGCCCAATAACAAAGGACACATAATGGATTTCAGTAATATATTTTGCACATAATGTAAATCTGTGTAAATACAATTATGGAGTTTACACACAGCGAAATACAACCTGACAGTGTTGGGATTAACCTGAGAAACAACCAGATATTCCTGTGCATAGATACTCACTGAAGTGACAGTCGGCAGGACCTCCAGGCGACACTGGAGAGGCTGGTCAAGACATGACAATATCGTCATCGTACAGATACATCAAATGTTGTAACACTGGAGATAAGTCAAAGGGAAAAGCATCAAAGATACTGAGATCAAAATATGATAAAATGAGGGTTTTAGTTGGACAATATTTCATCTTAATTCAAGAGGTGTTGACAAAAGAGGATAATAATAGGGGCAGTTAAGTAGTCTAGGTGTTGCACACTTAAAAACCCTGGCATTCGCGATTATCCTGGCATCATGTGTCCATCTCATTATGATATACTACTCAACTTTTGAAAGGGATATAATCACATATATCATTCTTTTTAAATAAACACATGACATATATGAGGGAGTATGGTTTTACACCACTTTCAGCATTATTATGCAATGTCAAGGCGGGGACACCAGACATACGCTTCACACATTGTACTATGTGGGGATTCGAACCCAGGCCTTTCTCGTGATGTGCGGATGCTTTAACCACCAGGCTACTCCACCACCCCTTCACATAATAGTCAGTTTGTGTATCATGGAAACATACAACTATCCCTATCAAGAGTGGAATAGTATATATACTGGGAAACCCAGAATGGCCCTTTGGTAGTAGAAGTGTTGCATGTGAAACCACTTCTCACTGCGTCTGCATCCTGGATTATCCAGTGAATAATATCTTCTTTGTATTATGATAAACACATTCGCTAAAATAGTTTTGTTTTGGTTCCACTTGGAATGACATGGCTATCCCGTTAAATTTTGATCATGTGCCAGAGAGTGTGTTGAGTGTGTTTTGAACTGTTTTAGCAATATTCCAGCTATATATCAGGCGGGGGACACCAGAAATGAATACACACTGTACCCATGTGGGGAATCGAACCCAAGCGACATGAAAATCCAATGCCTTAACCACTAGGTGAGGTTGTTTTAACCACTAGGCTACCTCCTCGCCCCTCATGTTCCAGAAAATTTCCGTGGTAGGTTAATAAGAGTGATTGAGTGAGTAGGGTTTAATAACGCTTTAAATAGTATTCCAGTTATATCGCGGCGTGTCAGCTTAATGTGGGAGGAAAGCCTGAAGTGATGCAGGTCTCAGACATTCACGACTTCGGTGAAACCCACGAGCACGGGTATGGTGCTGACAAACCTAGAACCATAATCGGGGTGAGCCGGGATTCGAACCCACAATCATAGGTTTCTGGCGTGCTCAAGGGACACAACTCTGCACAGTGAATCACGGTGCCTTAGACGACTGGGCCACCCGTGCCCCCTAGTTGATAAGAGAGATGGGGACATTACTTCCTGAATGTATTTAAGTCATGGAATAGGTCATTTACTGTTTGTTGTTAGATGCCACTCTCAGCAATATTTCAGCTAAATGATGGCGGTCTGTAAATAATCGAGTCTGGACCAGACTATCCAGTGATTGATATCATGAGCATGATCCACGCAATTGGGATATGATGACATGCATCAACCAAGACCACTCGATCCTGTTACTCTCCTCTTAGGACAAGTATATTCGCCTCTTACAAAAAGCATTTACTGTAATAGAATGGAGCCATAACAAACTTTATAATCCTTTGTACTTTATACAATATTGCCCAAATATATAGTCAGACAATTTCCCGTTAACAAACACTGTGCTTGATTGTTTGCTTTTTCAAATATCTTCAGGTTGATTTGTAGTTTTGTGTGCAGTCTTTTGAATGGCATTTAGAAGTGATACACATAAAAGAGAATTTATGGATGTCAACTTCTTAATTCTGAGGAACACAACGTGTCGGAGTATATGCTTACTCCTTCGTCAGATGAATGATAAAGGAGTAAGCAAATATTCCAAAACTTTGTGTTCCTCAGAATACATCCATGTATTCTTTCTCATAGTTTTGTATGAATTAATATTAAACAAGAAAATTAAGGATGACCAAGATCATTTTTACAAAATGGTGAAACGTGTGGACTTGAACCCAGACTGTCGGTGTCTGGAGCAAACACATGGATCACTCTGTTACCCACCACCCCTGGTTTTATATAGAAAGCTCTATACTTCACAACAATCCACACCCTTTTAAAGAACTGCAGTAACAGTCTCGTTTCCACGTCCTGTATTCATACACTATTATACTGAAAGTCTGCTGTCAACACCTTACAGACGCACTCTCTAGATATTCTCAAGATATAACCACCAGAGCAATACATCGAGATGATTAAAGGGCAGTAACTCCGATTCCATTTGCAAACTCCACACACCAACGTGTGGCCCTCAGACCATAGCCTACATAACACTGCCACAACCCTATGACATGACCTTGGACTTCTTATAACTGTTTACAGAATGAAAAGACTTTTCAAGACATGACTAGATATCATATTATGAAATGTTTTAGCCAATTCATTTTCATTTCAACTTGTTACAGTTAATTGGAAAACATGTGTAGATATTTCTTAACACAGTCTGAAAAGCCAATTTCATTCAAATCCACAAAAATGAAAGAAACTTAGTACCTTAAGGACCGACCATTGAATATTCGGAGGGGGGATGGGGGTGGTGGATTTGTTTCAGACAAGGAGGAGTCAAACAATGTTCGGGGCACCTGTGACACCTTATTCATCAGAACATCCAGCGTGTCCGGTGAACAAACTTTGTTGTTAAACCTGACAATATTTTTTCCAGTATTCCAGGAACAGTAGTTTTTTTTAAATCCATTTTGTGGCAGCAGTGTGTAAGCGAATGATTAATGTTAAACACACAGATGCACAGAGCTTGATCCATTCATCTATAGATAAAAACAACATTCAATAAACAACAAAGAGGCTGTGCTACCTCACTATCATCATTAACAGAAACCATCAGAACAAAGAATGCACACTGTCAATAATAAAAAAAAATTGTATACTACTCAAAAGAAATTAATTAACACCCGATTCTTTCAAATTACTACAGTTAATCTGTCATGCCATGAGTGGTAGGCAACTGAGTTTAAGATTAAGATACATGTTCAGGTTTCCTGCTGACCTAGTTATGAATTATAACTAGGAGGGACACATAACATAGTCACACTGAAATACTTGACATGTTTACTTGCCAATAGAATTTCACAAATTGTCTGAAAGGATACAGATACATTATCAAACAGCACTGATCCTTATTTGACCTAAACTAACATGAGTATATTTTTATAAACATATTAGGCCAAACAAACTGATAGGCGTTAAATAGCTTAAAAAAACTAAAAGGGTCCAGTGACCAAGTTGGAAAATTTATGTCACTTGCCCTTGGTCTGATATCCTTGAAGGGCATATGTAGTTGGTTGAAAATAACTCTTAAATAAACCTTTTAGAAGGGGCCTTGGTAAATATTCATTCCACCTTTGCCTAAAATTATAAGAGATTGTTTGTCAATAACTTCCCATATGAAAAACCACTCATACATATCCTAAGCTATTTCAACTCCAAAAAACAAATACATAATACTGTTTTCATCCAGTTACACAAAATAGTAGGGTATTTGAGGAGTATTGCAGTACAATATGGTACATACCTTGCACAGATCTCTCATGACAATAACAATGGTCATAATATGCTGCTATGAAGAGTCTTCAAATTTAAGAATATTCCCACACCACAACAATAATTAAAACTGTAATAATATTTAGAAGCTGAAAACACACAATATCAAAACAGATGAATTGTGAAGAATGTGCTCATAAATGCATTTTTATGCCAGTACTTTTAAATTTTTGACAATCCTGATTAAGTACTGATATGTGCCATTTTTTTTGCTTTTTTTCAATCATGTACTATTAACTATTATATTCACAACAGAAAGGGTGCTGACAGTGATATATTCAGAAGTTCACACACAATTATCTATAAAGCAACTTTGGTGACAAGCTTCCATCATTGCAGTTACTGTACACAGTGGAGCCATGGTGATACATATTATGATACATGTGATACATAGTTGCAATATAACACATAATGTGAAACATTGCCACACATGACACTGAGTCTCAATATGATACATGTGGTACATAGTTGCAATAGAACACATAATGTGAAACATTGCCACACATGACACCGAGTCTCAATATGATACATGTGGTACATAGTTGCAATAGAACACATAATGTGATACATTGTCACACATGACACATATGACACTGAGTCTCAATATGATACATGTGATACGTAGTTGCAATAGAACACATAATGTGATACATTGTCACACATGACACATATGACACTGAGTCTCAATTTGGTACATGTGATACATAGTTGCAATAGAACACATAATGTGATACATTGTCACACATGACACACATGACACTGAGTCTCAATATGATACATGTGATACGTAGTTGCAATAGAACACATAATGTGATACATTGTCACACATGACACATATGACACTGAGTCTCAATATGATACATGTGAAACATAGTTGCAATAGAACACATAATGTGATACATTGTCACACATGACACATTATGTGATACTAAGTCACATATACATAATGTGATACTACCGGTAAGTCACATGTGTTACTGTGTATATATGATACATTATGTGACACTTCGCCTCAATGAAATACATGTGATACTAAGTTGCAATATGATACATAATATGACACCGAGACACAATATGATCCATGACACGTTTCCAAGTCAAGATATGATACATAATGTGATGCTAATTAGGTCACAATATGACACATGGTGTGTTTCCTAGTCACAAAATGATACAAAAGAAGACACAAGTCACAAAATGATACAAAAGAAGACACAAGTCACAAAATGATACAAAAGAAGACACAAGTCACAAAACGAAGCATGACATGAAACAACTTCACAAAAGATTCCAAACTGCAATCTAAGTTTTGAGCCATTCATTTCAGGGCATATTTGACTGGATTATGAGCAAACAGTGCAGTATAAATCTCAATAAATAAATACATCTCAATACAAGCCTTTTATATCAAGGTATCATGTCATTATCATGCAGTCGAAGCTACCATGGTAACAAGGTTTTGTTTGTTAATATTATCATGGATTGCAAGGGTGGTCTTACAAAAATGAAAATATGCTGGTTTGACACCAGTATTAAGAATCTAAAACAATTGGTTATCACGCTGTCAGTTCTTAAAAATGCTTCATTGGGAGGTCACAGTTTTAAAGGGACAGAGTGTGACAGTGTCCAAGCACCTAAAACACTGGCCATTGCCTGAAAACCAAAGCCTTGGGATTAATATCCTAATAAGCCCACGCCAATTCTAAAACTTGTTTGCCAGAATCAAGACAGACTTTTTTTCAGAAATTGTATTATAATATACATTTATATAATGCAGGTACGCAGGTACTAGTATCTGCTCAAATGCATTTTTATTTGTTCTCTGACCAGTGGATCCGTTCACATTCCAGTTATCATTCTCAACTAATTTGGCTTAACGAACCACTGATGCTAAATAAAAGGGGAGATGAAAATAATCTGATTTTTTTTTCAGAGACTGAAAAGTTACATAGTTAGCACAAATAATTGTGCATACAATACCTTAAAGTTTAAAATAAACAAGCCCAGCTTCATTTAAACACTGCACTCATGGTACTATATCCAAACCATGTCTTCAAGAGCAAATATGAAATCTGAAATGTCTTTCTATATATTTTACTTGAAGAGATGGTGTCTGATCGACACTGCATTGTGTTATGCATTGTGTTATGAGAGACCATAAACTGAAACCAGATCAGGTACTGGAACAATCCCTTGGAAATATGGTGACAGTCTCCAGCTGATAGATGAATAGATAAATTGTTTTCAGAGAGACAGAGGGAATTTTATCAATTTCGAGAAAAATGAGCTGGCAGATCCATATAACAAGTAATTAAATTGGTCTGAACTTAGAAGATATGCATACAATCACAGATTACTAAACTCCTCGCCACTTGAAATAGAATCACAAAATATCATGATGATAAATTAATGAAAACATCTGCATGTGTGCTTAAAGTGAAAACAAGCCATTCAGCTGATAAAAAATACTACTGACAAAAAATGCAAAGTGTGCTTTTCAAGAAATGTCTGTTTTCTTAGCGATAAACATCTCCATTGAGTTTGGATCACATGGTCCATGCAGCTATCTTCGCTATTAATCATCGTGATATTTCATGATTCTATTTCAAGTGGCGAGGACTATAGAGTGTATCACAGAACAGTTTAGTTTGGAACTAACAAAAGTAATATATTAAAACATCACTTTCAACAGGTAGGGGGATCTGGATATGAACAAGGGTGAACATTATGGAGGTAAACGTGGACAGGGATAAAAACATAACCCTGCAGTAAGTCTGAGAAAAAGCACTGGAGGACTCAACTAAAAGTAGATCTATCAACATGTGAAAAGTTGTTTGATTTGCTTTTTTACAGTTTTAATAAAGCTGGGAACTCATCTGAATACATGCCTGCAGAAATGGAAGATTTGTATACAAAATCAACTGTACTAAAGTCTTGTGATTATTCATTTTTGCAACTATTTTATTATCACCTCTCGTGTATGAGTGAGCATCAGCTTAACAGAGCAGCCATGACAACCAGGACATAATGGACTCAACAGAAGCTTTACTTTGTAATAATCAAACATGACAGACTTTAGAGGAAGTTATGTAGTTCATTTTGCAGTGATGGTAACCACTCCAGGCATGTAGCAGTTGAAAGGATGTTCCTCACAGTTCATTTGGTAGTCATCGTAACCAGGCAAGAAATATTTGAAAGGATGTTCTTCGCAGTTCACCTGGTAGTCATGGTAACCAGGCATGAAATATTTAAAAGGATGTTCTTCACAGTTCACCTGGTAGTCATGGTAACCTGGCATGAAATATATAAAAGGATGTTCCTCACAGTTCACCTGGTAGTCATGGTATTCAGGCATGAGATATTTGAAAGGATGTTCCTCACAGTTCACCTTGTAGTCATGGTTACCAGGCATGAGGGATTGAAGGGGAAGTTACTCAGTTCATGGAGCTCCCTGAACTGCCCATTCAGGTCTGTGACAGTGAGAGAGTACACCTACTCCATGCCATCAGGGTATGAGATCTTCAACGTATAACCAGGCCTTTGCCACAAATCCTCACGTCATATTTCTGTTGACTAATCCTGTTTGAGTCTCCTCTTAGGTTAGGCACTGGCTAGCGGTTACAACATCTAGAAGTTTTGGACACAGGCTGTTTGACTCCAAAAGCTATTTCTGTTCCCATTTAATGTAATGTTAATCCTTGTACTAAAAAACAATTCTGTAGCAAGTCTTAAAATAGAAATACAAATCAATGATTGGATCCTGAATATCAAAAAGAAAATGAAAAAATAACCAACGTTCATATGTTCAGACTTAATGTCAAGTTACACCTGAACACATCCAAGTACAAATAGAATCAATCTCTATCACAAGCACCTACAAGTTCATTGTCAACATTCACATCCCTACACCATGCCTACACCATGCCTACTCCATGTCTGTAAGGAAGCTGACAAACTCTGAATTGTGGGTTAAAGTTCAGTATATAAACAACAGATGGTATTCTGCTTACAATGTGTGACCCAATCCCTTGCAGCAGATGCTATCCAAAGACTGAGTGAAAACTGCAATGAGTGAGTGAGTCAGTTTCGTTTAACACCGCTTTTAACAGTATTACAGTTATATCATGGCGTGTCAGCTTAATGTGGGAGGAAACCCCGGAGTGATGCAGGTCTTTGACCCCACGAGCATGGGTATGGTGCTGACAAACCTAGAAACATAATCGGGGTGAACCGGGATTCGAATCCACAATCATAGGTTTCTGGCTTGCCTAAGGGACGCAACTCTGCACAGCGATTCATGGCGCCTTAGACACAGGGCTACCCGTGCCCCCTGAAAACTGCTATGAACTACCAATAGGATGGGCCAGTGGCCAAGCTGGTTTAACACTGACTTGAACAATAGTATAAGGAACAACTGACAATACAACCAGTTATCACATCCATGTAGATACTGTTTATAAGGACTCTGTAAGAAGTGGTATCTCATAATCACCTAAACAATCACAAGAATATCTGGGATAACTGTGTTTAATAGCATTAGTAATCATCATAAGCATGACTGTTGTTGTTCGTTGTTTAAAGCCGCACTCAGCAATATTCCAGCTATATGACGATGGTCTGTAAATAATCAAGTCTGGACCAGACAATCTAGTGATTGCTATCATGAGCATCGATCTACGCAATTGGGATACAATAACATGCATCAACCAAGTCAGGGAACCTGACCACCCGATCCGGTTAGTAGCCTCTTATGACAAGCATTTGCTCATGATGTCAATCACTGGATTGTCTGGTCCAGACCTGACTATTTACAGACCGCCGTCATGTAGCTGGAATATTGCTTAGGGCAGTGTTAAAAACAAACAAACAAACAAACTAAACTGAGTAAGTCATATGCCTAGATACACAACACTTCCATCAAATTTGGCATTATATGTTGTGTGCTGAAAGACCGTATGCTCCCTCTGTAATAGTGCATGAGCTGTGCAGCCTGGAACAGTATTCCAGTTAAATCATGGCGCATCAGCTTTCGAAAAGACCAAAGTGATGCAAGTTGGAGATGTTTACCACCTTGGCGAAAGCACAGGTATGATGCTGACGAAGCTAGAAATTAGAGCGAAGCAGGATGCAAACCCAAGATCAACAATTTCTGGCATGCCCATGGGACACAACTCGAATTAACTAAAACAACTGGGCTACCCGTACTCCCTCTTTTGTAATATATCACCACGATCACATATTCATTGAATCAGTGTCGATTAGGTTTAATGTCGCAACTAGAAGTACATGAGCTGTCGCAGAATAAATTTCAGGGAGGTAAAGAATGGGGATCACACATTGTACCTGAATTCCCTGCCGAGTATGGATACTTTCAATAAGTAGCTGGCATAAATGAGATTTGTGAGTCCATGTTCCCAGATACGGAGCTTGCAGTGAGATGTATGAACGTTGACAATGTAACACATCTGGGTACCAGTAGTATTGAGCATATACACAGCTTCCTAGTTAACATACTAAGTCTATACACAGTGGAAGACTGGCACAGTCTGGCTGTAGAGGAACCCAAACTGGGCTCCGTCTCTTGAATAAGCTCACGAAGCCTCACTTGACAGGGGCATCTCAAAACAAGTTAAGCCAATATCAGACTTACACTAAAATATTACCAACTCAGTATTCGAAATTAAGGAGGGACCTTGGTTCTTTGATGTTTGATGCTGAAATAGTTCAATCTGGGGGCCCCTAACTTTTCATGTTTTATTAGGATTATGCCCAGAATTCTTTGATATTCGAGCTAATTTGGAACACTGCATCTCGTCCACGGCAAAAGAATTCCGACCACCGAATAAATATTTTGGTCATATTTTGTTCGTTGAAACGTAATGCTCGGGTAAAAAAACGTGTAGTAACAACATACAGCAACAAAGCCTTCTGCAGACAACTTTTTAAGAAATCTGTGAATATGTATGTGCTTGGAAATCTTAACAAAAATATTAAAAATACATATGGTACTTTTTTCCACTATTTTTGTAGAAGGTGTCATCACATGTACCCAGCAAAACAGCCAAAAGCTGGTCATTAAAATAAAAACAAAATAATACTAAAATATTTTACATGCCCCCTGACCGAATATTCTCTCAGTAGTCCGAAGCACTGAAACTAATTATTCTCATTTCCAAGACTTTCTTCAATTTTCATTTCATTTTTGTTTGGGTTGTTTGTCGTTTGCACTCTATATATTCCAGCTATATGGCAGTGGTCTGTAAATAATCCATTCTGGACCAGATAATCCAGTGATTGACATCATGAACATCGATCCATGCAAATGGGACACGATGACATGCATCAACTCGGTCAGTGAGCATGACCACAATATCCTGTTAGTTGCCTCTTAAAACAAGCATAGTCACCTTTTATGGTAGGCATGGTTTGCTGAAGACCAGTTCTAACCCAGTTCTTATCAGGGTCTTATTTCTAAGAAACACATTATTATGGAAAACAGTCAAGTAAAAAAACAAGATAAACAAGATGTGAAGAGTCCGAAGGCATTACAAAAATATCATATTACAATGTAATAAGTACATAGAAGTTCCTGTACGAAAATGGTTTATTTGTTATTGAAGGCTGATAGCAGTCTAATGTTGAGTCAGAATATTATCCTAGCAACTACACTGTCATCCCTCTTCCAGAGTAGCGGATTCTATCCTCTAGAAACAAACGAAAGTGGACTCTCACATAATTCAATCACCCTGATCTGAACAGGGGCCAAAATCAATCCCTGCAAGTGTAGTTAGTGCGTCCAAATAAATTAGCCAATTAGAACACAACATGCCAGTCTCTGACCAATCAAAAGCTACCACAAGTCATCAGAATCACTACTGGAATCACTATCCAACATTATATCTAGTAGAAGGTGAGACAAGAACTCCTCTTCCAGGATCCATAAATTGTGTCGCATGTCCCTCTCCTCGAAGAAGTCCCACAAACTGATCCGCCTAACAATGTCTGTCTCCCCGTCTGCGTTCCTCCGCCTCCGGACCTTCCGCGGCTGGGGTTCTGCTATCCGCCCATCCGGATATGCGTGAAGGTAAAAGCACTTTTCGTTAAAAGGACATTCGCCTCTTCCCTGATCGAAATACCGACATGGTTTTGAACTGAAAAGAAAGAGCCTTGTTTAGTACTGTTTCGTTACCTTTGTTATTACTGTATTCGACGTAATAAGAGCCCCGCTCTAATAAGCGCCCACGGCGATATTTGCTACTATTTTGGCAAGTGAAAGATCCCAATTAGCATCCCTTCCGATTGATCAATGTACACAAGACTTATTTATTCTTGTATAAACCGCACTCGTGTGTTATATGCCCCCTTAATTATGAGCAATTAAATTCTTGAAAAATATATCTGTCGTATATAAACAGTTCAGACTGTCAGCATAAGCCACGAAATTTATCTTTCTTTTTTTTACCAAAATAATATTCTAATAAGAGCCCCCTATTTCTAATTTGGAGAGCGCCCTGGACGCTTATTACGTCAAATATGGTAATGCCTTGATGGTCAAGGTATTAGGTTCAAGTATTTCACTTGTCCTGTTCATTGAAACTATAAGTCTTGAAGTGAAAGGATGGCACTCTTGAACAATAAACTTGTCAGGCTATAAATGGAAAAAAGCAATTCTTTTACACCATCAGAAACATAATCTATTCATTATATATATTTCATTATATGACATACAGAACAACATCCAACTTTGTTATAATTCTTTAGACCAGCCAGAACTCAGTGAGTGAGTGAGTGGGTGAGTGAGTGAGTGTTGTTCAAGGTCAGTGTCACCTTTACTTCAGTAACATCATGGCAGCCCATTAAAGAATTATCATCCCAAACTGGCTTCCACAGGAGGTATTGCTTAGGTGAGATCAAGCAATAGATCTTTGCAAATATTGCTACAATGAAATTGCATCACAATGCTTTGCAGACCATTGGTTACCATGATGTCACAGTCAAATGCCATCACTAATCTCTCTGCCATTGAATCTAGTTAGCTGTCTTTTTATACTCAAGACACTGGTGGTTTATGCACAAAGCTGTCTTAGCACTAAGATCGATGTAAAGTTGTCACGGCGAAAATTAAAATTAGCTATCTCTATTCTCAAAACTATCTTTGCGCTAAGTTATCTTAAGTTTATGACAAAAATTAAGACGGTGTCTGACCTGTGTAAGGAGCTTATGACAGGTAAGAATGCAGCCAAAAGATGACATGTAGATGAAAATGATTGGACAGTATGGGTCTGCTGTATCGTTTGTGCCCACAAAACCGAGTGATTACCTCTTGCACTTTCAAAACACGAACAATAGATCATAGGAAACACTGCTAAAACATTGTATTTACCAATTATGACTTATTCCCATCAGCGAGCTGAAAATGTATGATATACCTTCTAAGTTTATTTCGGTTTAAACACTATTGCAATTGTTTTATTTTTTATTTTTTTAGCTATTACCAGATATTCGCAAGCAAGGGCATAGACATTCCATAAAGAGTCATAGTTCTACGACAATTTTAAAGCTCACATATATAACAACATACACTTTCCACCAAATCTGAAATGTAAAGGTCTGGCTGAACAAAGCACCTTAAGGCTAAAAAAAAAGATAGTCTTGGTTCTCAGGCACCACCCACATCATCATAAAGTCTGCCGCACGTTTTGTTTTTATTTCCATTTTCAATAAAATACAAAAATCCTAATACTTAAACACAACAAGTATTTGTCACAAAGTGACGAAATGTCCCCCGCCTGTATATACACCATAGTACCAAATATGAAGACAATCCAGCGATTAGTTCTTGAGATATCGTGGCAACACTGTTTTCCAACTCCAAAAGCAGATTTGCCTGCTGTGACCTTGAAAATGGGGTCAAGGTCACCAAAACCGACTGGTGTCTGTGGTGTCTATATATACACCATAGTTCCAAATATGAAGACAATCCAGTGTTTAGTTCTTGAGATATCGCGGCAACAAACAGGTGGGACGTACAGACGTACGGACGTACGTACAGACAGTCGTGAATACTATATCCCCCGCTTCGCTCTTTCGCACGGCGGGGGACAATAAACGCAAAAAATGGAAAATGGAAACAAAACATGCAATGAACTTTATGATGATGTGGGCAGTGCCTGAGAACCAAGACTATTATTTTTTTAGCCTAATATATACAAGGGTTAGTGCCATACTACCGTTTACCTTAATGCACCCTTATAACCTTCAATTAGTTTCTCCTTGTCCTCTTTGGTCTCATACCAATACTGGCTGGGTGTGACAAAGTCGGACTGCACCCGGCACTCAGGACAGGCTCTGGAACACAACAAAGTTACCATATCAAACACCATCGTCTGTCTCAGCACCTTCTGATGAATCTGGTATTGCTGAGGAAGATTTAGCATATATGTGTATATAAATTATCTGGCATATGCTTGTAGACACATTCACTTAACAGGGATACTGAGTGTGCAATCAATGTGCAATCATCATGATCATATATAGACCTTAATTAAAGGAGTAGAACAAGACTCCACACTATGGATGAGTCTTTCCCAAAATTTGTAACATTTTTTGTTATATGTTAGTATCTCATTATTTATGTTATTCTAAAAATGTGTTTTAATCTTAAATTGTATCTTATATATATATGTCTGTATATACATGCATATGATATTTTTACCCCAGTCAACAGATGCATTCTCAGCTCCCTGGGGAGTATACACCCCAAGCTGATTGTAAGGCTCTAGGATTTGCATTTATCCAGGTACATTATCATCCAATCCTGACAGGTACCCACTTGTTGCAGGGTGAACAGAGGCAAATGTTGTGGATTTTCGAGTGTTTAATCTAATAGTGCAAAACAATTAAGCCACACTAAGTACTTTTCAGTAGAAGAATAAAGGTAAGATGTTGAACAGATAAGAAAATAAATGTGCAGCTATCATAAACACGATACAAGGTCAGTTTCCTACCTGATTATTTTATTTTCAAATTGCTTGGCACACCTCCACTTGCGTATACAGGAGAGACAGAAGCAGTGATTACAGCCTGGCAGAATTCCGAAGCGCCGCTCACTGGCTGGGTTCTTCTCCACCACCACATCCATACATATACCGCATGCTTTATCTTTACTGCGAGCAATTGCAAATGACAACTCCATGTCCTTTTCATGACGCTCTATACACTCCTGCAAAAAATGGGACATTATCTTAGTAAATCAATTTCCTAAACTTTTAAAATATGGGTATGGTGCTAACAAACCTATAAACATTACTGGGGCAAACATGGATTCAAACCCATGATGATGGTTTTCTGGTGTGCCCAATGGACATAGCTGCACACAGCGAATTGCTGCACCTTACACAACTGGGCCACCAGTGCCCCACTTACATCATGATATAAGATAGCTTCGCCATAAATTGTAAAGAACAAAGAAGAAAGAAGCGTTGTTTATTTCACGACAAAAAATTGTTCTACCATGGCATCATTTCTGGAGATTCGAACATACGCTTGCATTGTGAGAATATCCGGGACATTTTAAACTTAACCCCCTGTTTATAAAATGGATTTGTCCGACATCGCCAAGGTCGGATTGTGTTCAGGGAGTCATCATCATTTAAATACAGGTAAATATGTTTATAGCTTGTACATTTTATTAACATCATTAAAGAGGATTACATGATGTTGATATCTTATAGAAGAAATAAACGACTCTTGGTCTCTCAGTGTCATGGTTTATTCTCCCTGCAAGATTTTATTGTACAATAAACAACTCACACTCCTCGTTTATTTCTTAAATAGAATGGAGACAGAATACACTGGGTACACAAGGCTGATTCGGGGCTGCCTTCTACCAATCTTCAAGCAACGTAGAACAGGATTTCAGTAACCCATTCTTGCCGTAAAAGGCGACTATGCTTGTTGCAAGAGGCGACTGACGGGATCGGCTTGTGAAGCTCGCTGACATGGTAAATGCATGTCATCGTATCCCAATTGCGTGGATGGATGCTCATGATGTCAATCACTGGATTGTCTGGCCCAGACTTGATTATTTACAAACCGCCATCTTATAGCTGGAATATTGCTGAGTGCAGCGTTAAACAACAAACAAACAAACAATCTTCAAGGGGCAGGACCGAGAGCCTTACCTTCCTGTGTTGTTCCTGCTGCTCAGGTTCGTCAGGGTGAAGGACAGCAAGGCCACATAGGTCACAAATATTGCCATGGAGGTACTCGCAGTTGTCGCCATACCAACACTCTCCGTGGGCAGCAAACGGGCACAGCAGTTTCGAATTGTCTGTTGCTTCATACAAACTATCTTCTGTGGGTAGGGTCTCTTCTTCATCGGGCTTGCCTACCTTGGCAGCTTTGGCATAGGAACTTGGAACTGGAATTAGAGGGGATAAGGGATGAGTTACTGAAATAAGCTTGCTTTGTGTAACCCATGCTAGCTTTGTGGAGGCTATGCTTGTTTTGTGTAACCTATGCTTGTTTGGTGTAGCCTATGCTTGCTTTGTGTCGCCTAGGCTTGCTTTGTGTAGCCTATGTTTGCTTAGTGAAGCCTATAATTTGCTTGCTTGGTTAAGCCTTGAATGTGCTTGCCTTGTGTAGCCTATACTTGCTTGGTGAAGCCTTGTTTGCTTTGTGAAGCCTATGCTTGTTTAGTAAAGCTTATGCTTGATTAGTGTAGCCTATGCTTGCTTGGTGAAGCCTATGCTTGTTTGGTGAAGCCTATGCTTGCTTGGTGAAGCCTATGCTTGCCTTGTGTAGTCTATGCTTGTTTAGTGTTGTCTATGCTTGTCCTGTGTAGTCTATGCTTGTTTAGTGTAGCCTATGCTTGCCTTGTGTAGTCTATGCTTGTTTAGTGTAGCCTATGCTTGCTTAGTGAAGCCTATGCTTGATTGGTGTAGCCTATGCTTGCTTGGTGTAGCCTATGCTTGCCTTGTGTAGTCTATGCTTGTTTAGTGAAGTCTATGCTTGATTAGTGAAGCCTATGCTTGCTTGGTGAAGCCTATGCTTGATTAGTGTAGCCTATGCTTACTTGGTGAAGCCTATGCTTGCTTAGTGTAGCCTATGCTTGTTTGGTGAAGCCTATGCTTGCTTGGTGAAGCCTATGCTTGCTTAGTGAAGCCTATGCTTGCTGGGTGAAGCCTCTGCTTGCTTGAAGGCTATGCTTGCTTGGTGAAGTGTCAATAGATGTAATAAAATGTACAATACTATTCATCATTTACTTGTCCAGGGGGTGGCGAGGAGAAAATAGATTTAATGTTGCATTCAAGATAATCACACTTATATAGTGGCATGCATTCACATGTTTCTGTGGCTGCTTGCACTAGGTCAGACTTATGCCAGTTTTATAGTGCGAACCCACTGAGATACCAGAATTAACAAAGTTACCCAGCTATAGTATACTGATGCCGAGCCAACCAGTCCTTGTCTTTTTCTACTTAAATGTTAAGTGTCATACAGGGAAGCAACAAGTACATCTTCGCACACCTTCTGGTATGACGCGGACTGGGACAGAACCACTGACCTTCCACTCTCCAGTCAAACACTCTTTCCAGTAGACCAAGAGGCGGTCTGCTAAATCTAGCACTATCTGTCAACAGCCCAAGATTAATCCCTATGGGGGAGGAATCTCACCTGCACCCTCGTAGGGCTGCCCTGGGACAAATTCTTTAGCTTTGACCCACTCCTCTGCTGGTTTCCCTAGAGAGGATAAGGTCACCTGAGGTTGGGAACTTGGTGCCACGCCCTTCTTCAGAGACACCATGTTACTCTTGAAGTCAGCATTACAAGAGCTGCTGACTGGCGGTGGCTTGTGGGAGTTGCTTACAGCTGACTTGGGATTAACGTCGTTGGATGAGATCTTGTTGGAAGGTTGGGGTTTCGAGGCATCTTTTTGTGGTTTTACATGGTCGTATCTGCAGAACATCACACCGAGAACACACAGGTTACTTCTACTACAAACAGCAAACCAGGATTACTAATTACTATTGCAAGAGGTGCACTGTAAAATTGGTAAAAGATGATTTGAAATAATAATGAATAAGCATCACAATCACTGGCATATTGCGTTTTCACAATATTGTTTTTTCAAATATTTTCATCTTGTTGGCAAAGTTCAGATAAGTGAAAAGTCAAATTGAAATTATGAAATTCAGAAATAAGCAATTGACTACAGTGATCAAAATGCAAACCAGACTCCTTCATAGAATGTGTCTATTCTGCATGTGTTGTGACCATAGCAACATCCCACAAAATGGGAGACAATGAAGTTGTCAAAAGTGTGGGTTACTGGGTATTTTTATTTAGGTTCATAACAAATTACAGATGGAGTGAGTGAGTATGGTTTTACGCCGCTTTTAGCAATATTCCAGCAATATCACGGCGGGGAACACCAGTAATGGGCTTCACACATTGTACCCATGTATTACAGATGGAAGAACGCAGGAAATATATTGTGATACATGCATCATTATTGCAATAAATTGCAATACAAAAGTCAGGCAAATACCCATCACTAACTATCGGACTACTATTGCAATAGGTATACCTATATAGTATTGCAATACTATCGAAATAGAAAAAAAAATGACCTCAACAGGATGCCCTAGAAGGAATCGGTTGATGCTTGAGCTAACTTCATGTTTTATTTAGTCATGGTAAAATTGAGATAAACATAATGTAGAGCTAGGTTACCTGTAGATTTAGCCATTCAAACTTTTACATTTGCATCCTCATGCCAGCATGTTCAATTTCAAATCATATTTAATGTTAAATCTTCAGTTAACCTAGCTCTACATTAAACACAGAGTGTGTATTTCCTAAATATTGGTCAACAGATCTCAGGGGTTATTGGTTAAGGTGCATACATATCCAGGGATACATCCTGGCAATAAAGTTACCTGCACTAACAATGGTTTACCTGCACTGGTGCAGCTTAGATATAGCAAAATTTATCCCTGCCAACATGAAATAAAAATGGAAACTTTCTGCTTTTGCTCTTCATCTTATATTAAGATTTGATACAACATCCTTGATAATGCAATGTGTCGTATTCCCATTCTGTGAAAATATAAATACCCTGGATCCATTCAATACCCACCTATATGAGTACCTAAAAATAGCCGTCCATTCAAGATACACCAATGAGCAAGAAAAGTTACCAAAAACAGAGATGAGTGAGTGAGTGAGTATGGTTTTACTCCGCTTTTAGCAATATTCCAGCAATTTCACGGCGTGGGACACCAGAAATGGGCTTCACACATTGTACCCATGTCGGGAATCAAACCCAGGTTTTCGGCATGACGAGCAAAAAACAGATGAAGATCTGAAAAGATGCTATGGAGGCAAATTGGACCAGGGTATTTACCATACCAAAATGGAGATATGAAACATAAAGAATACTCAACGAGCTCCCCTGTAATACCAATTTTATGAAACGAGTGAATAGTTCTGGTATCTGATGAGCAAGAATTATGCAATCATTTCATAAAATTTGTATTACACAGGAGCGAGTTTAGTATTTTCTTTAGAATTTACCGTTTATAACTCTTTTTTTTTAGATTTCACAATTTCTTAAATAAGCCGAGGTATGTTGGGAGTTTTCAGCATTTGTTAGTGAAGCTTGTTCCCACAGTACATAAGCATGTATTTGGTATAACACAATAATACAGCTGAATGTTTATTAAACGTGTGATAGAATCATGTGCAAGTAATAAACTGGTTTATCAAATATGACAACCATTTCTCACAGTAGTTTGTCATAAGGTTTGCCGCTGACCTGCATTTGTCTCCATAGGTGCAGTTTCCCTTGAGATAGAAGCGGCATACCATGGATGCTTGGGCGGACCGGTCATGGGAGTAGCGGCAACTGTCGCCCTCGCGACACACACCATGGAGATAGTACCTGTGTGGTCAGAAACAGATATTTTAATCACCGCAAATTATTTAGGTGAGGTGAAATGGGGTTTAACGTCGCACTCAAGATTATTGCACAATGCATTGCATCTGTTGCGATGTGCATGCACGGATGTGTGACTGTTTGTACTCTTCTGCACTTATGTCGGTTTTATAGTGCTTGCCCACTGAGATACCATACTGCAATTTTTACATGAATACCCTACACAGTATTCTGACTATGAGCCAAGCAGTCCTTGTTTTACCCCCTTATGTCGAGCAGCAAGCAGGGTAAAGCAAGTACCATCTTTAAATGTCTTTTGGTATGACCTTCCATTCTCTAGTCAGACACTTTATCAACAAGACCATGCAGGCAGTCTTCAAATCATCTCCAATATAAGCTTCAACATAAAGTATAAAATACTGGTCAACTCTAGCAAAATCTGTCAAGATAGTAAGGCTGAAAAACACAATCAAATCAACTCGATCTCATATTTCTACCAGTTTTACATGATTCTGTTTTGTGTCCATTTCTTCAATTTGAACTGCTTGGTTTTTTTTTACAATTTAAAGAAAGAAAGGTTTCAGTAGAGATTGTATTGTTTCCAAAAAGAATCATTTTCTGTAGTACGTAAAATGTAGCACTTTAATCATAATATCAAGGACTGTCTCTGTTTGAAACTGATATTTTCAACATCAGCAGACATGGCCGACACTAGGAAGAACAAGAAAATCTCACAAATCTTCCGTTTCTTTGTTGTTTAACGCTGCACTCAGCAATATTCCAGCTATATGACGGCTGTTTGTCAGTCTGGGACATAGCCACTAGTAGGAAGGCAAAGACTAGAAGAATTATGTTCTATCTAGTACATATAGCAAGCTAGCAATAGTCCAATATATAACAACACTAAAATCTACTGAAAATGAGATTAAGAGCCATGTTAGGCGAAGAAGACTGGAGGTTTGGTTTTTTTGCACAGACTAGTCTGTAAAGAACTAAGTTGGGACCAAACAATCTAGTGATTGAAATCATGAGCATTGATCTAAACAATTGGGATACGAAGACCTGCATCAACCAAGTGAGCGAGCCTTATCATCCGATCCCATTAGCATGGGTTGCTGAAGAATTCTAACCCAGACCTTCAGGGGGCCCACACAAATCTGGATGACACTGAGGGGACAGGGTTATGTTGTAGATGTGAGGTGAAATGGGGTTTAACGTCGCGTCCAAGATTATTGCACTTATTTAGCAACGTGCATGTACGTGTCTGTGTTTGTGTGGCTGCTTGTACTAGTCCGGACTGATGCCGATTTATAGTGCTAGCTCACTGAGATACCATGCCGTGGTTTAACATGAATACTCCACTCAGACACAGTATACTGACTCTGAGCCGACCAGTCCTTGTTTTAGCCCCTTAACGTCAAGCGCCAGACAGGGAAACAACAAGTACCATCTTTTAACGCCTTTTGGTATGACGCGGTCGACGCTCTGCGGGCGGACGGTCTACCACTAGACCACGGAGGCAGTCTTATGTTGTAGAGCCATAGTCACATCTTTATGAGCCTCCGGTCTGATTTTCTACTTCAAGATTTTCTCATTTCAAAGCAAGATCTAAACAGGTTTTTTATCATGTTTATCATGTTTATATGTTCCTAGTGTGAAATTGATCCTGTGTCTACATTGTTTGGGTAATCAGTGTTAGAAATTGGCACTAGTTCTATAGTCCTTGCCCGATCTTATTGAAATCAGATCTTAGTTCTTGCTACCACTAAACAAAGATCTGAGGACATCCCATTACGGGTCATGTCAGAACGACCTTTCATCTGACCAATCAGAGCATTGCTTATCAGATCATGAAAGTGACAGTTGGAATGTGATTTTTGATCGTGGAACCTCAAACAAAAAACACAGGGTATTCCGAACGACAGTTATGGGCTTTAAGTCTATAATCAAACAATCTAGATCATATATTAGTTTTTCCAGAATGTTATTTTGCTCAGTTTTTATTTTTTTAAAGAGTATATATATGTCAAAATCTGAGGACTAAAGACAGTTCATCTGTTATATTACTGTTCTCAGTGAAATACAAATAACCTCACACAAAGCCATAACACCAGTCATGACATTTGCTGCAGACTTGGGTTGAATATCGGCTTTTTTACATGTCTGACAAAATCCCTGAATGGGCTCCAAACTGTGGATTATCATAAAACCTCAAGTTATATACTATCTGTAATAACAGCCAGGATAACAGCCCACAAATAATGTATCAAAAATATACATGCTTCATGCAAAGAGAAAAAATCATAAAACGATGTATGAAAACATATGAACTCAACATTCTACCATTTATACATGTTATAAGGACAAAGAGAGAAACATTTTCAAACCCAGTGCACGATCTGCATAAAGAATTTGTATTTTTTACTGACCCTTGTATCACAAGACAAATATGTTGCATAAATAAATATTCATAATGCAATCTCTTTATCATGTGTCTGATCAGTGAGTATGTGTGGTTTTACGCAGCTTTTAGCAATATTCCAGCAATATCACAGCAGGGGACACCAGAAATGGGCTTCACACATTGTACCATTGAGGGGAATCGAACCCGGGCCTTCTGTGCGTCTGATGAATGTTTCTTCAGTAAACTAAATACACCTTATTACAATGATTCTTCTCTAGCAAGTGATTCCAGGATATTGTTATACTTATCAATCTCCTCTCACCTTGTCACACTTATATGTAAGAGGCATTAGTCTTGGGACAATTAGCAATCCCAGCAAATTTGTATTTGTTTGTCTGCGAAATGAGCTAACCGATTATCGGTAATGATATTGAGTATCTCAATTACACACTTAGATAATGTCCCAATTTCATACACGGCAATAGTTATAACAGTCTAGATTAGAACTGGAAATGGTCTCCACGTTGTTGGAATAGTCACCCTTTAATATAATCCATATTCACCATCATGACCTAATGTATAAAGAGAAAATGAAAACATCCACACAATCAACATCTAAAACAAACCCTAACAATAGCTTGTTTGCAAAGGTAGCATAACACAGACATTGTAAATACTCAGATGATGGCTTGTTTTTTTAGAGAAAGTTGTCTTTTATAAGTGAATGAGACCTTTTACAGTTGTTCATGTGATTAGAGAGAAAATTACGAACGTTTCTAAAGTGTCAAATGAAAACATAACACAGGATATGTGTAAGTATATCTACAAACACCACAAAAAAATAACATTTGTATACATATATATATCAATCATTATATTGTATGAAAGATGTCTTGGTACTAGAACTGTGCAGAATTTGGTGACATACTGGCAATCATATAGCTTAGAGTACTCATTGAATATGACTCGTCTTAGCTTTACAATACGTATCCTGGCTAATCAGCTGACTGGCCTGTTTTCCTAGACTACGCACTGTTCACAAGATCACTGCAAATTAATGTTAATAAGTATTAATGTGTCGCTTCAAAATAATATGGTCATGGTGCAATTCCCCTGATACACGCAACATGTCAATAGTGTTGCAGCATTTCACTGCACCCTGATTATGAAAACATGGAATTATTTTTGGACCCGATCCAATGCCGACAGTTCATGCAGAGGGCACGAGGTTCAATAATGATATCTGAATGAAAGATAGCCCTTTCTCTGAGATAATACAATTATAAACGCTCTACATGTGAACATGGCATTGGCCTGTTACTGCCCTCCCTTCAAAAGTATCACCTGCAAAAGATGTCTTTGCTCCAGACGGGTGTTTCAGGTTGGCTATCACAACCTTCCGCCATGTTGTAATGTTTTCAACCCGTTTAACCATACATGCGCCTGCTACGTATCGTCCATGTCTAGCTTGTCTGTATAACTGAACTTGCGATTGCACAATTTAGGTAATTACGCACAAAGAAGTAAATAATATAAAACATAACAACACAATATGGATATATTTAATTTATTCTTATGTTTATGCTGATTCTTTAGACAAAAAACGCACCTTATCATATTCGTACGAAACAGAGATAGCAAGGGATACTACTGCTGGAAAACTAATAAACTTTGATTGCATCAGTTAGATGCTTAGACGAACCATTCTTCAGACAAGATTCTTGCAGTTCGTCGCTTCATATATATGGTAAACTGTTTGATATCAGTGACCGGGGAGGATTTTTGCAAAACATATTCTTTCCATTAGTATATCAATATCAGTGTTTCTGATATACAACGGATGCTAGATAAAGTTGTGAATGATATACCATAGATTGTATACTATATCTCTCTTCACACATGACTATATTCACTGCAAGATTCGTTCTATTGTGTTCATCATTTTTTTATGTCTTTGGATTTACAAATGTGAGGTATAGGCTTTATACGATCGATGGTTTTGTCTAATCCTTTGTTTGACAATAGTGACTGGATATGTTATTACACCGCTTTCAAGAAAAGGGCTTCACACATTGTACCCATATAGGGGATCGAACCCGTCCTTCGGCGTGACGACAGTTTCTAAAAAGTCATCTGTGGCTTGTTGTTTTTATGTAAAAATAAATCCGTTCAATGAACACGGAGGTAAGGAATAAATTAGCAACCACATGAGCCCTACCATGTTTGAAATGTAAATTAGTGCCGAAGAAACACATAAATTTATTGATTTTCAAATATTCTATGGCTAACATACCCATCCGCAATTGTATATTATGCGATATGTTTTATATATTTTATAAGGGTTTTAAATCAAATTATATTTTTAAAAGTAGAGCCATGTAGAAGTATTCTTTGAGTGATGTCTAAGCGCCAGTACAGTTAAATTGTATATAAAATATCGCTAACTGAAGATATGTTCAGTCGAAAATCAAACATGATAAAATCAACTGCGAGGTATAATTTCTTTTGCTGCTCAGTGTATGTTCAAACAGAATACTGACAAAATACACAGTGTGGGTAGAGTTATAATCACCTCTGCTTGCATGCTGGAAAACACATTCTCCAAATGTTGCATTCGTGACAATTAAGCAATGACACTAAGAAATGATTTGTCAGCATCGAATTACAGAAAATATCTATAGGCAATAATTGCTAAATCCAACAATCTCCAAGTAATTAGCCCTTTTTAGGCGGATTTTCTTTTTACTTACTTGGGTGACGGATCGCACGATCTTTCTTGTTTAACCCCGTCTCTTTTTTCAAATAATTTTAGGAACAAACTGAGACCTTTTTATCACCCAACAGATAAACATCTTTTCAGGAAACATTTTTTACAAATTGCAATTTTATATTTATTTCGACCACGGATCTAATACGGTTATTAATAGAAGTGGCCTTATAATTTATACGTTTTCACGTTGTAAGGCACATGTATCTGACAAGAATGAATGGGGAAATGTAACACATGCAATAATATGTAACAAATATATTTTAGTCAGTACTCCTTTGGGAATATATTTATGCTATATGTAAGCAAAATTATCGTTATACAATGATGCATCATTGTTTACTTTATAAAACATTAGAAACGTATTTTTTGCCAATTCGAAATCGCTTTCTCGTCTCGTCTTATGGCTTTTTTCGTCTTGTGTTATCCCTTTATCGGGATCGTAATTGAGGGCGAGAAAGCGATGTCCCCTCTCGACCACCATAATTTAAAGACACTTCCTATGTTATACAAGACATTGATCCCTTTTGTTTTTATTTATAACTTGTATATATGTTGGTCGTATTTTATTCCTTAGTATATAATGGTTTTGTTGTGTATCGTAATCCTTGTGACTGAACGTTATATGTTTTATTGAAATTATAACTTTGACACGCGATTTCTTTTCTGTCCTCATGGCGAGTGTATTTTTTTCATCGTCATATAAGCAAACGTGTGCCAATGGCTTACATTAAATGTTGTTTTAAATCCAAGTATAAATGCCAAGATAGTGCACTTTATATTCAACGTGTGAGAATTCCTGGTCAGAATAGGTACCCATGCATTACTGTACGCTGGTTAGAGTCAAAATGGCCACAAACACGTTGGTGAAAAAAACCTCAGACCCCAAGTCAAAATGTCCACAGTAAATTGTCAAAAAGGACACATTTTTGAAAAATAAATTAAATATATTAAAAAATTGTTTATGAATTATACCTATATTCATTTCATAATTAAGATCTTTAACAGTGGTGTATCTGGATGGTGTTTCAGGCTATATCTTCTACTATGAATAGTTCCATAGATCTGATATATACTAGTATATGTGTATGTGTTTACAAAATGTTATGAGTTATAAATTATAGCCCCAAACCAGTTACAAAACTTACTCTAAATCAATTGAAACTTTTTTACTTTAAATTTTTCCTTTTTTGTATGACCGTTTTGAGTTTGTATCCATTTTTAATGATTTACAGCCACCTGTGATATAGATGGTGAGGTGAAATGGGGTTTAACGTCGCGTCCAAGATTATTGCACTTATATAGCGACGTGCATGCACGTGTGTGTATGTGTGTGGCTGCTTGTACTAGTCCGGACTGATGCTAGCCCACTGAGAAACAATGCCGCAGTTTTAACATACCCCACTCAGACACAGTATACTGGCTCCGAGCCGACCAGTACTTGTAACCCTTTAATGCCGAGCTCCAGACAGAGTAACAACAACAACAACGTCTTTTGGTATGACGCGGCCGTGGATCGAACCCCGGACCTTCCGCTCTCCGGGTGGACGCTCTACCACTAGACCACGGAGGCGGTCTGATATAGATGGAATCACGCTGACTGTGGCGTCAAACGATAGCCACTCACTCACTCTTCGATTTCAACTGTGCGTTTGTCCAAATAATTAAAACAATGTCGGAAAATTTGTAAAAGGGTTGGATAAATCGTGTACATGAACATTCGACTTGAGTGTTTGTGTGTTCGTACCCCAAACGTACATACATTATCCTAAGCTGTGATTAGCGTCGTCATTAATGTATTTTTTAAATGTAAAGTAATTCAAATTTTAGATGTTAACACATTTGCCTGTGGCATTTAATGTAAAACAGTTTTCTAATTTGTCGGTGACATTCATGATAAATATATCTGAAAATAAAACAGCTGATAGGTTGTCACGTCAATTCATGTACATCGTCCATCGTTAAAAAAATTATGATATGTCCGATGCTAAGTGTATTCTCACTTTGTTATAGATGATATGTAGTCTATATGCCTTTCAAAGACCTGATGATATATAGTGTTATGGATGTTTAGACCCGCCCAACACTGTTATATTTGTTATTTCACGATAAACGAGATTTGGGGGCATGTTCAACAGAATCCTCTAAAACGGAATAGCAATAGAGCAAGTTGGCAAGATAATACTATTTCCATGCCAGCGTTATTTTTAGCGCGGAAACTCAAAACAACGTTATCTAATATTAGCAAACAATTGCTCCAACAATGCGTCCAAGGTCGCTCATGAATAACAGCAAATCATCTATGAAAATGTGAGTATTTTTCTGTTATGGTACTACGGTTTGGAGTAATTTATTCACCTTACTAACGGTAGAATACAGGTAAACAGCTGGTCAATGTCATCGGTCGTGGACAGAAAACGAAACGACAAAGAGCGGAAATGTGTTCTATTTTGGTCATGGGTCATTTTTGAGATTTTGATTAAGATAATTTAAGGGACGTGTCACGTAGCGAACCGGGAACATACTCTGTGATGTGATGTAGGTTTTAAATAAAATACAAGGTGTTTATAAATTTCAATGCCGCACTCAAATTACTGGGCTTTTGTCATATTGACCACAACTCTGTTGTAAGCATTACGATTTGCCATAGGCATGGAACACTATCATCATGTAACAAAGAGCCTTGTATCCTGACATATTCTATTTTGGAACAGTTAAGATGGCATTGCTGATATTTCGAGGGATGAGCAAATCAAACTCAAATTCTGCTTCACACCAGTAGGTGATTTCTTCAACAATAGAAATTAGCTCCAAGCTGAAAGAAAAATAATCCTTTGTAAAAGGCGTGCTCTCTTTTGCATGGTCTTTAAACTTCTGTTGATAGGTTTGGTACTTTAGCAGGGTTTCCATGAATGAACAGGGGAGTTTTGGTGCACAATTCTTGCAGGTTGGCATTAAAACTCAAACAGTAATCGAAAGTTTGAAACCTAGTCACAAAACATATATATTTGTCAAATGATAATGTTCACACTATTCCACTCATGACACAGGCACCATAATTCTGAATGATGACGGACTCTTCTGACAGGTGTACAGTATTTCACATAAACCCAATTTTGACAGGCCGAACGTGTGTACTCACAGAGCGACAGCCTTGTTGACATCCCACCTCTTGTTATAATGTGACTAAATCACTTTCAATATGGCTGTTCGTAAATTGGTGTCGTTTAAAAATAGGGTACTTGGCTATATATCTATTAAATATTGTGAAGTTTTGTTTTTCAGCAAATGTAGTTACAGTTCATTGCGATATGACATCAGAGGATCCAGAGAAACCAATCTAATCATTTTTGAGGCACGATCCCTGTTTTGCCTCTGTACATATTGGAATGTACCTATAGAAATTTATTCAAAGTTCTGAATTCAAAGTCCATCGTATTGTTTTGATAGCTCAATAACTACTCTTGTATACCGACAGACTGATTAGATAGAAGTTCTCTCATCAAGCTGGACTTAGAGTTACAGTCAGATGATTTGTTCTTTTGAATTTGTGGGGGCTGGGGGGATTTGTCATCTTCTGATGACTTGTTGAAATTGGAGAAGTTTTAACACAAGACATAACATTAGAGATGAATGTTGAACACTTTCCAATTTTGCACTTTAACGTGTATTGCATTTAACAGAGAAAATGCGTCTTAAAGTTTTCTAAATACACCATGGGTTACCTCCCTTGCCTTGTGATTACAAGGTGTACTGTGAGTTGTGTGTACCTTGTAATTTGAAGGCATTGCTGAAATCTGAAGGTAAATGTGTCAATAAAATATTACGTCCCTTTCTGGAAGAATTACCTTTCTTTTCGTGCATGTCAAATAAACCTCAAAACACCTGTAATCTTGAAATTTGCGTACACCTTGAAATTTGATGTAGCATCCAGATCTGATCATTCCACAACACTGAAAGTTTAGTGTAAACAAGACTATTTTAGGTCCATGCACATGATGCAGGTTTATTGTTTTGGTATACTAACATCTAGCCTCTGAAATTAAAAATATTTTACAGAAAAAAATGATCTTTATACAATATAATGTAAAGGAGCCCAGAGACTCTTATTTTTAGCTTGAAACTGCAGTAATCTAGACTTGCCAACTATTATAGACTTGCATGGTCTATACATCATGATACATTGGATATGTTTGTTTCAGGTTCTGTGTGACAGAATAATGTTTTGGTGGAAATTTAAGAAACATAATGACCAGCATGTTATAGAGGGATTTATCTAGACCTGCTCAGAGGACGATATTCAGCCCCAAGTCTACGGCAAATATCAAAAAAATATTCCCAATTTGGAATTAAACATTTCCCAATTCATGTGAAAATATAATGATGTATATTATTAATAACTAATTTTATGGATTTGTAGAAGTAACCTGTGTTCATTTATGACAAGACCAATAAATAGGAACAGCTTTTAATGCTGGGTTGTATATTATTGCATTAAATGCAATCTGAAAATACCTCTGAATTTAAGAAAATACAAACTTTTAAAAAGTCACAATTTATTTTCCCCCAATTTGCCAGCCAAGGACACTCAGTTAATAATCTTGGATTAATCACTGTTATATATGGCTAAATAGAGCAATAAAGGGTCAGCACTCAGGTGACAGCAAGTGGCTATATTTAGGAAATGTTCATTACCAGCCTAAACTGAAAAGAATAGTTAATTGTTGCACTTGTACAGTCAGTCTCAATCAATGTCAATGTTCACAATATACAGCAAATTCACAATATATATCGCAAAATAAATATTGCAATACAATTCTTGGCCAATATACAGCTCTAATATCTATTTGTGTTAAATGATCCTGCTCAGCTGTTATGGCTATAGTTGGTAGAGATAATTTAAGATTTTTTGCCACTTATTTTTTCCAACAAAACTGACGGCTGAATTTTGATAATTTTAACACAGAATTCATCTGGGGCTGACCTATGCTGGTCATAAGAGGCGACCAAATGGATCAGGTGATCAGCTTGGTGACTTGGTTGATTGAGTAACATCATACTGTACTATCCTGACAATATGGATCTTAGCTCACAATATCAATCACTGAATTGTCTTGTCCGGACATGATTACATAGAGTCTGCTGACAGCTGGAATACTGCTGAATGTGTCATAAAACAAACAAACAAACAAACAAACAAAACATATCCCTCATAGGTGCTAATATATGCGTTAGTTAGATGCAGAAACAATAAAGGATGTACGGAGCTCCAGATAAGCTGCGTATCTGCGTAAAATACGCATCAGAAATGCAGAAATACACAGTAAAATAAAATCCATGCGAATCAAATACGCAATGAATATTACAGATACGCTACAAAAATAAAACTTGTGCGTATCATCAAAATATTGTGAAATAACCCTGTGTATTCGATTAGCAAATCAGCAACTTATTTTGAAATTATAAACGGGCATTCCGTCAACCTTGGCAAACTCCACGATGACAGTTACATCATGATCATTTGCCATCACACTTTCTTGTGGAAGTATCATGGTATTTTTGAGTCCTATAAAGCTCTTGAACCCACACGACACCAGTTTGCAGGGACTAGATGAATAGTGTTTTTAAATATTTAACTTAAATACCCACATATGTAAAAACTAGTGGGTAACAGAAATTTGAATACCCATATAGAATTACTGATACCCAATGATTTTAAAATGCATGGGTGAAATACCCACAACACCAAAAGCTTCTCTGGAGCTCTGGATGTAGCCCATTATGTAATATCCAGGGATGTGAAATCTCCGCGGAAACGTGGAAAATCACGTTTTTTAAAACAGTAGTCCTCGGGGAAAAATCATCTTCCTCGTAAAAATAATCGTCGCGGATTGTCCTGTTTTTGACAGAGCTTTCAGCAGCATAGGTTTTCGGACATCATACGTTTTCTATCACGAATACTTGCACTACAACGTGGGGTGTGGCGTCACACAGAAATTGTAAATACTCAGAGTCAGATGATGGCTTGTTTTTAAGATAAAGTTGTCTTTAAGCCTGTAAGTGAATGAGATGTTTTACAGTTTAGTTTACAGTCCAGGCAGTACATGTGGGCAAGTACGTGGTGACCTGCCATCCTTCCCAGTGACCAAGATTAGCTTGGAGGACGTTACTCAGGAAGTTCTCATGTTTACATAATAGCTCGTATTCCTGCCTGAAATAAAGTATGTCAGTAGATGTGTGATCCCTTATCACTGCTTATCATGCACTACCGTTAACATGGTATTAACATGATACACGTTGCCAAAACTAATCACCGGCCTGGCAGGTTAATGTTGATCACGAAAGCAGTTTCAGAATTATCTGTTTGATTGGCATTCTAAATGTTGGCAAATAGATAAGAAAAATGTACAAATTTATGGATAACAACTTCTGGTTGGATATAGCAACGTTTTGATGACAGATGTAGATTCTTACATCAATTCGTCACTCCAGTTTGATAACGGTCTAAGAACTTATATCAAAACGTTGCTATATGCAATTCACCAGAAGTTGTTATTCATAAACCTTATGTTTTTCTTCAAAATTATCAGCTCTCGTCCTACCGGCACATTTTAGATTCAAGCAATGTCTAACAGTCCTGCTTAGTAATGTAATAGTAGGTCAACTGTCATTTTTGAAAAGGTTTTACTAAAAGCTGACATCACCAGTTTCTGTGGTATCTGTCATAGGACTGCTCAAAATATTTCAGCTAAATTCTTGTGTTCCAATATTTATTTCCCAGATTACCAAAGTTATTCTGTAATTCTATAAATGTTTACAAAAATACTAAGAAGTCCAGAGTGGCAGAGAAGGTTTCTGTCGTAGCAAATAAATATAAAAACAAATGTCAACAGTTCCTTGGAGTATTTACACTTTGTTCTACAGTATGTATAATTTTGTTTTGTATAGATACTTGTTAACCATACTCTGTAGTACTGTTACTAGTACATCACTTGCTTGATAATGGTGTTAGAACCTACTACGAAATGTCACTCCTAATTTTAATAAAGAAGTTGTTCATCCATATATCTTATCCTTACTTAGTACATAGTACACATTTGATCCTTATCCATAGATGCTTTGAGCTTGTTTAGTGTTGTCATAAATCTCAAATATGCAGTTATTAAAAAATAACAAAGTCTTGTTCTCATTCATATGAACACATCTGAATTTTTTTAAACTTTTTCATTCCTGCCGTGATATTGCTAACACTCACTCACTCACTCCACTCCACTCCACTCCACTCCACTCCACTCCACTCCACTCCACTCCACTCCACTCCACTCCATTCCGCTCCACTCACTCACTCTAAACATTTTATTCAATTCTTGGTTAAAGCATGGAAATCCTCTGGGGCAACGAAGGTGCTTATCCCACCCATCTAGGGTAGCTGTCTGTGCTCAACACTTTTGAGTCCACTAGCCAGTGGTAGAAACTATAATGACTATAATGAAACCTTATAATGACAACAAATAGCAGTGCCCTTATAAACGGCAAATTTCTACTAGTCCTTATGATACCTTAACCATTGGGCAGTTTGGCAAGGACTACAGGACTAGTGAGTGAGTGAGTGAGTATGGTTTTATGCCGCTTTTAGCAATATTCCAGCAATATCACAGCAGGGGACACCAGAAATGGGCTTCACATATTATACCCATGTAGGGAATCGAACGCGGGTCTTCGGCGTGACAAGCGAACGCTTTAACAGGACTAGTGCCAGTTTCTAACCCTGGTAGCCTGAACATGGTTGTAAGCATCATTGTATTGTACATTTTATTGTGGTCATATGGATTTTTATTAGCGAAGTTTACTAGACCAAACTGAATTTTACTAAACTTGGTATTAGGCTTGTGCCTAAAGTCACGACTGGGGTAGGTTCAACAACAAAACAGGAACTACATTTTGTCTGCCCCAATAGATGTATTTATAGCTTCTGATCAGAGATATTATGCTCAGATGAGCAGGGACTACTGATGTCATGTCTAAAAATAGAAATACAGTTTTTAACTCATTCCCATGATTCATAGCAAGCATTCAGATGGTAATAGCTAAATCCAAAAATAATCATAACATGTTGGTGTATGTTCTGCAAAATTGATCGGTATCAGCAACATTTAAATCTTGTGACGTGCTAACAGTAGCATAGATTTAACTAGACCTGCTCAGAGGCTGATATTTGGCTCAGCTGCAAATGTCAATAAAATTCTGAAATTGAAATATGCAATTTCCCAATTCATGTTGATATGACTATTATTGATGTCATGGCTTGGTCGATGTGACTTATATTTCACTGATAACAGGACCAATATAGAGGAGGCTTTCAATTTTATGTCACATTAATGCATCAAATGCAATGTTAAAACATAATTGAAATAAAGAAAATAAGACCTTTAATGAAATACCAATTTTGGACAAAATAACATAATGTAATCAATAACACATCAGAGGTCGCTAGGTCACCGTGACATTCGTTGATTAGGAAGGAAGTTGAGAAAAAGCCATAAGGAAGCACTTGTACAGGGATAAGAGTTGTCTTTGTTTCCAGCCTCTGTAAACATAGTAAACATCACTTCCATGTGTACTGCACGTGTTTGTGAGGTGGGTCTGATATCTGATCTTGTGTAGTGAAGTTTGTATGAGTAATGCTGTCAGAATTTCACCATTGGCTACAGAATCAGGGTCAGGCAGTTGTCAGCTTTCCCCAGGCAAGTAAACCATACTAAACTCTCACAATCTTTTTGTTCTGGTTGAAGGCCAGGTTGCCTTTATGAATTTCCTCAAGCATGTTAAATGTAATGACTTTTCAAACTATCCTAATTTGCTGGTCACAGACACTTAATTTGAAATCTGTTTGTTTATTTGTTTTTTAATGCTGCACTCAGCAATATTCCCGCAACCCAAAAGGGAGAAAAAAGGTTTGGTTGGTCAGAACAACCTGAAACACATATATTTTACTGTATTTTAACAGTATGTTATCTTTTCTTTAACATGTTTAAGCTTCAAATGTTCGGTAGATAATGTTGTTGCTGTTTAATGCCCCACTCAGCAATTTTCCAGCTATATGACGGCGGTCTGTAAATAATCGAGTGTGGACCAGACAATTCAGTGATTGATATAACGAGCATCAATATTGGTATGCAATTAGGATACGATGACATTCATCAACCAAGTTAGCAAAGCAAGACCTTAAAGTTATATACTGAGGGAAACAAATAAGGGAACACATGAAAATACAAGCGCTCCTTTATTGTTTTCCAGCATTTGTTCCCAAGTTATGGATGTCACTGGGTAAAAAAATGGAAATAAATAAAGGGACACTGCAATGAAATTGTGTTCCCTTATTTGTTTCTCTCAGTATATAGAAGTTCCATGTGGGAAACATTCCCTGATGGTCACCCCCATTGAGTCCTCAATGCTGTAGTAACACCACTTTCTTACAGAATACATTATCTCACCTTACATAAAATACTAGCTTCCGATTAGTTAATGAGCAGGCAATTATTATCCATGTAACCCGCTCTAGTATCATTTAGCTGATATGAACTGATGCTTATCCAAATGCATAGGGTGAAGGGAAGGAGCTCAGTATGTTTTCGTCGTCTGCTTGCTGTCAAAATGGCTGAATCAAATCTTTTTAGTCTGTGAAACTTCGAAACATATTCCGGATCTGTATGAATGAATGTCGGTGAGATCAGTCCTTCGTCTTACAGCTTGGGGTACATACGCTCACACAGGGTACATCATACCATATACCCCGACAGATCAGTTGACAACTTATGATGTCAGCTGTTTGATTGTGTCCCTGACATCATCTTGCTATAAAGCACTGGTTTGTCTTGATACAGGGCCCAGATCCTTTCTTTAGCCATTGAGTATTTATTCACAGGTTATAATTCACTTTGCGTATTGTTAGTTTACTTTGGATATATATTCAGTATATTCATACTACCTTGGGTCCAATCTATGGTGTAGTTTTTACCCAAGATGGAACCTTTTTTAGATGTAATTCTGCTTAAAATGCTGTTTCAGATGATTTCCTATTTACATCTGTCAAGGTGATGGCCCATGTGTGTAACACTTCGCCTTAGCTCACTCCAGCGATAAATGTCTAAGAGACAATAAGCGAAACGTAGCACATTTTGCATTATTCATTGCAGTATATACTTCAAATTCATGATGCCTGTACTCGATCAGTTTTTTTAGAACAAAGATCTGTAAGACAAACAGATACACAAACTGAAAGGCTACTTTGGGCAATTACACAAGCATGCAATCAACTCAAAATATTTGTGTTATAGGGATTTGTTGTGCGTATTTTACAAAAGTAGGTAACTTATCTGGATCTTGATTGTTTACATGTTGCCATGATTGTGATGACATTTAGAGTTCCCTGTGGGGGAGAGGTGACTATTGGTCTGAAAATTACTATTGCGATAACTATTGATATTGAAAGAAACTATTGCGATCACTATTGATATTGAAAGAAACTATTGCGATCACTATTGATATTGCAAGCAGCTATTGCGATAAATATCGATAGTTTTCAGTGTATCATTTTAGATGGATTTTAGAGCTGAATTATACCTTGGAACTGAAGTTTCCTTTGAATGCGATAAAATGTAAAGTTTGAGATATGATTGATTCGTTTTTTCTTTTCCCTAAAAATTTAAGAAAAAGAAACTTCCACATTACCATGTGTAAATTACTACCTCTCATCAAAAGAAAAACAAATTTGAACAGCATTGCATGTATTTTATTGATATGGTGAATACAATCGAAACGATATTCCTCAACTTGATACTATTGATCGGAAACTTAATTAATAATTGATTTATTGACTTTAAGTGCTTACCAATAGCAATATAGCAATATTTTCCATGACACCCCTACAGTGGGTATTCCAAGTTAAAATAGGTGCCCATCAACCTATGCTGGTCATGGGAGGCAACTTCATTTACCGTACCCCGACATCGGTGGATTGTCTCGTTCACTCGATTATCAGCTGAAATATTGCAGTGTGAGTTGTTAAACAAGAAACAAACAAAAAATAAAGTTAAAGCCATGATATTCATTAGAATAATCAGCATATGAAGAAAATGATAACCATGACAACAAATCATATATTTCTTACATTAAGTACTTGGAGTATTACTTCTTTAGTTGAACAGGATGATCAATAATGTCAAACATCAAAATTTTATTCCTCCATTTCTCAAAATTCTCAACCCATTCCTCTGGGCTTGATTTTATTTAGGATAAGTTTGACCATCAAAACTATCATTAAGACCATAGGTTATTAAGGTCTTTAATAAAATGTTTAATTGAAATACATCATTTTCCATTTCAGATGCAGCATGACGCCAGATCAGAGATAGCTCCTGCAAGTGACTTTTCATAAAACTAAAAGCTGCTGCAAAGTTGGAATTCATCACTCCAACATGGATGTGAACCCCTACAAACGTTGTGATGCCTGTTACCTGATTCCCACCCGTGTCCTGTGTATAGGGCTTGTTATCCTTCAGGGTGCTATAATAGACTACTATCTGGTCCAACACAACAACAGCTACTGGTTTGCATGGATAGCAGCCGATGTAGCCTTGATCTTTATATTCATCATGGCATTTCTCTTCTCATATCGTCACCTTCAACTTGTTAAAAGTACTTCAAATGAACAGGCCCCTGTTCGGGCAGGCAGTCTCCCTCTTGGGTTCTTCGCCTGGTTTGTGTACTCGATCATTCTTGCAGTTCGTGTTGGAATAATATTTAAAAACTTTGCATGGAAACTTAAAGAAGAAGATTTCTTTGGTCCAAATACTCTCAAGATCGCTGTTGCTCTTTCAGCTTTAGTGTTCGTACTGCTGTTGTTATCACATCATGATGCCCCACCAAAAAGTGAACGACAAAAACACATCGACATTCTTACACAAACTGTCGTGTTTGATATTTTAGATTCTGTTGATGTCCTGGATGTGTTTTTTGAAAAGGAAAATGTGGACGCTCTTAAAATTCTCCCAGGACTTGACTGGGGAATCATCTGCATAGCGTGTGCCAACCTCATCATCCCCACTCTCCCACTCATGGCGCTGAGTCGGATACACTTTGGCTACAAGTTCCTTCCAGAAACACTGGAGACTTTACACAAGATGCTGCTGTTGCTAGTCATCAACACCCCGCTGTTTACGCTGCGTCTCATCCTCTGGCATCGACTGGATCAAGACGTGTCCACCTTCATCATGAAGAACTTTCTTGTCATTGGTCTGGTGATCTATGACTTTTACAACAAAGGTCGATTCCGGCGAATGCATGGTGGTACGGATGAAACGGATGGTGCGAAGAAAAGGGAGATGGAAGAGATAATGCTGAGGGATCATAATGCCAGCTTTGATAAGAGTCTTCAAACATGAAGGTGAAGGTCATCACAAGGGCAAGGGTTATGACATATCTCTTTCTTGATGTGTTGGGTGAAGGTCATCACAAGGGCAAGGGTCATGACATCTCACTCTTGATTTATTGGGTGAAGGTCATAACAAGGGCAAAGGTCAGCTGAAGGGCAAGGGTCATGACATCTCACTCTTTTTCTCCTGACACAACTGTGATGGGACAAAATGGCAATTAAGGCGTCACTTTGAAAGTTAAAGTAGTCACAATTCCATTCTGTTCTGTGAATTGAACACTAAATTCAATTTCTTGATGTTTGTTTGCAATACAAACTTGACAATCATTATACTACATCAGCATGGCTTTGCAGAAAGACAGGAAATTCTTGAAATTTAATTTCAGCATACATGGCCATACTTTACCCACTTAAGTTTGATATTTAACATATTTTTCTGTCAAACAAACTTAGATTTTTATCACTGCCTATTGTATTATTGTTTCAAAGTTTTCATTTAAATGTGTTCATGTTGTGTGTTTGGAAATGTTTCATTGTTACATCAACATAATGATTATTCGCAAAAATGCAGTAGAATGAAAATTAATTTCTTTTGAATTATTTATTAGATGTTTCGCATAAAGGGAAAAAATACTGCCAGCCAACATGTGTGGGTTAAGCCTACAGCATGTATTACTTACCACAATGGTTTTAGATACAAATTGTTTGTTGCCATATTTGTTTATATTTTTGCATCACATATATTTTAGGTCATTGTTAGTAAGCATTACAAAACATCCATTTTGCTGTAAGGAGCTTGTATTGCAGAGATTACAGAGTCTTCTCTCCAGTTGTATTGGGTATGTAGTGGGGTTTATTGAAATTTATCAAAACATCAGTCACCAATAGAATTGGTATTTTACATGCAAGGTAAGATGATAAACACGTCCAGGCTTCGAAAGTAACTTAAGGATTACCTCACTAGTTACATTTCACTGTGGACTACCACTTTATTCCATTAGGTAGATTGCAACTCTGTAGCATGTCATTTGTTGCAGACAAGTGAAAATATAAATTAGTTCTAAAGTCCATAACTGGATTGATCGCACAACACAATAAGCATTATGAGGTCGTCAAGTTGCATCAATGGACCTAGGATATATATCTAGTTATCAACTTATACAGTTACAGTTATTAAGAATTACATTTTGAAAGTAAGGGAGATTTTACACGGAACTAAAGTATTTATCTTATTGTTTATTTAGTCATTGCTAGTTAATATTTGTATGTAGTGTTAACTGTAACAAGTCCACTTGACTTGTTCATATTGCAGAAAATCAAATAGAAATTTTAATATGAATACCAATACAAAATTAAGAATTCACTGTCACAGAAATGTTTACCGGTACATACCAGTATATTAAGATGAACAATGAAGAAGTAGAAAATTCAATTTTAAACATTTAATCAGCCTAATGTTCAGCCTAGTTCATATTAAGCATTAAATTGATTTATTGCAGGTCTACATAGGTAATTGTTATCTAAACACATAGGGAATAACTAATTGTACATATCTACAGTCATAGGATCCTCAGGAAAACCCTTATATTAATAATCAAAGAATTTGATGGTCTCTGTATGAAGGTAGGTACTACCCACAACACAACTCAAGGATCCACCAAGCTGTTTCTACTACTGCATGCAAAAAGTATTTCCAGACTGCGGTGATTTGACTACACGTTGGCTACAGCCAATTTGGGAAAACAATACTCACTCACTCACTCACTCACTCACTCACTCACTCACTCACTCACTCACTCTCATAGATAGTTTTATTCATTCAGATCATTCACAGTTTGACAATCATCCTTGTGTTTTTGAGTTGTCCCCTGACTTTATGGGGCTGGCTTTATCATTGTTTAACGGAAGGAAAGATTGAAAAATAATGTTTGTACTTGATGTATTTATTTACAGAACCACTTTTGTGACAGATTTTGTAGATCGAAGAATTCTGTCAGGAATGCAACATTTAGTTTCCCAGTTTGATGTATAGTGGGGTTATTGGTCTGTAACCATGGTAACCATCTCATTCACTACCATTACACTTAGTCACTACAGACATGGGTGTCGTTGTACAAAACAATCTCAGCTCTAAGACTGTTGTGAGTCTATGTTCAGATATGGGAGTTACGATCACCTTAGTGCTAAAATTGCTTTGTACAATGTCACCCTGTAACTATGAACAGTGTATAGCAATAGTCACTAGGTTGCTTGCCTTTGACTGGTGAGAAGTGACTAAGTACTCTGTTTCTATTCTGAACTTTTAACACTTTTAAATGTTACATTCTGAAAGAATGTCGTCCTCAGTTCCTCAAAGCTATTTGAGATTTAGTTAAGATGTTTGTGATTCACTCTGTTCATCTAACCAGATTTAATCTGTGATGTATCACTGTTTTGAAGTTAGCCAGTTATATCTCTGTGTGGATGTGGATAAAATGATACAGTCACAGAGACTAAGATAGAGGTTTGTAAAACCCACTAGCAATGGATATTGTACAGATAAAATAAGGATCATAATCTGGTAAAGTATGATTTCAACGATCTATCAGCAGATCCTGGTATGGCTAAGGGATGGAACTCTGCAAAGCACATAGCCATCTGTGTACCATCTTCATGAAGAATATACTTGCTGCATCTCTAGTTTTGTACATGCAGTATATTTAGTCTGCTTCCATCTTCATCACGTTCAGACCAGCATGGGGTCACCGGTGGCCAAGTTGTCTAAGGCACTGTGCAGAGTTGCGTCCCTTAGTGACACCAGAAACCTATGATGGTGGGTTCTATTGATTACAAGTTTGCCCCAGTGGTGTTTCTAGGTGTTTGTTGGTTTCACCAAAGTGGTAAACATCTGAGACCTGCATCACTTCAGGCTTTCCTCCCACTGTGCATTAAGGTGACAAGGTGACAATTGTTATGTAACTGCAATACTTTTCAATGCGGTCTTAAACCAACTCACTCACACCAGCATGGCAGCAAAGTAGTTATAACTTTGATGAACATATTTTGCTATTGAAAATGTTGAAAATATTGTAAAATATTGTTGATATTTTTTAACTTTTAATTTGAAATGTATGTCCTTTTGAAGACATTTACCTACTTTTGGTCACCTATTTTTGATAACCAACTAATGCTATAACACATGTTTGTTACCATCATATATTGTTTAGGTCCTATATACTAATGAAAAAAAATCAAATACTTATCTCTGCCCGGAACCATTGTAATATACTGGTGTTTTAAATTTAGCATTTTTAACAGTAGAATTTGGTGATGCTATGTGTTAACCTCTGTGAAGATGGTGAACTCCATGAGGTATATCATGATTGTACTGATGACCCTTTTTTATTGTAGTGGAAGTGCTGTCTCTTGTTAAAGAAAAAGACATTCTTTATACATTTTTAAGTCTCAATATATATTTCTTAGAAATGTCTTGAAAACAAATTGTGGCAAATATTTTAAAGAATGTTGTCAATTTATCATGTGTATGTAAAAAACAGTCTGCATTCTTTGTTTTTCTACTCTATTTTCAAAATGACTTTGAAATGTTTATATAGAAAGTTATTTTTTTAACATTTTCATAAATCAGAGACTGAAATTACATTATTAGTTGTGATAATTGGGTGTTGTTTTCCTGGCAACAAATAGTGTGTACAAGAAGAAATTTGTGCTTCATGAAAACAGTTGCCTTGTTGCATAAGCTTGTATATCCTTATTGATTAAGATGTATGTTTCGTGTTCTAATATGTTAATGTGTTCAGAAAATCCATTAAGTTATAGACAGACGATGAGAGGAAGCATGCAGATAAGTAATGATGTCATTCTAGGCCTGCATGGGACATGTCTGGATAGCAGCTGGTATCATATGGACCTAGCAATCCATATGTACTGTTATCTGTCATTATTGTTATTATCTACTGTGCTGTAAGAGGCGACTATGTTTGTCATATCGTCGGGTGATCTGGCCTGGTGACTTAGTTGATGTATGTCATTGTATCTCAATTGTGTAGATCAATGCTAATGATGTCAATCACTGGATTGTCTGGTCCGGACTCGATTATTACAGACTGCAGTCATATAGCTAGAAAACTGCTGAGTGCAGCATTAAACAACAACAAAATTATCTACTGAACATTTGAAGCTTAAACATGTTAAAGAAAAGACAACATACTGTTCATAGAGTGAAATACGTGTGTTTCAGGTTGTTCCGACCAACCAAACCTTTTTCTCCTTCATGACTTGCACATTAGCTTTTATCACTGTCCCAGTATTTTTTGTATTTTATATCATGATGAACTTTTTGTGCAACTTATGCCACTTTTCACATTCAACGATTATGACAAACTGCATTGTTTTGAATAACACATTCTCCTGGTTCGATTAGTTTTATGTTTGTGTTAATTAATACACCATCAACTGATGTTATTTACAGCTTAGTTCTCATTATTTTACCTTATACAAAAGTGAGTGACAGGAAGAGAGATGACAACTTTCTAGGAACTGTTTTGGAGTTCAAACAGCTGCTACAAATGATCTATACTGCTACAACCCATGTTTTTTGCCCATTTGAGTAGGTTATTTTCATACTTGCTGTGTATTGATAACCATAGGATATTTGAGTGGTGAGGTGAAACGGCGTTTAACGTTGCGTTCAAGATTATTGCACTTATATAGCAGCTTGAGTTATGTGTAGATTTATCAGTTATGCTTAGTTAAGTGTTTTCTTTTGTTACATATCCACCCGGTAGCTTGCAATAAAATTTCGTTTACACCAGCAAAAAAATGTGTTTGTCGTTATACCCATGGGAATCCAGGTTAGAACTGGCCCCCAGCAACCTATGGTAGGGGGGCCCGGGTGGTCCAGTCGTCTAAGGCGCCGCGATTCACTGTGCAGAGTTGCGTCCCTTGGGCATGCCAGAAACCTATGATTCTGGGTTCGAATCCCAGTTAACCCCGATTATGTTTCAAAGTTTGTCAACACCATACCTGTGCTCGTGGGTTTCACCAAAGTGGTAAACGTGTGAGACCTGCATCACTTCAAGCTTTCCTCACACATTAAGCTGACACGCTGCGATATAACTGGAATAGTGTTAAAAGCGGCGTTAAACTCAACACACTCACTGACACTGACTAGTGAGACTTGGTGATTTGGTTGATGCATGTCATCATACGAAGATGGCGTGGGATGCTGCTCATAATATCAATCACTGGTTTATCCTGCCCAGACTTGATAATTTTCAGGCCGTCATATGCTATGTATACCTGGAATATTGCTGCATGTGGTGTTAAATTTTGATGACGGGCACACACATGCACACACAATAGGTTTTCTTGCTTCAAAAATGTTCTTTGTTTTCAGGTACATTTGTGACTAACAAACTGTTGGATGGAGTGGACCACTACACCCACCACTGCTTGTGGCAGAGTCAACTAAAGTGTCAACTCATTTACAACCTGTGTGACCTTGGTGATTGTGTGTCACGAATCCATGGCATTGCTCTATCCACCACTGGTCTGCTTGGCCAAACTCGAATATATACACAGGTCATTGTGTTAACCCTGTAAAAGAACCTCCATTAACTCACTGACAATCCTGGGGTCCTATTCCGCCCCGTAATATCCACAGGGAGGCAATCCTGGAGCTTTGTACTGCTCAAGAATACTCACTTTGATATATGTGCTTTGATTCCTCCATAGGAGAGTACAAAACATGTTATGAGCTAAAAGGGAAAAGAAGGGATTTTACATGGATTAAGAGTCACTTTAGAAGTTGCACATATATAGTCTGGTTATCACAGATATTTGGGACAGTTCTTGATCCTCATCGGACAAGGAAACGAGGCTGACAGGACAGGAAACAAGATCAGTGTCGGATTTATCTTGGAGATGGACACTGAGTTCCACAGGACCAATGTTGATGTCACACCAGGGGATGTCTCGATACATGCAAAAAGTCTCACATTGACACAGGGCGTGTGTTAGAAGGTCGTCGTAGTGAAGACCACAGAGAAAGCATCTTCCTTAAACATTGCCAGGACTCCAGAGGGCACACAAATGAACAATGAATGCACACTGTTTATTAATGTTTTGGTGGGCTTTTGCTATGAACCAGGCTGTGTGGGGCTTTCTGGTGGAATGTATTTTCCTGAAATGTTTAAGGTCGTGATCTAGAGATACTCGGGTATTCCATTCCTTCTCTTCGTGTTCATGAATGGATTTCATTACAATTTTCTTCCAGGAACTTTGCACGGGAAATGCTCCATGAAAGCATGTAAGAAGGGTAGAAGCAGATACTTCTCCAGAATGTTCCATAAATCCGGGATGAAGCCATGCGCATTCACAGTACAGTAGTTCTTAAAAGCGAAGAGACGAGTTAAGAAGAGCTGTCTGGCAAGAAAATGGCAAGAAAGAACAATTTCCTTATGTTGATATGGGTCCTATTCTGCCCCGTAATATCCACAGGGAGACAATCCTGGAGCTTTGTTCTGCTCAAGAATACTCACTTTGATAGCCCGCACCATCCCTGGCTTACGTCAGATCAATGTGACGATATCGATAACGACAGCATAACATCCAGACACGAGTGGTCAAAGATTTCACTGTCAAACAGAACATCCCCACACTCCTTTGGCCCCCTGTTTCACCAGGTCTGGTGACGTTGGTCCAGCTGCGACAGACCTTGGTCCAGATCTGGAATGACACCCCCAAATATTCCCCAACCATCTTGTGTCGTCAATGAGGCGCCGTTGTGAAACTTGTGTGTGGCTCCTAATGTTTGTTGTTTTAACGCCGCACTCAACAATATTCCAGCTATTCCATTCGGCGGTCTGTAAACAATTGAGTCTGGACCAGACAATCCGCTGATTGACATGAGCATCGATCCACGCAATTGAGATACGATGACATGTATCAACCAAGTCAGCAAGCCTGAGCACCCGATCACGTTCGTCGCCTCTTACGACAAGCATAGTTGCCGTTTACAGCAAGCATGGGTTGCTGAAGACCTATTCTACCCCTGATCTTCACGGGTCGTCTGCTAATGGTGATCATACCCAATACTGACTTGTGGACTGTCAATTGACCCCACGCCACTGTCTCCCTGAGATGACGTTAATGTAATATGAATTTTCACTGCAAGAGAATAACCAGTCAAGATTATCTGCCGAAACAGATTTCATTGGCGTAAAGGGCAAAACAGCTGTGGAACTTATAAGGACTACTGAAAATCAGCGATGACACCAGGTGTTCGCGAAAAGGGTAAGCATGTACCTGTTGGTAGCACACGCCATTCACACAAATTGCATAAAGTTAGTGTTTATTGCCTGACGCTGCACACCAGTCCCCTGACATGCGACGGCGGTCTAAAGAAAACAGAAAATCAAATGATCGACGTACCAGAAAACCAGACACGTGTTGACACTGTCATGATGAAATCATGTTTCACGGAGATCAATATATTGTTCTGTATCAAAATTGTTCTTTGTTGGCGTTTGCTTATTGTATCCCATGATAGTCATACATGTCCATCATGACTACAAATGCCACGGAGATATTCTAAAACGTGTCACTTGACAAGTAACAGCCATTGTGGATATCAAATGGTTCATTCCAATTGCAAATGAAGTGCACTCATTGAAGTTAAAAATGCTACGTGTTTTGAATACTTTTATCTGTTAACATTTTACTTTTATCTGTTAATATCTGCGTGACCCCTCAATAGTGACGTTTAATATATTGTTAATGCTGCACGTTACTTAGTTCCCCCTCAAAGCAAGTTCATTTAATGGAACATGCTAGAGACGTCATGTCATGAGCTACATTGTGGGCCACAGAACTGATATATGGCCCGGATCTATTCAGATAAGCATACTGGGACAAGAGTACAGTACATTTGTCACTGGCGGACCTATGGGTTGATAGAAGCACCCTGTCAATGTCTTAAACGTGGCAGGTTTGAGTTAACGGCGACTTAAGTTTTACCGGAGGCCACTTTTGTGATTTACGTCCCTGATTGTGGACGCTTTATTTATATATCCAGTGTACATCATCTTCATAATTGTGATAGTGTGATATATATAAGGTTTTATTATTCCTCAAAGTAAGATTGACCAATCAGAGAGTGGAACTACTAGTCCCATGTCAGCCTGTATACCGTCAGTAAAATTAAAGATAGTTGTTACTGACCTAATATGAGACCGTAGGTCAGCCATATTGAATTTTCCAACTCTTACCTCACATAATTTATATAAAATTCAGGCTCTGAAATTCGTTATTCGATACTGTTTTGTGTTTTTATTTCATTAATTGTGATGTGCCAAGATTTTTTTAAGAAGCCACGTTCGTGACTATAATGCTTGTTTAAACGTTCACATCTAGTGCATTCCATTGTTAACGTTTGTGTTTACATTAAAGCGTTTTATCGGAAACATATGTACTTGTCCTGTCATTTATACCGGTTGTAAGTGGCAAGTTTTCATTTTGACATGACATGTGCGATAAAAATACACCATAGTATAAAAGTTTTGGCATAATAAATTCATATGACAACTACCGTCATATGAACGTATGGTGATATAAATGTGTTATATATATATATAATAGACAGACAGACAGACAGACAGATAGACAGATAGATAGATAGATAGATAGATAGATAGATAGACAGACAGACAGACAGATAGATAGATAGATAGATAGATAGATAAAATACAAAAGTCTGACAATAATCACCCATACGTCTGGACTGGATAAGATATTAGGTCAGCAGAAAAAAAACATTGGGCGAGGCGTGAGCCGTATATATATAACTGTAAAACTGACAGCCATCCGCTCTATGGCACCTCATGTGGCTGGCTGAAATTGCGTGTCTTAGACGTGGGTTCGAATCCCAGATTTGCCTTAATAATGAGTAACGAGGATCAGGTGGGTACAAACACGACCTGTCCGAGCGCTCGGCACCATGCGACGAGGGCGTGTGACGCTGGTCAATCCTGTCAAACGATATAATAATAATAATAATAATAATAATAATAATAATAATAATAATAATGATGATGATGATGATGATGATGATGATGATGATAATAATAATGTATGGCGCTGTATTCCATGCATAAGCATGCACTAAGCGCGTAGACATTTATTACCCCGGTCAATGGATCAGTATGCACTCAACAATCATTCTCAGCTCCGTGGGGAGTATACAACCCAAGCTGCCTGTTAGGCGCTAGAAGGTTAACAAACCACATTGCCATCTCATGCTATCGGGTACCCATTCACTGCTGGGTGAACAGAGGCGCAATTTGAACAAAGTCACTTGCTCAAGGAGACACCACACGCGCTACATGTGCTTCAGTGTGGGGCAGGACCAAAGCCCAAGACACTGTCAGGAGCCAGGCTGCTGAACACGGTCCCCCATCCAAGGACTCTCCGCGACCGACGTGGATTAACTTCTTCACCTGATTTGTGACCTCTGTGCTGTGCATACGACCAAGTGTCACCACAAAGCATGAATATTGCTGAGCGCGGCGTGAAACAACATTCACTCACTGTCATAACTATGCTTGTCACGACTTGAGGCGTCTAACGGGATCGGGTGGTCAGGCTTGCTGACTTGTTTGATTCATGCCATCGTATCCCAAATGCGTGGATCGATGTTCATGATGTCAATCACTGGATTGTCTGGTCCAGACACGATTATTTACAGACCGCCGTCATATAGCTGGAATATTGCTGAGCGCGGCGTTAAACAACAAACAAACAAACAAACAAACACTGTCGTAACTGATTGAGCAATAAAATGCTTATACACACAGAAACAACAAACACGTTCCATACTTCAACCTGTATTCTTCAACCTGTCGGGTACAAGTCTCATCTCTGTCTACATATAAAACAAATTTGGGAAAGCAAAAGTGATTTCCTTGTGAGTATAAAAATATAAGTAAGATATATGTATCTACAACATGACATGAGTCATGGCGGTTGCATAAACATGAAGGCAGTATCTAGAACATTTTGCGGCAGTCATTTCACGCAACAGGGTGACCCACAAATATATATGCTTCATCCTGGGCTGTGGGATCGATAGAGCTCGCTGAAATCTTATCTTTTTCGTGTAAATCTTAGTGACGCTCAGTCATGCAATTGTGTTTCAGAAAGTGAAAATGCTTTTCACTGCTTTAAAATTAATACAATTTTATTTAGTAATGTGAACGTTTAAGAAAGTGTAAATGGCGTTATTTTAGAGCAGTTCATGACTATATTATTGCAAGCCAAAGATTTCATTAGTTTCATGATATGATCGATATTGTATTTTACGCTTCATTTGTATATGGCAAAAAAGTGGCTTTTAAAAAACAAACTCTTTTGGGCCCAAATTCCGTTAACCCCCCAAAAATAACCCAAAAAACAAAAACAACTAAAAACAACCAAACATCTCGTCTTAATGTGGTGTCTCCATCATTTCTAGTGGAGCTATTTTCGACAATATTAGCATTTGGCACACATGTAACACGGAGGAGTTAATGGATGATAATACTGATGTAATACACGCCATGCTCTGATTTCATAATTATCATCCGCCATGATGGCGTAACTGTAATAGCAACCTAAAACTTCCAGTTCATTACCCACAAAGCCAGGCAGATGGAAACGTTTAAGAGTGAGTGAGTAAGTATGGTTTTACGCCGCTTTAAGCAATATTCCAGCAACATCACGGCGAGGGACGCCAGAAATAGGCTTCACAAATTGTACCCATGTGGGGAATCGAACCCGCTTTAAACACTAGGTTACCCCACCGGCCCGGAAACGTCTAAGATAGATGGAAGCTAGGTCACTGTAAATGATAAATTATTATTTAAAGCTACACAATTAATACATGACTTACAATCAAACTAAAGGTTTAATTTAGGGACGGGGGTTCTGAATGATGTTCAAGTAAAAGGAGAAATATAATTGGTAATGACACCAAGTAAGGATAGGATTTATGGATTTACGGTAATGATACCGTAAACGGTACAACCTCGGTTGTCGGGGCTCCGCTACACCGGAAACGCTGCTCTCTGGCCAATTACTGTTAGCGACGTCTTTGACGTTTGATCTTTAACGTCATACTCATTCCAGCTGTATGACAACGGTCTGTAAATAATAGAATCTGGACCAGACAAGCCAGCCGAAATTTTGAGCACGGCTTTGAACAACGAACATATAGGACTTCCATAGTCATTCGCCTTGAGCAGCATTGTTAGTATTCACTCATTCACCTATGGTGGGACAGGTATAGTCGGGGGTGCTCCAGTAATCAGCTGAATAGTGAGTGAGTGAGATGGGTTTAACGTCGCTTTTAACAGTATTCCAGTGATATCGCGGCGTGTCAGCTTAATGTGGGAGGAAAGCCCGAAGTGATGCAGGTCTAAGACGTTTACCACTTTGGTGAAACCCACGAGCACGGGTATGGTGCTGACACACCTAGAAACATAATCGGGGCGAACAGGGATTCGAACCCACAATTATAGGCTTCTGGCGTGCCCAAGGGACGCAACTCTGCACAGCGAATCGCAGCGCCTTAGACGACTGGGCCACCCGTGCCCCCTCAGCTGAATAGACAGTTGTTGGTTCGGTGCAGTAAAAGTAGTGAAATAAGAAACTGTTACATTGTTAGTTTCATGCACACTTATACCTGGTGAGAATGATCGAGAGAAGCTTTCAGGTAACTGGGTACTTGTCATGTTGCATTCATGTTTGGGAACAACCGGAAATGACGTCACCATGGCCAATGACATTAAAACGATTGGTTGTCATTAGAGTTGTTGGTTTGTACTTCTAGGCGCCATTCTATCCCCCGTAAGAAGCGCGGACAGCCGGCGCAGTGATGACATAGAACCACACCACTGCAACGAACTGCTTGCATTTCAAGTAGACTGACTTTTCTAATGTGCGTTAACAAAAGCAGTATTCTTAAATAAAATAACACTAGCCTAATGCAAACTTAAGTACAATTTACATATTGTTTTGCATAATTATATAGATAAGCGTCTATATATGTAATTGTGAGGAGCAGGATAATATATGTATTTCCTAAAGTCACGGAATCGCTACCTCTTCATTGGGCTTTGATATCTGCACGTGCAGCCCTTCAACCAATGTAACCAAAGGAAACATACGCAAATGGAACTATTTTTCATTTAGGATACTGTTTCAATAAACGTTCACCTGATTACTAGTATGTTATGTTTATCTAAATGTGTTGAGTTTTCAAACATGAAACATGAAAAACGTGCAATTTGTTGAATGAACTGTAAAGATGTGACGAATCGTCACTTCTCGCTGGCCAATGGAGAGGTACTAGGCTTTCCGCATGGAACTCTGGGTAGGAAAGTGCAAACGGGTAGAGAGACGGGGCGTAATACCTTTTCGTGATTAGCTTAAGCTCATTTTAGTCAGCTCCAGCAATATGTTTCATTGTTGAGAATAATGCAACTTGACGTCAGCCATCACAAAGTGATAACATTACGTCACCCGGGGCCCCGTTGCACAAAGCGATCTTAGCGCTACGACTGTTGTAAGCCTATGTTAAAGTATAGGAGTTACGATCACTTTAGCGCTAAGATTGAAAAGTAGGCTGACAGCACTGTTTCCTCGACTAGACATTTTCATACATTTTTCTTCATTTTCTATCTAAAATGACAATAATATATATATATAATAACGAAAATCGAAATTAACATAATATTACCTGACACAAATGGATTGGTAACAAATGCCTGTTTCATCGACAATACGCCGTTTAAGGGAATATAGGCACCTGGTGTCAAGAAGTGGGACAAGCCAAATGTGCCATTTAACATCCATTTGTTATAGGGTGTCATCTCCAACGACACATCCATACATTTATGATCCATAAACACAGGAATAGGTCAGCTATTATTCATGATAAAAGGAACAAGACAAAAGGTGACCAGAGTTCACTATTATATACCGACTTCGACGCCAACATATTTCTACGTTCAAAACATGAATAGTCATGAGGCTGGTGAGCAAATCAGAGCTTACCAGAAGCACTTTTCATGCGAGAAGATCAAGGTCACTGTACAGTTGCCTCAGAAAAAAAATATGAAACATTCATATATGCTGGATCATATCTCCTTTCTGTGATGGGAAATACACTGGGCCCATTCCCCAGCACAGCCTCGTACTGAGTCCGATTCGAATGACACGATGCTAAAATTAGCTATCCAGTCATATCACAATGTTCTTCCCTGACTGATACAGGCCGATACAATATCACCAATACTCGACTGACTGCGACCGCATTATGGCATGCGGTGTTCCCTTGCCCTGTCTGAAGACTTAGGAAAACATCTTCTCATTTACTATGTTTGCAAGCATACACTATATTAATATATTCGGGGATTTGATAGTTGAGTAAACTCTTTGACTAATTAAGTTGGTAAATATTTTCCACAAAATTACAGGATTACTTAACGCAAAGTGCCAGTTCAAAAAGAGTTGTATCCGTGATTGTGGAGACATCACGGGATAAGCGAACCTTCATAGACAGTTACTAGTATCTTTCAATGACTGGGAAAGCATGTCTTGAAGGTTTGGCACGGAAACATTGGACCCCCGTGCTATAAAGGATAGACAAGAAATTGGAAATCGAACCCCAGTGTAACTAAACTGGCTCGCTTATAATATATTTATGTCTATAGTGATATATTCTTTCCTATATATTGAACAAAAAAGTTAGGGATCATGCATATTTGGGGGGATATTTTTATGACATTGTGTAATCCATCCATCTTCGCTACGAGTGTTCATGATCCCTAACCTTCTTTGTCCAGTATAGATATACACTAGCAAACATTTTTTACAAAAGAATATTACGACAGGTGAATGTCTTTGAGCCTACTCACACTCACCTTCCCAATGTTAATAATCCTTACCATATGCACATTGACATGACAGACAGGTATTGAATCGGTTTGTTCACGGCGATTTCAGATAGTAATGTATAATGTCATACCAGATCTAAATTCTTTCTTGCATAGAGAATTCTGTTATGCCACTGTGTCCAGATATTACTGCAGGTCCCGCAGATTCCCGAACACCTTTGTTCCTCATTGCAATCTGTTCGGCGTGTTCATCATACTTCATCTTTTTATGTTCGTAAAACTCGTACATGGTGATGCAGATGAGGATGATGTTTTTAAGCATGAATGGCGAGATTCCCACACTGAACCCGTGCCAGAGAACCAACCGAACGAGCAGATTGGGAACATTCACCACCAGCACCACAAGTAGCTTGTGCATTGCCACGAGACGTTTTGGCATCTTCTTATACCCAAAGTTGGTTAGGCTGAGTGTGATCAAAGGGACTGTTGGAATGATGAGGTTCAGACCCGCCACGGCTAAAACGGTTTGCTGGAGACCTGGAAGGAACATGTCCCTGGATCCTCTGTCAAACATCACCTCTAAGACATCTACGGTGTCCAAGACGTCGAAGACGACGGTTCCAGTAAGGTCTTCAATGTATCGTCTCCGTTCGCTACCAGGAGGAGCGTCGTGGTGAGACATCAACAGCAAGATGAAGACACACGCTGCCAAGGCTAGGGAGGTCTTTAACGTGTTGGGGCCAAAGAAGCCCTTTTCGCTTAACCTGAAGGTGAATTTGTTGAAAGAAATGGCCATCCTGGCTACCAGGCTTACCGAGTATACAAGCCAGGCGAACCAGCCCAGCGTGAACGCTCTAGTACGCTCGTCCCCCGCTTTCTGTAGTAACAGGTGTCGTCGTGAGATGATGAAGGAGGCGATGAAGATGCAAACGTTGACAAGGTCGAATGCTAGCCATGCCCAGCTTGCCTGTGTCTGATGTTTGACCAGGAAATAATCCAGTATCCCTCCTTGGGTGAGTAGAAGCAGAATGCAAAAGATTCGAGCTGGGACGCCGTTAAGGACTCCACAGCATCTCACAAAACAGTCCCCAAGCCACATGGTTAATCCCAAGTCTCACACTGATATCGGAAAAGTTGAGCTTGACAAACTGAAAATATGAGAAAAATCTTAAACACAAATACCGACACAAATATAACGTTACTTGTCCTCGGAATGTTCTATCGCTTTCCAGCAAGACAGTTAGAAATATCCACGTCAGTGAATCACAACTTGGCGTTATAAACCTTTCTCCACGAAGACTTCGGAAGATTTGACCATGTTTCGACCACCAGGCTGGCAACAAGACTTCAGTACACGTCCATCGAAATGAGACCAGGAAAATGGGTAATTTCGAATTAATTGCACGTTGATACGTATACGTTGAATTACATCAGTGCAAATTGTTGTAGGTAATGCAGTTTCTTAAAGTGTGGTTACGTTTTTCAGACACCTATAACTTTGGGGAGCCGACCATCAGAGACAGTGCATTGTAGGATGTTCCTGTGGTCATACAGAACGTACTGCGTCTTTCAGCACGTGAGTCACAGCACGTCACCATTTATCACAATATGACCTAACAGCCGGAATCTTTATGAAACTTATAAATAATATTATATAAAACTATATGCAAAAGTGCATCGAATAATTGCTGACTTCACAGTCGTCTTTGTGTGAACACCGCCCAATGTGCACTTGGAAACCACCGAATGCGACACTTCTAGCGTCTCCTATTTTCGTGATGCATTGAATAACCTTTGTTGAAATATGTGTATAACATATTTAATTGTTCACCTGTATACGTTATCAAAATGAAGTTTCATATGAGCACGATGTCCAGTGTTTCAACAGAATACGACATCCAATGTTTCACCTGAATACGATATCCAATGTTTCAACAGAATACGATATCCAATGTTTCAACAGAATACGACATCCAATGTTTCACCTGAATACGATAGCCAATGTTTCAAAAGAATACGATATCCAATGTTTCACCTGAATACGATATCCAATGTTTCATCAGAATACGACATCCAATGTTTCACCTGAATACATCCAATGTTTCAACAGAATACGACATCCAATGTTTCACCTGAATTCGATATCCAATGTTTAACCTGAATACGATATCCAATGTTCCATCAGAATACGACATCCAATGTTTCACCTGAATACGATATCCAATGTTTAACCTGAATACGATATCCAATGTTCCATCAGAATACGACATCCAATGTTTCATGAGAATACGATAACATCCACAATCTGTGGACAATATCCAGTCGTTCAACTGACTTTCCAATGCTTGACTACAGTGGCATCAATGGAGCTCACACGAGGCAGATGTTAACGATGTCCTTGATACTGATATACATTGAATACAATTATTCCTTCAACGATTGTGATAATGCACGTTGGCAATTGGTAGATAACCTTTGATCAATAACAGGTTGCTGGCGTGTGATCCGATGAGTGTCCATGGGGGTTTCCCCAAAGGATGCGGTTTATAGCAGAACACTGTCCACTCGAGCTGCTTGGAGCCTACGGCTGGTGTGTTGATAATTCTAAATCTGTAAAATAAATAACGGGAAAATGAAGCAGATAAACACATTTCTAATGCACGTTCACGTCATGTTTACATACACGAATGAATCTAAACACCTTTCTTCCGTTTAATATTTCCCATGCATTACTTTATTACAGACTCCAACAATTTCGATTAATTAATGGCAAGCATGGTGTATTTGAAGAGGTTTAATGATTTGTTGTGGTCGATTATTGACTCAGAAAATACGAGAGAGCGTTAGAATTACATCACCAATGGAAGTACATGTGACTTTGATATTTGATTAGAAGGCGTGTGTAACGTGTTCAAACAAATACATGAATCAAGAGCGGGTGATAACGGGACGGGCCTTAATTACGACAGGGGCGGTCGGGTAGCCTAGTGGTTAAAGCGTTCGCTCGTCACGCCGAAAACTCGGGTTCCATTCCCGACATGGGTACAATGTGTGAAGCCCATTTCTGGTGTCCCCCGCCGTGATATTGCTGGAATATTTCTAAAAGGGACGTAAAACCATATTCACTCACTCACTCAATCACTCACTCACTCAATTAAAACGCCTGACCATAGTGGTGGCATAGATGACGCAAACTAGAATGTCAACACATATATACGCAGCCATCAGTATCAGACCGGGATCACGTGACCATTAACGGGATTTTGATTGGCCAGTTATGTATCAAAACTTTAGAACCAGGGGATCCACATTGTTAAAAATTGACCCAAAGCCAAACAATTATGTAAGTTATGTAGAAGTCGGTCACGGCCCATGTTTGTAGTCTGTTTCGAATCAGATTTTAATTTACTGGAAAAGAAACATTAGCATGACAAATAACAAATGACTTTTTCCTCGACAATACGCCGACTAGGCACCTGGAGTCAAGAAGGGGGACAATGCCCGGGGCTACAGCGATGTCGAGGAGCTGTCGAGGAGCCTCTGTTTGTAAAGCCATTTGAAAACACTTCAGCTTAGTTATGGTGGCCTTAGCAAAGGCAATTCACAAGCCAAATGTGTCATTCAACATCCATTTGTTAAAGGGTGTCATCTCTAACGACACATCCATACATTTATGATCCATAAACACAGGAAAAGGTCAGCTATTATTCATGATAAAAGGAATTTACATTTACAGTACAATAAACAACAGGAGTCAGAATGTTTATCATTTTGAATAAGATATTAAGGTTTCTCTTTGCATTCATCACACGTGAATCGCCGAATTGGGGCTTCGTGTATGTCGAAATCGATAACATTCAGCTTATTTATTCATGAATGTAATACAACAAGCCCATTATATGAGACCGACTGCTGATGGAAATATTACACTGGTCAAGGATGGATTGTTCTGTTTGAATGTAGGCATCACTGGCCATCACTACCTTTTTTACAGACTCAATTTACTTAGTGACCCGTGAAGATCCGGGGTAGAATAGGTCTTCAGCAACCCATGCTTGCCGTAAATGGCGACTATGCTTGTCGTAAGAGGCGACTAACGGGATCGGGTTGTCAGGCTCGCTGACTTGGTTGATGCATGACATCTATCCCAAATGCGTGGGTCGATGCTCATGATGTCAATCACTGGATTGTCTGGTCCAGACTCGTTTTTTTACAGACCGCTGTCTCATAGCTGGAATATTGCTGAGTGCGGCGTTAAACAACAAACAAACACACAGCACTTTGTTCCGTATTTGAATCTCACATAGTGTTATGTTTCTGTGACACAGCCTTTGATACGGACTCTGTTCAATGTCATACGGTATGTTGCGTCTTATACACTAACGGTCGGGGGCACGGGTGGCCCAGTTGTCTAAGGCGCCGCGATTCGCTGTGCAGAGTTGCGTCCCTTGGGCACACCAGAAACCTATGATTATGGGTTCGAATCCCGGTTCGCCCCGATTATGTTTCTAGGTTTGTCAGCACCATACCCGTGCTCATGGGTTTCACCGAAGTGGTAAACGTCTTAGACCTGCATCACTTCGGGCTTTCCTCCCACATTAAGCTGACACGCCGTCATATAATTGGAATACTGTTAAAAGCGGCGTAAAACCAAACTCACTCACTCACTCACTAACGATCATAAGAAAGTAAAGCGATTCTTAACACAAACATAAATAGTTTATGTCCAGGGAAGATCAGATGGCATTGTTCTACAGAACGTAACGAATATAAACTCTGGCGATTGCACGTATGAAATGACGTTGTGAGGAAAACTTTGAATGCACGCGAAGCCCACACTGCTCTAAAAACGGTAGCATGGCAATCGAACGTTATTAGCGAAGGGTAAACTATCTGAGAACATGGCATGGCTGCCTGCAGAACAACGAGATGATTCATTGGTATGATGCAGGTGGGAGCTCGTTTGGAGCACGACGCAGGAATCATGCACTGTAAAAGACCCGAAGATTACCAAGTTGATGATAACATGCAGAACTGCAAACAGTGATGATACCAGGTGTTCGCGAAAAGGTGAGCGTACCCTGCCCCACCGGTGGCACCCGTCACAAACACATGCAAAGGCAATTCAATTGCTCACCTTAATAAACACGGGAACATATAGTTCAAGACAAAATAGGGGATTGCATCGGAAATAATTTTTGTCACTGACGCGTCAACTTTGGAAATGTCCCCACGTGTTTACCATACACTTTTCGAAAGCTTTACTGAGGCCTTGAAAGTTGTAACCTTGATCAAACAACTTCTGATCGAGAGTCACACGGCACTCAAAATGACGTCACAATTTCACCCACGATACCATCTGGACAATCTTATCGATCCCTAATTAGAAAATCACTCCTAATCCATAATCCTCGTACTCTCGAATGAAATGTTGGGAGTAATCACACATTTTTTCCCCTTCACAGTCTGTTTGAAACAATTTTGCTAATCTGGTCAAATAAACATGTTATCTGACAAAGTTGATGTGTGCGTGTGGCAGCGACGAGTGGAAATGTTAACTTTCACCAGATGAGATCAGCATGGTATTTGACAAGGAAATCAGCTGTTTCTTTCAATTTAATAATTTCTTAATGATCAAAGTCAACCACAATTCCAATTAGGCACACTCATATTTAACGTCCAGGCAAAGAAAGTATACACGACAAAATTGGATTTGACCCCAAAATTACAAACGTTATCAAAACGTTACAGGCTGAAAACAGTCGCCGAAACACTGAAAACTTAAGGTCCAAAACACAACAATGATACTGGTATCAAATACATACACCCCCATCCTACATGTATACATGTATAGTTTCTGTAGCCAAGCAGTTTAGGGAGGCCCAGTCGTCTAAGGCACCGCGATTCGCTGTGCAGAGCTGCGTCCCTTGGGCACGCCAGAAACATATGATTCTGGGTTCGAATCCCGGTTCGCCTCGATTATGTTTCCAGGTTTGTCAGCACCATACTGTGCTCGTGGGTTTCACCGTAGTGGTAAACGTCTAAGACCTGCATCACTTCGGGCTTTCCTCCCACATTAAGCTGACACACCGTCTTAAACTGGAATACTGTTAAAAGCGGTGTTAAACCCAACTCACTCACTCACTCACTCACTGATGATCATAAGAAAGTAAAGCGATTCTTAACACAAACATAAATAGTTTATGTCCAGGGAAGATCAGATGGCATTGTTCTACAGAACGTAACGAATATAAACTCTGGCGATTCACTTCAGGCTTTCCTCACACATTAAGCTGATACACCGCGATATAACTGGAATACTGTTAAAAGCGGCGTTGAACCCAACTCACTCACCCAGCAGTTTAGTTCAGATATCAAATAGTTCATCCTGTAGCATGACGTGTTATTTCTCTTGAGTGAAATCTGTTGGGATTGTTTTATACTTTTAGACATATATTGTAAGTTAACACTAAAAAGCATTGAAAGGGGCAATTTGATACATGTTAAATTACGCTAATGATCAATCAAAGGAAAAAGCAGCAAAACGTATCCCTGACACAGACCCTGGGGAGCCGACCTGAAGAGAGCTACGAGAATGTCAGTTTTAAACACCCCTTCCAATCATCGATCATAATATGTATCTTGGAAACTGTATCTGGAAATTCATCTTTAAAAAATACGTCATTCATTTTAGTGCGAATATATATTTCATGATCAGCTATCAAAATCGGATACATACATACATACATACATAGACAAAGACCGAAAAGGAGACATAGTTTTTATGGTTTTCGAACAGGGGCAATCAACGTTGTAGTGCGTCTTATTGTAACATACAGAACAGTATAATTGGTTACTTACGTCTCAGCAGATACCACCAAACAGACCTCGGTGAAATATCCATATCCTGCACAATGCAACACAATCTTAAACGGTTTAAAATACCTTCTTGACTTTACACAAATCTTCTTTGAAGGAAATATGCACCTGGAGTTTTAACATTGATTGGCTAAGCGGATTTCATTGAGTGGGAATCCGCAAGACTCTGACCGCATCCCTGCCTCTCTCTACATAGCAGTTCTTACCTGGAAGTAGCAATGATATATATAACTCGTCTAACAGGTAAAATCTGATTTTAAATCCCTGTTTTCCGCGGTCATAAAATACTACAAATGCGTTGGTTTTTATTGTTCCGAATGCTTTGTCGTAAAAGTTTAACGTAAAGAGGAAGAGGGGCAGATCTACCGAAATGGACCGTTTTTGTTTGGAAATGTTTGGAAAAGTATTCATACCCTCGATGACTCAAACATTTCTAGAGGTGGTCATTATAACAATTCGAACCGGGATCCGATCCGGGATCATAGGATACTGGCGTGCCAAAGGGACGAAACTCTGAACAGCGAATTGCTGCGCCTCAAAAGACTGGGCCACCCGTGACCCCATATATATATATATATATATATATATATATATATATATATATATATATATATATATATATATATATATATATATATATATATATAATTTTAACATGTCAGGGTTCGTGGTTTCGAGTTACTTGTAGTGTAAGTTGATGATACATTATTTGCACATTATCGTTTTTAAAAGCGGTTACATCCTGAGATAAGTTGACAGGGAACACGACTTTCCGCTACACGCTGACAAGTACAAACAACATTCATAACATGAAAAACACGGCTTTCCATGACATGTCCACCGCATACATGTACAATATACATGTAGAATATATACGTCTCATTACAAACCAAACCAAAACAAATACTGAACAGTGACAAAACACAAGACTGTATAACAAGAGGGATGACTTCAACCTTCCAGAAACTTTCACAACAAGTTGAGCATGCTCTTTATACCAAGTTTTCAAAGAGCGTCATACGACTCTTGCTCAGAAGTTTTTTGATCAAGGTTTCAACATTCAAGGCCTCAGTAAAGCTTTCGAAAAGTGTATGGTAGACACGTGGGGACATTTCCAAATTTGACGCGTCAGTGACAAAAATTATGTCAGATGAAATCCCCTATTTTGTCTTGAACTATATGTTCCCGTGCTATTTATGGTGAGCAGTTGACTTGCCTTTGCATGTGTTTGTGACGGGTGCCACCGGTGAGACAGGATACGCTCACCTTTTCGCTAACAACTGGTATCATTACTATTGGATAGTGATTCATATAGTGGGAATCGTAGAATCGAAGAGATTTCTTATGAATACGGAAAATATGGGTTTTATCGCTTTTATTTATAAGGAGTAAATAAGTATGTTATGTTATGTCACGGCGGGAGACGCCATAAACGAGCTTCACGCATTGTGCCCTTGTGGGAAAGGGAACTCGGGCCTAAGACCCGTGTGTCGTTGCTTAAATATTTCTGGATCATTTAATATCACGAGTGTCAGAAATGCATAATAGGGTCTTCATGACGTGAGAACGTTTTAACCACAGCTGCCCCACTGCCCTGCTCTAGCATGTGGCTGTGCTTACAACGTACATACCGTGCAGACATATATCAGTCACAATGGCGACAATTGCATGGACATGGACATGCACGTCATCGGAGACTACACAACAGCCGCATAGCTGCTTCCATTGCAGAGATAATGGATCTTGTTCTGGATTACGAATGTGTATTACATCTCAATGCCATTATGGACAGTTCTGGATTACTAATGTGTATTACATCTCAATGCCATTGTGTACAGTGAATATACTAGTGAGCAGATAAGTACGCCATAATACATTAGTTGTTAGATTTATATGCCCGCCGGTCTCACTACCAAACACTATGACTCACATGATTTCATTGTCCGCAAGTATGTGTGCGTGTGCGTGCGATATATAGACATAAACACACACAAAAAACAACAGCTTGTGACCCCTCACATGAATTCAAGGTAGGCAATACACTTCAAATGTATGTCATTGTCAGTCTGAGGTTCATATACGTGCATTTATATTTAAAGGGTGGTAAACTGTATACAGAGCGTGTGGTTCTGTCGATGAATTGTATACGGTAATACAATCCTCTCCTGGAGAGGCATTCACGGACTACTAATATAATTATAATTATATATTAATCATGTAACGACTCGTGTTAACAAATCTCATTAACTTGGTCTCACGATTGGTAAAATTACATTTATATGAAAATGAGATCGTTAACGGGAGTGTTCTACTTTCTCAATGAGGTCAGGTGAAATGTGTGTGTGTGTGTTAGTGTGTGTTAGTGTTAGTGTGTGTGTGTGTGTGTGTGTGTGTGTGTGTGTGTGTGTACGTGTGCGATCTGTACATAATCGACCAGACAATCCAGTGATTGACATCATGAACATCGCTACACAAATATGTGATGGCTTTCAGCTCAACTGACAAGGAATATGATATATTTTTTAATCATAGCTCGCTCGCCTATATTTGACTTGAAATATGATCACGTTTGGTGTATATATCAATATTTCGTGTCGGATGCATTTCCAACAAAATAAATTAAATGATGAATGTTATAAAAAGTAATCCGTTTGAACTTTTAAGGTTTCAACGAACGTCTTTGTTTGACAATAAATGAATAACCTGTGGTGTGTGCTGAGAAGACGGAAGACGTGATGTAACAAAGACGTTTCTTGCAACACGGAACAGCTGGTAACGCGTGATTGTGGTAAACTCCAGTGTGTGACCGGCGTCTTGGCTACTTCTTTCCAAGGAATTGTTCACTGTATAAGTCACTTCTAAATCATGTGTTCATCACGAAATGCAATCGTGACAAGTAGAGTGAGAGAAGGTGAGGTGAAATGGGTTTAACGTCGCGTCCAAGATTATTGCACTTATATAGCGACGTGCATGTACGTGTGTGTGTTTGTGTGGCTGCTTGTACTAGTCCGCACTGATGCCGATTTATAGTGCTAGCCCACTGAGATACCATGTCGCAGTTTAACACGAATGCCCCACTCAGACACATTTTACTGACTCCGAGCCTACCCGTCCTTGTTTTAACCCCTTGATGCCGAGCGCCAGACAGGGTAACAACAAGTACCATCTTTTAACGTCTTTTGGTATGACGCGGCCGGGGATCGAACCCCCGACCTTTTGCTCTCCGGGCGGACGCTCTACCACTAGACCATGTAGGCGGTATTGAAAGTAAGGAGTAAGAAAAGGGGAAGTAAAGGTTCGAAAGTAAAGGGGAAATACAAAAATGAGAGAAAGAAAAATAAAGGGGGGATGTAAAAGAGTGAGAGAAAGTGAAAATAAAAGAGAGCGAGAAAGGGGAATTAAAGGCGATTTAGAGATAAGGGAAGTTCTGGAGTGACAGAAATGGAAGTAAAAGAAGTGACAGAAAGGAAAATAAAAGAATGAGAAAATCTGGAAAAAAGACCGTTTTGAAGAGAGAGGAAGTTAAGTGATAGGAAGGGGAAAGAAAGGCGATCGAGACAAAAGTTTTGCAAAGGAGTGAGAGAAAGGGAAATGTGGGAGACTGAGAAAAGGAGAAATAGAAACGATCGAGCGAAAGAGGTAGTAAAGGTGTGCACAAGAAGTAAAAGAGAATAAAACACAGGGAAAGTAATGCGATAGAGAGAATGAGGAAGTAATAAATTGAGAACGGAAAGTGAATAATTGAGTAAAAGGAGGAGAATAGGAATAACGGTGGGAAAGTGAATAAAGGCGTCTGAGAGAAAGGGCAGAAAGGAGGGTACATAACGTATGGTTTACAATCTCAAGTAATCCCGAAAAGTGGTTTGTCCAACTTATAAAGCGATTCACCACACAGATAATAAAAAAAACCATTGAGATACGTTATAGTGAAACAATTCAGTGTGTCGCAGCATGTAAGGAATTCGATCAAAGCGTGCGAGAGAAAAAACACGTGCAGCATGGACCTACTGGATTCATGGCATGTGAAGTTGAAAGATTTTTCATCACCTGCCCCTGTGGCTAAGTGGGACACTCTGGGTTAAAAACCCAAGCACATACCATGTGCGGTTCCAGGTTCGATTCTCGTCATCCATAATGACAACTTTCATGCCTTGTCTTCGATTTTAGAACGTTGGGCGTTTGAAACACCTCAAAGGAGGGATTACAACGATTGTAAACCAGATTGCAAAGGTTTATACTTCAACAAAAGGGCTCTGCAGGGGAATTCAACCATTTACTAGAAAAACATGGGGTTACACAGATACAAATGAGGTTTACAAGATGCTTGAAACCCTCTCCCTGTGAAATAATGGACTGATCCAAGGTATCGCCGACGCCTATTGTCAAAAAGTAAAACTGGAGATGCACGTGCTGGACGCGGCGGCATATGCAATACCTCGTGATGGGAGATTGTTTGTCATTAGAATAAACTACCACATCGATTTCGAAATAGTGACAGGTCGGTGGATGAGTGATTTTTGCCGTCATTTGGTAAGACCAACATGCATAGCCGAAAAACATATTTCAGAAAACACCAGATAACACAGGCTTGTTGCACGTTCGTACTCTGTTCATGACACAACATGAGTCGGTCTACATGTTTCTCGGTTACCAAAATTACCGCGTCTGGAACCACGTCGTCGGAGTACGATGACACGCAAGCAACAAGTCAACGAGTCTGTCCATCCGATCCATTTAGTCGCCTCTTACGACAAACATGGGTTGCTGCAGACGTTTGCTAACCGTATCCTCCACAACAGCAGCAATTCCAGGAATTGCGAAGAATATCTGACCAGATGACCCGTCAGAGGTGTATTTTCGACGACATCGCCATCAGTGACGCAAGAGTATGGCGTGTAACCAGCAACGAAGAACTGTTTGATTGAAACTGATTGGGGAACAAGAGTGGAAACGCTTTGCAGCAAACTTAAATTGTAAGGTCGACATATTTGGCGACGGCAGCGTAATGATATGGGCGGAGTTCTCCCACACTGGTGGAGCAGTCCTAGTGTAAGTGCAACAGTCGGACACACTGATGAAATCCTACAACCGCGCGCTGATCCCATTATCAACCATGTTAACGTTAACCTTCAACACACAATGTTAGGCCACACAGAGCCCGCATAACAACAGCAATCCTACGAAACTACAATGTACAGGTCCTGCCATGGCCCGATAGAACACGTATGGGAGGAATTAGATAGGACGCGTAAGCCAACCGTATCCCGAACCAGTACACTACAACAGCCTGCACAGAGATATTGAGTTCTCATATCGTCACTTTCCGTGTAATGTCTTCACATTGCACACGTGTCCACTGTGGCCCTGTTAACAATCACCACTCATCAAGTGTTCAGGGGTGCAGTAAATGTGTGATTCTTTTCTTTGAGCAGTACATGGGCTTCTACTACTTGGTCTTAGATCTATGGACTGAGTTAACCCCAAATTAAGACACAATACACGCCGAGCGTTATTATGATGTGTAACATACATATCCGGATATAATCGGGGTATATGGAGTGTGGTGTGGAACAACCCTCCCCCTCTCTCTCTCTGTCTCTCTCTCTGTCTCTCTCTCTGTCTCTCTCTCTCTGTATTGCCATTCCCTTATTTATTTCCATCAGGATATATCTGCTCCATAAATGGCCGCTATGAAGAAAACCTTAGAGACCTTTTCCGTTAATCACTTCATAGAATATTACAGTCGATGTTAACAGATCATATAGCTGTAAGACAGTCATGCATAACTGATGCACAAGAACACATATTGATGAAACAAAACGTGGATCGTGTCGACATTGTGGGCTGAGAGAGGTGAAGACATTAGAGTTCAATGTATCTTTTATTATTTTCCACAGTACACTTCGCTTCCAGGACTCTCAAAACAGCATTAGGGTTCAGTGATTATGGCCGCCTTTAATGAACGAACAATCCCGTCGGGATAAATTGTTGATTGGCATTACTTAGAAGTTGACACGTTTACACGCTATCAACCAAGCAAGACCATCAAATATATTAAGTCGCTTCGGATAAGTTGCTGGCGGTCAATGATAATCCACGGGTTTCTGTCTGATGACTGCATCAGCCAAGGTAGCACATTTCGAGCAATTGGCTTGAATCACGACATCCTCCATACAGACTCCTTGATGCAAAGGTGATCCCAACTAAACGGACTCTACGGCATTGATGGCAGCCACTCCAGCTTCTGTATTTCTGTATCCGCCTAAGCGCGAACAGGCATAGTTGAAAGAATTGTCAACTCGTTCCGTAATGATTCACGTATATTTCCGCCATGTCATATATATTCCAGATGCAATGTAAACACATCGGGACTTGCGGTATTTATAAAGTATGATTGAACACATTTAACTATATCTAGGGTAAATTTTTAGATGCAAGACATGTGTGAAATAAAAAAATAGTCCTAATGGATTCTTTGACCGAAGTATTTGAAGTCATACGCGTACTCCGAATAGTTTGTCGTATTTTCGCACATATTGTTCATCGATAGGGGGACGAGTCGTCTTGCAGGTTACGGAAAGGGGCGAGTGGTGACGAATGCAGCGAACCAATCAAACATCAGATGGAATGTCTCACGGGAATCGGAGTGTAAATGCAATGCTGATCACTTCGAAAACTCCTCTATTGTTTAGTATCCCCTTCAAAGATTTTCGCTCCACGAGAGGCTGTAACTAACCGCCAAGGCTTGAGCAGCTCCAGAAATAGAGGTAGCAAGTGAGCAGGCTTGACATGACCACCCGATCCCTCGTCGCCTTTTACAAGCTGGGTTGTTCAAGACCAATTCTAACCCAGAATCCTCACTGAGTGCAACATCTGCAGCTCATGCCAGGCACCCGCCGACTGTGACTGAATGGGGCTACATCGTAATCTGCTGGTTTGAGGAGCAATGTGAAGCCACACAGGCAGATCCAGAACTAAAGTACTCACGGAAATGAAAAAAACCCTGTTTTTCTCAATTTAAAAATCGACACAAAGTGTTACGTAGCTGTAAATACGAAATGACAAAACAACTCGAAAAGTACTAGTCTGGATTTGCTAGTTTGATCTCAGTGAACAATACAAAATGTACTTTACAGGAGTTAATTTGTCGGCACTTTCAACATTCAAAAATAAAACTAAGTCCAAATTGACATAGCAGAAACAGACTATACGCATTATGCACCTGTTCTCACCTGTCGTCAAGGTGTCTTAGGTCACCTTGATCTACTTACACCTGGTTATGCCCTGTTTCACAATAGTCTGTTTTATTCACATTTTTACACACTTTTACGTGTAAAAAGGCATAAAAACATTTGATTAGCTGTATTTGTGCCACGGGCCAATTAGTACTAATTTAGTTGTTTGAATATTTACATATTTTGTATATTAACTGCATTTATTTAAGATCTGAGGTCGAAAAAACAGGTTTTTTTCATTTCCGTGAGTACTGTAGGAACACTTCCTCCATAATAAAATGGTGATGATTAAAGATTCAACCTTTTCAGAATTATGTCTGAACGAAACCCTTTGTCTGTTTGTACTTTGGAAGATGTGGCCGAGAAACCGATAGTGTGATTCCAGCACCTGAACAATTGCCTCTTCTGAAAGACCACTTCCCGATTTATAAATCTCTTCTCAAATTACGAGAACATTGGATGGACAAGGGGTTGAGTTTGCTTCGGTATGGAGACCCAGTTCAACCATGTCCCCTTTACTAACCCTAACTCAGCAGCGTCTCTGATTGTGTTCGTCCAGTTCTCCAGGATGAACCTAAGCCTGTCTGCCAACTGCCAACTGGACTCATACTACATGCATTGGATGGACAAGGGGTTGAGTTTGCTTCGGTATGGAGACCCAATTCAACCATGTCCCCTTTACTAACCCTAACTCAGCAGCGTCTCTGATTGTGTTCGTCCAGTTCTGAACCTAAGCCTGTCTGCCAACTGCCAACTGGACTCATACTACATGCAAATTAGACACATGTTGAGGCCTAAAACTTAGAACTTTCCCCTTATACAAACTTTTGGCAAATCATAATACAGTGGCTGCAACAACATCCATACTTCCACAGGCACATACCATGCCATGTAGTACATGTCAAATGATGCAATATTTAAAACAAAAGATGCCATGGAGGTGACTTGGATTGACATGGTGTATACAATGAGCAGGGGATGCGGGTCCACAGGTTTTTAATTAGGAGCAAGAACGGAGACTTGCCAATGATAATAAAACATCTTGTTTAATATAATCTATATACTACTCAAATGAAATTAAAGAACACCCTTTTTTCAAATGATTCTTGTTCGAAATCATCTATAGACTACTCAAATGAAATTAGGGGTTTAACGTCGCGTTCAAGATTATTGCACTCATATAGCGACGTGCATGCACGCGTACGTGTGTGTGTGTGTGTGTGTGTGTGTGTGTGTGTGTGTGTGTGTGTGTGTGTGTGTGTGTGTGTGTGTGTGTGTGTGTGTGTGTGTGTTGCTGCTTGTACTAGTCCGGACTGATGCTGATTTATAGTGCTAGCTAACTGAGATACCATGTCGCAGGTTAACATGAATGCCCCACTCAGACACAGTATACTGACTCCGAGCCTACCAGTTCTTGTTTTAGCCCCTTAATGCCGAGCGCCAGACAGGGTAACAACAAGTACCGTCTTTTAACGTCTTTTGGTATGATCGAACCCAGGATCTCCGGGCGGACGCTCTACCACTAGACCACGGAGGCGGTCTCAAATGTAATTAAAGAACACCCATTTTTATTTCAAATGACTCGAGTTCGATTAACCATAGTCATATAATACAATCGATAATATATATTCACAATCAGTCTTGTCCAGACAGAACACAACCGAACTGAACAGAAGTCTACTCTGTCTTGACAATAGGCACTGTTTGTAACTCGCACGGGCATACAGGGACGCATACATATATGTATGTCAAGTGAAAAGAGCTGTTCACAGGTCATTGTACATGTGTAAGAAGTGGAACCGTCGAGGACGCCAATTTGAATGGCCCCCGTTAGTTACCGTCCAACATGTTGAAGTAAATATAGCTGAAATATGGAGTAATTTATTTGCATGCTTTCCAATGAAACTAATTTCACATTGTTTTCTAAATAATTATCCGATTGTGCAATATCACCACTAACCTAATCCTAATTGTGACATAAAGAATTATTCGGCATTTCACTTTAAACGCCTTCTCATTCTAAGTTGGGCCCATTGTCTTCTGTACTATGTTTTCGTTTTAAGGTTTTGCATTTCAACACAGGAGGAACAAAGAAGGACTATTACTGGTCCCAATCGCTAGTTAATCTGTCCTCGCGTGTCAGTCTGGTTATTTATACATCACTTGCTTGATAAAGGTGTGGATACCCGCCCACGTAGGAATATACGGTAATGAAAACGCCGATAAGGCAGCTAAACTATCCCTCAAAATCCCAGAAACAAGCTTAAACTTACCCATCTCAAAATCAGAAATTAAAAGCGTAAACAAGCAAAAAATCACCCAAAAACGGCATAACCTATATCTAAACTCAAATAGCCAAATCAAAAAAGTACTCAGCAAACCACTAACCAAACCAAAAATTCTCCATCCATCAAAACAAATCGACAGAGTAATCAATAAACTCCAAACAGGACACACCAACCTAAATAACCACCTAAAAAAATTAAAAAACATACTACAAGTAACTGCCCACACTGCAAACAACTAGAAACCCCAGAACACGCACTCATCCACTGCACACACTACCTAACACATCGAACCGCATTACAAACCACCCTCAATCTGAACAAGGCTCTCACTCTAGAAGCAATACTAAACCCACAAAATAAACTAGAAAACTTCAAGGCCTTAGGCGTATTCTTAATCAAAACGAAACTAATTAAACGCATCTAAAAACACTATAATCTACCAAATCAAAATTACATAAACAAACAAACATCCACCATCCCCAGCTCCCTTAGTTCTCCTCCCCAATCCCATCGGCATCTATTCCAAATCTCAAAATTCCCAAATTCTATATAAGCAACCCCTAAAGCCCCTCTTGGGTTGCACACACCACTTTCGCCCCTTTCGGAAACACAGTAAATGGCCTGGCCGTGTGGCCTGGCGAAATACGCATCAGTCGGAAAGCGCACGTTAAATCTCCAAAGTAAGTAAGTAAGTAAGTAAGTAAGTAAGTAAGTAAGATAAAGGTGTTAGGATCAACACCGAAACGTCGCACTAATTGTAATAAAGAATTTGTTCATCCATAGAACTCGTCTTACTTTGGTAATTTATCGTTAAGGAAAGGCGTCTTAACTTACGGAGATCCGCACAGCGCTCAGGTGCATCTACCGGGTATAGGTTGTGAAATCCAGTTGAAGTTATATTAACGGATTTTACTTGTGGCCTTGCTGATAACAAGCGGATAGGACTGTAAGTGCAACAATCTACTTGTATGCTTGCTTAAAAGGAATCGTGCTTTTTATTAGCTTATGCATGTATTTCGTGTTTACAAAGACCCATTGCCGAGGCGTATGAGTCACCCACGCAGCCACCCCGCCCTCCACAAACACCATATATGCACACGCTATGCACCCCCACCCCCACCCCTTATACCCAGACACTCTACAGGCCAGGAGAGGTCAAATGCTGATTTGGCTCCAATGTCATACACATACCATGCGTGCGAGACGATATCAACATGGGATTTCGCTTCGATGAAGTTTGACAACAGTGAATCATCATACCTTGTGTTGGTTATGCAATCCCTATATAGCCTCCCTTGTACAAAAGAAACCTTTGAAAAGAGGGTTCATAAATGACAAATGTGTTGAAATATAGGTTTTTATGTAAAGGTGGTTGAAATGGCTTATTTCAGACATATAAAGAGCGTTGGATAAAATTCTATTTCGAATAGTCGATTTTAATTTCCCCTTACAATCTCGTTAATAGTTTACAAGACGATGGTTCAACCTGATTTCATATAGGGTCGGGGCTGGGGTGCTCTGTAACTTTTTACTATACCTTGCGAGGATGTTCTGCTTGATGCCTTGGATTCAGGCACACGAAAATATGAGAACCTACTTGAACTCTCGTATGCCCCTGAAGCGAACACCCGTCAGTCGTTGATCCAAATATCTCCTTACCTAGCCACCCGTCACAACACCTACACCACATAACCTCTAGCTGTAAACAACTCTCACCGCCTTCATGTTCATTGACAAAACATTAGCCAGAACTTCCCCCAACCCCACACCGTCTCCATCCTCCCCACTAACACTAACATTGAATCAAAAATATTCACAATGAAATATGAAAATATTTACATAAGATGTCAATTGAGAGGTAGATTGGCGGTTGTGTTAAACGCGCAGCAAACAAAACCACGTTGAAATTGGGTCAAAAGCAGACACGCATGACTGAGCACCAGGATGTACTGCTATAGTGACTGATGTAGTCCAGCTCGAAAAAGGTCTAAGAATGTACATCGAAACGTCGTTAAATGCAATATACAAGACGTTGATGAAGTTGTATTTTTTCTTATCTACTCACCCACTTATAGAATGCCAATCAGTCAGTGTATAGAGGAATGCACAAAAGATAATCTACTCACGGTTTTATACCGAACTACGGAAGCCCAGTAGTGTCACTGCACTTGTCGCGTATGTTGTTTTGCTAACGCTGGTTTCGGAGACTAAAAAAGAAGACTTTTCACAGACCAAAAAGTAATAATGTAAGTTGATCTCCTAGAAATAGAAATCCGATAACTTATATTTTTATACACGCCCTAATTGTATTATTTAAAACCGCCTTCCGTCAATAGTGTTATTTATTTCACTGTGACCAAGACGTGTTTTACTGTTTGTGATATAACATGACGTTGTGGGCGTGAAGAGTAAAACAAACACATGACTCTGTTATTTCTTTTCAACACTGAAATGTGTGCATGTGCTCTTTTTACATACATGAAATATTTTTAGAAAATCAACACAATAGATATTCAATTCTAAGATTGTTTTTCCTACTTTCACCGTGAGAAAAGATCTAGAATCCTTGCCCTTCCACGTGTCAGGTCCCCGTCATGCAAACGGTATATCAGTCTGTCATACAGACCCTGAAACAAATATATCCAATACAGCCCATGCATGTCTATAATGTTTGGCAAGTATAGATGAAAATGAAGAAAGTCTCAGAGGTCGTTTTTGTTATATTTTATAACTATTATTTAACAACTCTTTTTCTGTAAAATATGTTCATTTCAGAGACTAGATGTTAGTTTAACGGTATACAGGCAAGCGCAGCTCGCCAATGAGTGAGTGAGTGAGTGAGTGAGTTAGCAGGGAACACCAGCAGTCTGATGTTATCTATCCACTTGCGGGGAACTGAACCCACGTCAGCAGTGTGACGAGCAACGATATTATGTACGTCGTCATACGTCAGGATAGACTAACATCTAGTCTCTTAAATAAAAATATTTTACAGATAAACACAGTTCTTAAATCATAATTATGAAATATAATACAAAAAGAGCCCTGAAACTCTCATGTTCTTATAATGCAGTAATCTAGACTTGCCAAATATTATAGCCTTGCATGAGTAGGGTCTGTATGGCTGACTAAGTTCCGGGCCCACTTGCCCAAATCGATCTTAGCGCTAAGTTAATCGTAACTCTCATACATTAACATTGGGTTTACATAACCTTAACACTTAGATGGCTTTGTGCACGTGGGCCTAGGACATCAAACGACTCACCTGGGCACGGGGGCCCCAGGCGCCTAAGGCGCCGCAATTCGCTGTGCAGAGTTGTGCCCCTTGGGCATGTCAGAAACCTATGACTGTGGATTCGAATTCCGGTCCGCCCCGATTACGTTTCTAGGTTTGTCAGCACCATATACGTACTCGTGGGTGTCCCCAAAGTGGTAAACGTCTGAGAACTGCATCACTTTGGCTTTCCTTCCACAAGCTGACACGCCGTAATATAACTAGAATACTGTTGTTAAGCCCTGTTAAACCCAACTCACTCACAAACGGTTGATAAGCAGACACATGTTCGTTGGTTTACACGTAGCCAATCACAGGCAGACACAATAGTCACGTGTCTTCGGGACATCTCTCACAGAGCGATATACTCTCTGTCGAACAGGTTAATTATCAGTTTAAAAAAACCAACGTACATACACCGTTCAGGAGAATATTTTTAAGAAACATTGCATGGCGGTTTAATAGTTAATACAAGATCCGGGCTTTAGTCCTTATTCACATCACGAGAATTATTCATTAAAGCGGGTGGTTTCTGACGACCGCATGTCAGAAAACGTGTAGAATTACAAAACGTACATTTAGAAGGACCCGTGAAGATCCGGGAGAGAATAGGTCTTCAGCAACCCATGCTTGCCGTAAAAGGCGACTATGCTTGTCGTAAGAGGCAACTAGCGGGATCGGGTGGTCAGGCTCGCTGACTTGGTTGATGCATGTCGTCGTACCCAAATTGTGTAGATCGATGCTCATGATGTCAATCACTGGATTGTAAGGTCCAGACTCGATTATTTACAGATCGCAGTCATATAGCTGTAATATTGCTGAGTGTTGCGTTAAACAACAAACAAACAACCAAGAAGGGTTGCGTTTCATGGACTGGTGCCCATTTCCATTATGGATTAATATGTAAGTAGTGAACCTTGTGTGAAATTAAGACAAAGTAATGTAATGATGGGTTAGCAGGACGTCACTGGCGGTGTGAGTGAGTGAATATTATATTACGCCGCCTCAACAACTTCATTGATGGCGAGGTGGTTGAGTAGCCTAGTGGTTAACAATCTCATTAAAATCAGATCTTAGTCCTCGCTCCTGCTAAAAAAAAAGATCTGAGGACATCCCATTAGGGGTCACGTCAGAACGACCTTTCATCCGACCAATCAGAGCGTCGCTTACCAGATCATGAAAGTGACAGTCGGAATGTGATTTCTCATCATGCAGCCTCGAAAACTTTAAAACGGGGTATTCCGAACGATAGTTACCGGCTTAACGATTGAATCTATACAATCTAGACCATATATTAACAATTCGAGAATGTTCTTTTGTTCAGGTTTCAAATTTTTAATCGAGAATTTGTCAAAATATGTTTCGAGGCGTAATCACCAATTTAGTCATTCCATTGGTCGGTCAAAGTTTGCGCAAGGTCGGCCTGACGTGACCCGTAATGGGATGTCTTCAGATCTTTGTTTAGCGGTAGCGATAACTAAGATTTCATTTTAATGACATTGAGTGGTTTAAAGCTTTCGCTTGTCACGCCCGGATTCGATTCGCCACGTAAGTACAATATGTGCAGCCATTTTCTGCGTTCTTCCACCGGGATATTGCTAAACTTGGTGTAAAACCCGATTCACTCACTCACCGGCGGATGTGTTGTTTTGCAGCATTGCATGCTTCATACGGTTAACCGTATATCTGTGCTGCTCGATCCCTCTACTGGAGTGTCCCTTCTGTGTTAAGTTTAGTTTAAAGGGAGAGCGCTGATATTCGGTCTTGCCAAGGGTGTCTGTTGATTGGCTGTATTCATTATACCACGTGGGTGGTGGGTAGCCTAGTGGTTAAAGCGGTCGCTCGTCACGCCGAAGACCCGGATTCGATTTCCCACAAGGGTACAATGTGTGAAGCCCATTTCTGGTGTCCACCGCTGTGATATTACTAAAAGCGGCGTAAAAACATAGTCACTTATTCTGTCATGTGATAGTTCTTGATAACGATTGTCGTTGAGTCGACGTGTTTATAAAGCAGTACAGTTTCCCTACGTTTGGCTGTGGTATGACGTTTATAACGTTAAGTAGAACATACGAGTAGCTGTCTGTTCGTGAACAGGATCAGCCAAGCGCCGCAAGGGCGGGATTCTTGTTCACGAATCGACAGTTACTTATAGACATCCCTACTTTCTCAAACGTAAACGACATTACTACATTTAAACTTTGACAGCGCATTCGTTTGTGAAAAAGTCGTCGTTGCGCGGTGCACGTAGAATATATTATTTTGCACCGTCTCCGTCGCCTTTTGACCTTTACGATGCATGGTACGGGGCTCTTTGCAATTTCTGAACAGGAAAGCATTGGGCAGGAGACGACAGCCTGAACAAGGATATGTATATTTATCTGTGTCTTCGTCGTTATAGATAACATTATGGTTATTTATTAGAGGTTTATCATATTTGCTAAACCCAAAATGTATGTAACCCTCAAGTTATCAAGATTCCTCCCTCTTTCTCCATTATTTAAAGACTTGTCCCTTCCACCCACCCCTGTCATAACTTGCCAGTCCCAAACTTAACATTAGTTTCACACGCATCTGCCATTTGTCAACGTAGCGCAGCATAGTTCCAAGTGAACATTAGCAGCAAAGTAGGTTCACGACAATGCAGGCCCTAATAAAAGACAACCAAGATTTCCATTCGTGAACAATAATAAATCCTTCACAGGTGAGAGGTCACGTGGAAATGCAAACGAAATAGTTGTATCTTGCATGTCGCTCAGACACAACGTTCCATATTCTCACTCACACAGGGGCTCATCTGTCTCCGACTCTCTTTCATCTATGTGTACATAACATGTTTCCTGAAAGAGGCACCGTTTAATATGTTGTAGACTGGTATCTCGCTGCGCAATGGTGAATACGATCAGAGAAAGGGAGTATGATGTATTCTTCTACAAAAGGTAAGATGTCCTGTCATGTGGCAATACGTTTATAATAGGCATTCGTGTTGGTTGTTGGTTGCTTGGTTTGTTGTTTTACGCCGCACTCAGCAATATTCAAGCTATATGACGGCGGTCTGAAAAATAATCGAGTCTCGACCAGACAATCCAGTGATTGATATCATGAGCATCGATCCATGCAATTGGGATCGATGACCTGCATCAACCAAGTCAGCGAGCCTGACCACCCGATCTCGTTAGTCGCCTTTTACGACAAGCATACCCCGTATCTTCACGGGTCCATTCGTGTTGATTGCAAGTAGCAGCAATATGATTGGAGCCCCAATATAATATTTATTTGGCAGTGACCTTGACCTTTAGGTCTGATGTTGTGGTCCTGCTCACTAATTAGTAAAATTGTCAGCCACAACGGGAAAATATCTTTGGGCTAAGGACTGACAGGTAGATTCTATCAAAGTAAAAGCCATACTCACCAATTCTCCAGTCTTGAAAGCACTGGGGTTTCAGAAAACATTTAAACTAGCATAAGATACAAGTGACATTGCTGTGATGCCAATTTGAAACCAGACACCATCTACAAGCTCTACCAATCACTTGGTTTCCTGACGAGAGTCATTCTATGATCTGTGATGCTTCCCATCATCAAACATGATGTTACCTATACATTGTTCAAATTGGCAGCAAAGTGTCTGAATTATGACTTTCATTCATTTATATATTTCAAAATGGAAGATAATTTCATTATTTAATTTGTATAGACTACAGAGTTGACATTATAGAATGTTTGATTTCACTGTTGCTTTTTTTGCACATTTACAGACATATTTGTAATTGTCTCTTTGTTTGGTCCTCTTCTAAGGACAAGAGCTCGAACAGAATGAACACTAAAAGTACTCACGGAAATGAAAAAAACCTGTTTTTTCGACCTCAGATCTTAAATAAATTCAGTTAATATACAAAATATGTAAATATTCAAACAACTAAATTAGTACTAATTGGGCCGTGGCACAAATACAGCGTATCAAATGTTATTATGCCTTTTTACACGTAAAAGTGTGTAAAATTGTGAATAAAATAGACTATTGTGAAACAGGGCATAACCAGGTGTAAGTAGATCAAGGTGACCTAAGACACCTTGACGACAGGTGAGAACAGGTGCATAATGCCTATAGTCTGTTTCTGCTATGTCAATTTGGGCTTAGTTATATTTTTGAATGTTGAAAGTGCCGACAAATTAACTCCTGTAAAGTACATTTTGTATTGTTCACTGATATCAAACTAGCAAATCCAGACTAGTACTTTTCGAGTTGTTTTGTTATTTCGTATTTACAGCTACGTAACACTTTGTGTCGATTTTTAAATTGAGAAAAACAGGGTTTTTTTCATTTCCGTGAGTACTTTTTTAGTCCTGACACTTTGTCATGGACGTTGGATGTACTTACAGTAAACTACGGTTATAACGAACTCTAAAGCACCACTAATTTTAGTTCGTTATAACCGTAGTTCGTTATAAGCATATATACAACATCTATACAGCAAATGGCCGGGACCAAAAATAAAGTTCGTTATATCAGTCAGTTCGTTATAAGTGTGTTCGTTATAAACGTATTTTACTGTATTTAGTTTGTTCAAAGGGTGCTCCATGTCCGTTACTTCATCAACTTTAAACGCAGACCTTTCTTTCTATTCCAAGTGGCGATGACTGTAGACACGTACAGTGTGCTATGCGTAGTGGTTGTTACAGTTGTTGCTGTAATGAGTACAGTCACTTTTGGAGGGTGCTTCATTGTTATCACTCATATTACCTGTACTACGAATTTCTAACTTTTCAAAACTACACGTTTGTTCCGAGATTAATTACGATTGTTCTGATGTACTGGTTACTTCTTTTGGCGATCAGTAAATATTACATGGAAGTTAGAAATCAAATGTGTGTAGTTTTGATTGCGATCTTGAATGATCCAGGGTCGAATGTCTTCAGCATACCATGCTTGCCGTAAAAGATCACTATGCTTGTAGTAAGAGTGATTGGGTGGTCAGGCTCGCTGACCTGGTTGATGCATGTTATCGTATCCCAATTGCGTAGATCGATGCTCATGATGACAATCACTGGATTGTCTGGTCCAAAGTAGATTATTTACAGACCGCCCTGACATAGCTGCAATACTGCTGAGTGCAGTGTTAAACAACAAACAAACATCTAAATACAGCTTTAATTTGAAACAGAGGAAGAAGAGGATTGATACTTTAACAGCACATGCACAAAACTGTAATAATCTCATTTACAATTTCATTTCAATATGTTTATGAAGTATCGACCTGACCCTGCCTGTTCCCAACTTGTACCACATGCTACCAGTAATCCGGGATAAGTCCAACCAACTCACAAATTAGATAAAGCAACAAAACCTTTCCATGTCCAATAGAAGCGCGTTTGAGACAAGTAGGCGGCGCTAGAATTTGGGCAAGCCTATTTAGTTTGTAGGAGGAGAGGGTGTACGCATGGCGTGCATGTGCAGATCATGACAATGAAATGGCAATTCTGCCTTGAACACACGTGTTACTCGTGTAATATCTGCCCTCTGACGTCTGTAAAAGGCGCCATGTGACAGTAGAAGCATGTAAACTGGTGGCAAAAGGTTGGATAGTTTACTGTGGTGCTCTGTGTTGTGTTCTCCTTTCCCTGAACAGCATTCTTTATACATCCTGTGAGGCGCATGACCAGGTTATAAACTGTAATATAGATAAAACACAAAGAGTGAAGTTTGATCTGAAGTTTTATTTTTTAACAACAACACCAACAACTGGTGGCAAACTTTGATTAACTGAATTAAAAGAAGAACCTACCTACTTTTCCCTCTTGCCCTCCCATATCTAACTTTAACCCAACACCATTATCCCAAACAATGATGAAAAGTGTAATGGTCTTCATTCAAAACACGAGAGCCAACTGCATACTTTACCAGACACTGGTGAACGAATGATGATTCCCTTACTTACTTATATTGGAGATTTAACGTGCGCTTTCCGACTGCAGGCGTATGTCGCACACGGCACCCATGTGACCCGGAAAACGGACACAACCAATGATCACGCTCATTACATCTCAGCTCTCTCAAACATGGCTGGCGCCTATCATGCAACGAGGTGACATCGTCACGTTTTCGCACTCACTACACCCGCATGGGCATAAACTACTACAACAAGGACTACAAAGAAAGGTACTACGTCAGCCCCTCAAATCCCATAAAACTAACCCACCTGCTACGTTTCTAAATGTATAACTTTACTCCCATATCCAGAGTCGACCACATTCCCCTTCCACCCCCACCCCTTAAAGTCAGAAGTTGCCCCTAAAACGATATCAAGAACAAATCAATTAAACAAAATTAGCGAGTGTAATTATATAGAAGAAACCCGTAGATGATATACAAATAAATAACAAGAACAAATATGAACATGCCAGAAGAATTAAACAAAGAAGAACTTAGGCCAATACACAATGTCAACAAAATGCGACATAATGCGAAAATGCAAACTTAAGTAGATGAGTGGTGCGCTTCAGTCACTTAGCTCTTCTTTCTTGTCCATATGTATTTGGAAGTCCATCTGAGAACATAACTTTCACAAACGGAGAGACACCTCTAGAAAAAATGAAATGTAAAGGTTTGGTTTGCCCCCAAAACTAAAAAAGACCAACAACAACTTAAACTACATACACATGATCAAATTATCTTTAATGATTCATCCCATCTCAAATCCAGCTTGGACTAAATCTAACCCACGGTGTATTGGTCCACCGGGTCTAGTAGTCACTGATGCCCCCTCTGAATTTGACCCATCCATGTCCACAAGTGTGAGTTCTTGGAGCTCCACAGCAGCGGAGTCACCTGATAGGATTTCTGCACCATCGGGGTCATCCTCAACTCGATTCAACCAGTTCCTGGAACATGGAGTACCCTGAAATGGTTTTAGCTGATCTACGTTGACACTGATGACTGGCTTCTCTTGACTCCTCTGGATTCGGTGGGATGTAGGGGACAGCTAACCTACTACAAGTAGGGTCCACCTCATCCTAACCCATCTGATTCGCCTTAGGGGATACCATCTCCAGACAAAAGACCCCTTCTTCATACGATTTTACGTCAACTTATGGTCATAGTTTATCTCATAGTTTGTATGGTCATTTGCAAACTGAAAGATCCCTTGCATAGTCTCCCTCAACACTTCACATATTCTATCAGGCAACGGTCACTATCAGTTGCAGGTTGGGAACCCACCGTGAGATCTATAAGTAAACTCACTTCTCGACCCAACATTATTAGGTTGGGCGAGTGAGTGCCCTTGCCTTCAGAAGCTATGTACGCCATGAGTAAGTATGATGGCTGGATGTCCCAATCTACTTTAAGGTCCTATTGGGGTAGTTCTGGTTTTGTTAATCCCCAGCAAATTGCCCATTTCTGTGAATAAATGGGACTCGAACTTTCTCCCCTGATCCGTGTGAATCTACTCTGGGCAATGGGCATCCAATCTTACAAATCACTTCTCTAATTTGTCGGCGACAGTTAATACAGTATGATCTCTCAAACGCTTCCTTACATCTGGTGTAATAATCTCCAGCCACCATTATATACTCATTGTCATTTCAACTTATTGGTAAAGGACCAGCAATATCTATGGCCATACATTCCATTTGTGCCCGTACAGTAAACTGCTGCAAAGGAGACCTGTCTCGTCCTGGACATGGTTTTCATCATACACACAAGTCACAAGCGTTTAATCATCGTTTAATGTCCTTAGACATTCCTGATAAAAATAATCTGTTTTAATAGATGTCATTCTTTCATCTCGACCAAAGTGCCCAGCTGTAGGGGAAGTGTGCAAATATTCAAAAATAAGATATACGTCTATATATCCTATGAGGATCCTGACTACTAATAATACATAAACCACAAAGAGTGAAGTTTGATCTAAAGTTTGATCAGCAGCACTGTGAACGGTATTTGTGCAGTGTTTTTGATTGCCTGGCATCTGCGTCAATCGAACAGTGACATTTAAACATGCCAAGATAAACAGAAGTGCAAAGAAACAACGTCATAGGCCGCTTCCAGGGATTTAAATGCAGTGCCGAGCACCGTCACAAGACTATAGGATCAGTATCAACAACATGAGTCAACACGTGATCGGGCAAGGTCGGGGCAACCAAGAGTAACCACCCCCGCCCAAGATCGCTACGTCGGACTGTGCCACCTCCGTAAAAGGACAACCACAGCCACCTCAACCACATCCCAAATACCTTCACAGAATTTCCGACCAAACTGTACGAAACCGTTTAAGAGCAGCAGGTCTGCGAGCAAGATGTCCTGTTCGACGTGTCATATTAAGTTGACAACATCGTCAACAATGACTGCACTGGTGTCGTCAACACAGGGTATGGCCTCAACTGCGATGGAGATACATCAACATCCTCCTACCACACGTCCTCCCAATAGCAACCAACGGCAACGGTGTATTCCAGCAGGACAACGCTCGTCCACATACAGCACGGATCACAAGAGCCTGTCTACACAGCAACAACGTTGATGTTCTCCCCTGGCCCTCCAGATCCCCAGATTTGAACCTGACAAAGCACCTGAATCTGATAGACGGTTACGCTGACGTCAACCACAACCCCAGAGGTTGCAGTAGTTGGCTTTTGCGTTGCAGGCCGAGTGGGCTATTTTTCTCTAGGATGTGATTCGCATACTTGTCTCTTCCATGGGCAGGATATTTCAGGCCGCTATGGATTCCAACGGGGGACATACGCGTTATTGATGGTAGCTGACCTTCATCTTGAACTTTTCCTATGTACCGATAACTGAGATGACTACAATCAGCAAGTGTTCTCTCCACAACATTTTGGCTCAATGCCTTGTACGGTTCCTCGTATAAATGTATTTTCCTACCTCACACAAATCTGGCTTTGCGTTTCTTTCTTCTTTTTTTTTGAAGAGTATATTACAACCACCCCTCCAACTCTGTAATATACAAGAAACCTATTTTATTCCTCTGCTAATTCTCCCATACCCATATCTAACCCAAACCTAACAACATTTCTCCAAAAAAGAAAACTAATATCAGATGAAGAGTGGAAATGCCTTGATTAAGGATATGGGAGCCAACAACATACGCACCAAGACTGACGATTTCCTTACTTACTTACTTTGGAGATTTAACGTGCGCTTTCCGACTGATGCGTATTTCGATTTCCAACCAGGGTAGGCTTATATAGCCGACATGCAGACCATCTGACTTGGAAATGGACACAAACAATGACCACGCTTCTTACATCTCGGCGTTCTCAAACATGGCTTCTGCCTAGCCGAGCATGTAAGGAGAGTTACATCGTCACGTCTTAGAAGTCACTACGCCCTCGTGGGCGAAAGCTACAACAACAAGGACTAAAAGGATAGGTACTACGTCAGCCGCCCAAACCCGCTAAACCTAATCCACCCACAACGATTCTAAATGTATAAATTTACCCCCAAATCCCGAGTCGACCACACTCGTAAGACTATTACGAGGTCGATGTTACAAGTCGATACCAGAATTCTCTAAAAGTCGTTTGGCAAAAAGTTAATTACAACTAGACATGCCAAACCTGATAAGCAAGGTGAAATCATACATTTTCAGGCTCGAGAATTTATTAGCTTATAATGTCATAAAATACACGGAGCATTGTCAAAAGCTAGCATTGCCACTGGCCTGTCTTTATCTACTCCAAATCGTGCCAGAGTATCTCTCCTGACAAAGGCGAGAGGCGAAATCTTCCAGTGATCAAATCCCATCAGTAGGTACTAAATGTGCTATTGAACTCGCCACAAGAACTCTGGTCCATACTCGATTATTTACAGACCGCCGTCATATAGCTGGAAAATTGCTGAGTGCGGCGTTCAACAACAAACCAACCAACCATTGATTGACCGTTTGAGTCTTGATGTTGAATTAAAGAACATCAAAGCTCAGTTTCAAAAGATGACTCTAAATAACTCTATCACATCCGCGACAACCCAAGCCAACAGCATCCAGTGGGAGAAAGTCAAAGCCCTCACCACCAACCTCAAAGACTTCAAGATCAGGAAACTACAAGAAGCCATCCACATCAAAAGACTCCAACCGCCAATCAACCGTGACCAAGGCTATTACATACCCCCGGCGTACCATCAACTCATCAAAGACCCAATCAACCATAATCCTGTTGTTTATAATACTGGCTTCATCCTTTGTTTATGTCACTGACGTCACTGATGATTGTCATCACTACCCTTGTGTATACATAACAGGCTTCTCTACTCCAGTATAACTACATCTGATATCTGCTCTATAAACATTGCCTCCTACCTGTATATATAGAGTTACCTGCCCCTGGAGAGAGAAGACGTGCTTCGACAACCGCCCTTCACGAAGACGATAAATCGCTTCAAAATCAAGTTGAAAATTAGCCATCCATCACCAAAGGTACCACAAACAATTCAAACAAACAGTATTTGAAACGTCTACATTAATCTGTGTTGCGAATTGGGCTTTTATGTGACTTTTAAGGTTGTTTTGAACTTTTCAATGATGGCCCAGTATATCAACGAGGCGGGTGATTTCGTCGATGCAGTTATGACACAACCAAATGTAACGGAATGTACTGGCGATAATTGTGAGCCGTCTGTTGCAAAGAGACCGAGAACTAACAGTGAAGAAACGTTAAACTCTTGTGAACAATCGTCGACACATACGTGCGCGAGTAACGAGGCAAGTAACTCCGACATTCTAGCTGCAATTGACCACATGAGAATTCAGTTTTCGAAACAGTTGTCAGAAAATGAAGATAGGGCGGCCCAAAAGCTTGCTGCTGCGCTTAAGAAGGAAACTGAGGCCTTAAAACGTGATTTTGATGCACAGATAGCAATTCTAGTAGATAAAATCAAACGTATTGAAGGTGATCAAATTGCTGTACGTGCAGAAATAAAGGCCAATAAAGACAATGCTGAAGCCAAAATTAACTCGCTGGAATTAAAATTCTCGGATGTGGTTAAACGGACAAACCCAATGGCGGAACATGAATGTTCAGTAGTTATCAGAAATTTAGCGACAGATAAAAATGAAACAAAAACTTCAAGCGTTACTTGTCAGCTTGTAAATAAACTGATTCGTGAGGAACTGAAATTGACATCAGTGCGGGCAACGCGTGCAGAACGCAAGAAGCGGAGTGATGGCAAACCGGGTGTTGTGGTTGCCAGACTAGAATCACATGATCAACAAAAACTGTTATTGCAACACAAAAAGAAACTGAAGAACAGCAAAGACTACGCGAAAGTGTACGTCGATGCAGCTATGTCCCAAGAAGAACTAATTTCGCGTTCGAACTTACGAACGGTGATAAAGGAGTGTGGTCAAAATAAGAAATTACGTTTCCAAGGTAACCGAATAGTTACAGCAAAAGAATAGGATACTGTGCGGCTAGGGTTGTGGAACTCTTGTGGGTGGTCTAAATATGTAAATGACAATAGTCGTTTTAGAGAGTCAGTTTTAAATGAGATGGACTGCGATATTTTTGGGTTATGTGAAACATTTTTGAAACACCGTGATTGTCTTTGTGTTGATGGTTACAAATGGTATGGCAATAATCGCCGAACTGTAAACGCAAGGGCCAAACGGGGTTCGGGAGGAGTGGGTGCGTTTTTTAAAACAAGTTTTTTAGAAAAATTCAGTGTTACAATATTAGATGCAGAAACAGAGGATATGATATGGTTCAAGATTTCATCTAACTCGGCGAGAGACGTCAATCTTGTGTTGTGCGTTTGTTATCTGCCTCCAGTCGGCTCTTCGCGAGCCACCAATGCAGAAGCTTTCTTCAATACCCTCCTTGAGAAATATTACTTATATCAAAACTATGGAACACCATGCATATGTGGCGACTTCAACGCTCGTGTTGGATCCGAGAAAGACTACATAGAAGGAGTAGACAATATTGAAGAACGTGAAGTAATTGACACTACACTGAACGCTCAAGGCGCATCTTTCATGGACTTTCTCGTGGACGCGAATTTATGTCTGATTAATGGCCGTCTGGGTCAGCAGGATTTTACCTACATTAAAAACGGATGCTCAGTTGTGGATTACATGGTGACAGCACACGAGGACTTGGCCAGATTTAAAGACTTTAAAGTAATTAAGATGTCATCACTTATTACCGGGCCGAATGTGCCTGACGTTGTACCCGATCATTCTGTTCTGTTGTCCGAAATAGCTTTACCTTTGCCAGCCAGGGATGATAGGATTGGTGAGCCATTGTCTGTTTACAGTGAGCAAGAATATAAGCGTTATGATCAATGCAAAATTCATGGTGATTTTTTGTTAAATGAAGATTGCGTTTCACGCCTAAACGATACAATTTGTATGATTGAATCGCATCTTGGTGACCAGCGTGATGTTGACGCTGCATATGACGAGTTTTTGAATTGTATGTATACAGAGCTGGATAAGATTGGGGAAGTTTCCCGATATATGCTTTTTTGTAAAAAGGGTAACTCGGTTTACAAACCTTACTGGTGTGACGCCTTACAAGCTCAGTTGGATACAGTCTCTACTGCCGAACGTGATTGGTTAAAATGTAAATCGCCATTTCGTAGAAAATCACTCAAAAGTGACTATTTATCTAAACGTAAAACTTTTGGCAAAATGCTCCGGGCTCGGAAGCGGTCTTACCAGAGACAACAACAACAAACACTTCTTAATAAATATAAGGATAAGGATTCCAGGGAATTTTGGAAGGCTATCGGGAAAATCGGAATAGCTAATGATAGGAGTACTTCTATCCCCTGGGAAGTTGTGGAAAATGGGACGGTTGTCTCTGATAAGGGCAAAGTCTTGGATAAGTGGAAATCTGATTATTGTAAATTATACAATGGCGACATATATGATCAGTTCGATGATAACCACTTCCATCACGTAGTGGAGTGTGTATCTTCTGATTCCGTTACTTGTACCAGCACTGTGGACACAGGCTCTTTAGATGCATCTATAACACGCGAGGAGGTCCTCCATGCAGTTAATCGTGCTAAATGTGGTAAGGCTGCTGGGTTAGATTTTATACCTGCCGAGGCATTAAAAAATAACTACTGTATTGATGTATTATTGCGCATATTCTCATATTGTTTTAATAACAACGTTTGCCCTAATATTTGGCGTCATAGCTTAATTTATCCTATCAAAAAAGCTGATACCGACCCACGTGACCCATTAGGGTACCGCGGAATTTCTTTAATATCAATACCATGTAAGTTATACGCGGATATTTTAAATACTCGTTTTTCTAGATGGTTGGAATTAAATGATATTTTGGCAGAAGAGCAAAACGGCTTCCGCAGTAAAAGAAGTACAACGGAACACATTTATACTTTATTCTCCATTATCAAAAACCGTAAATCTGTTAAACTCCCAACTTACGTCTGTTATATCGACGCCATGAAAGCCTTTGATCGTGTGAACCGCGACTGTCTGTGGTATAAATTACATAGATTGGGAATAAACGGAAAGTTCTTCCGATCAGTTAAATCGCTATATGAAAATAATAGCTCTCGGGTTTTTATAAATGGTAAAATGACTGAGAGCTTCGCTGTATTTTGCGGTGTAAAACAAGGTTGTGTTCTGTCGCCTATGCTATTTTCTGTTTTTATTAATGATTTAGTTAAAGAAATTAATGATCTGAAATGCGGAATAAAGGTTGATAATTCTATAATCAGTATTTTATTGTATGCCGACGATATCGCTCTTTTAGCACCCGATGAAAAGTCATTACAATCTATGTTAACCTGTGTCGGCAATTGGTGCAAGAAATGGCGCCTTCAAATAAATAGCAAAAAAACAAAAATTGTTCATTATCGTAACATATCCTCTGTTAAGTCATCCTATCACTTTACTTGTGGTGCGGAAAATATAGAAATTGTTCATTCATATAAGTATCTTGGGCTTTGGTTACATGAAAACTTAGATATGAATTATACAGCAAAAGAAATGTCTAAATCAGCCAGTAGGGCACTTGGGGTAATTATCAGTAAGTTTAAAGCGGTGGGCGGCATGGATTATGATGTATTCACTACTTTATACAATAACCTAGTTCAACCAATTTTATCATATGGTTCAGCTATTTGGGGCACCAAAGAATTTAGTTTTATTAACGCTATCCAAAATAGAGCTTGCCGCTTTTTCTTGGGAGTAGGCAACAAAACACCTAATTTGGCAGTAAGAGGGGAAATGGGCTGGTCATCTAACTATACAAAGCAAAAAATTGAGATAGTACGTTTCTGGAAAAGGCTGAGATTGGCAGATGAAAACAGGCTAATGCATATAGTGCAAAGATGGTCATCTAAATTTCGTAAGTCATGGGATAATTCAGTTAAGAAATTATTCGATGTGAAATCAATTACTTCTGTTATAACTAATTTATTATCTTGTGACTTCGACCATGCTAGAAATATACTCATCAATAAGGATAAGGAATTATGGTTGGAACAGCTCTGGGATGACAGAGGATTAACAAATGGTATTAAGTTAAGAACATATCGACTGTTTAAAACGTCTTTAAGTACCTCCAAATATGTCATTAATTTAGCCAACAGAGAACTTCGTAGTATATTTGCTAAATTTAGATGTGGCACCCTCCCTCTGGAAATTGAACTCGGTCGTTTCTTGAAACCAAAAATTCCCTTACATAATCGTATTTGTAAACACTGTAATACAAACAGTATCGAAGACGAGGTTCATTTCTTAACAACGTGTAATCTTTATGTAGATCAACGAGAATATGTTTGGGGTTACGCCTCGTCTCTTTGCCCAATTTTTTGTCTCATGACCCCTATAGATCAAACCACATTCCTTATGAAGTGCGATAATTTATCCTATTCTGTGGCTGCACTAATTAAATCCATGTACAAACGTAGGTTATATAACAACTTGTCATAAACCAATTCTAGTATTGTATGCCCCTGTATATTTTATAAAACATGTCATTGTATAGCAATGCTTGTTATAAATGTACGAGTATTATACTTTTATCACTTATTTTGTGCACCATTAATAAATTCATCACTGTCCACTATAACTAGTTTAGCACTTGCAGTGCTTTTAAGAACATTAGTGTCTAATAGGCCCACGTTGGCCGGGCGATGTATATCTTTTAATATATTTTATTTCCTGTATAAACTGATGTAATTTTATGTATACACCGCTGGACACTTAAATAAACCATTTTTCTTCTTTCTTCTTCTTCTTCTATATACTTGTCAACCACACTCTGTACATCACTTGCTTCATAACGTTGTTAGAACCTACACCGAAACGTCGCTCTCAATTGAAATAAAGAAGTTGTTCATCCATAAAGTCTAATCCTTACTTAGTACTCCAACTTCTAATGCCCATCAAAGAAGTAATTCTGTATTTTATCGATAATGCCAATAGAATTCTGGCCCATATGGGACGTAATTCTCCACGGCGAGTTGCGGTGCTTTAGATGACATTCGAGTACATCCCTGTTACCCGACACCGTTGTACTGGGTTTGTTATATTGGCGGTCGTGACTCAGGTGTGCTTAGACATAGGTTGAGGTGACTGACTGCGTATCTCCGCCCTCGCTAAGTGGGGGTTATAGGGTCGAGACAAATGTGTCTTTACATACAATATATCCAGTTTCCTGCCTTTGCAAACTGACACGTACCAGCCGTGTGTAGAGACATACAGCGCCACAATGGTAAGTCAGCCGCTATACTACAGCATCTGACACATGTAATGCACCATTCCTCGATATATGAATGCATTCCATTACGCTGCAAAATCAAAAGTACAACATCCACGAAATCAAAACTATATATTGACGCACGATCGTGTCAGTAACTAACACGATTATGCGTCAAAACATAGTTTTGATTTTGTTAAAATAGATATACTATATGAAAGAGGCATTTCCATCAAAGATCTCATTGATTGGATATCATCAGAGTACACGTGTTTTGTGTGTTGTTTAACGCCGCACTCTGCAATATTCCAGCTTCATGACGGCAGTCTGTAAATAATCGAGTCGGGACCAGACAATCCAGTGATTGAAATCACGAGCATCGATCCACGCAATTGGGATCGATGACATGCATCAACCAAGTCAGCGAGTCTGACCACCCTATCCCGTTAGTCGCCTCACACGAGCATAGATTGCTTAAGACCAATTCTAACCCGTGTCTTTACCGGTTTGAGTACATCTAGTTTAGACGAGAATCGTTAGCAAAATATCATCGTGTGTGCGTGCGTGCGTGCGTGCGTGCGTGCGTGTGTGTGTGCGCGTGCGTGCGTGCGTGCGTGCGTGCGTGCGTGCGTGCAGATATAGAAGCATGTAATCAAGCAATATCAGGGGGAAGGGGATCCGAATTTTTGGGGGGGTCAAATCTTCACAAGGTTTCTTCTGCTCAAAGCCCACCACATTTTTATAACATGTATCATGCTTTGCGAAGTGATTGCTCAATTTCAGTAAAATATACAAAATCAATACTCTTTGGTACTCAATATACGCACCCAATATTATATTCTATATAAGGGTATTCTACTATGGAAGCGTATTAGTGCCACAGTCTAAAAAATGTGAACATCTAGGTGGATAACACTTTCATCTGCGGAGATAATACATTCATCTACAAATGTGATATCGCACGTATTGTTACTCAGACAGTGATATTGTCTTGCAACCCCAGATAGATACTAGTATAAAAAAAACATTTATACTTTCATTAAAGGGTATCACTTCATTACTTTTAATTTAATTAAATGTTTGGGAGCATGTTAGTCGTTTATTTTTCATTTGGCCTTATCCGTATTTTATATTCTACTGAGATTTTCAAATTGTGAAACTATGAGCGCTAAAACAAATACACTAACCATAGAGCTTCATAGAAGGATTACGACTATTGGTTTCATAAATAGGATTTTTTATAGTTTGAGTGATTCTCACTCCTTCATATTCACGTTATTCCTCTCAAACATATTTCCGTAATGGCGAAATCATGAGAATCAACATATTCGAGTGATTTCTCCCACTTAAACCATGTTGCAGTTGATATACATGTATTATTTCGCAAAAAGTTTGAATATTGGAAAAGATGATGAAAGAATCATCTACCTAGATGGTATGTTTCTTTTAGACTGTGACACTGATACGCTTCCATATTCTACATGTTCTTAAATGCAGTGAAAATATGGTAAACCTGCGACATGAGAAATCATTCTTTAGCTTTGTAACTTAGTGTGGGTTGTGATAGCCCAGTGGTTAAAACCTTGCCTGGTCACAAGCTATACACACAACGCTGCATGTTTCGATTCCCCTCATGGTTACCATACTAAGTGTTTCCCGTCAGGACATTAACTGGAATCTTGTTAACATGGGAAAATTCGACCAAAAGTTACAAATATTTTATTACCATAAATGATATATGTTAGGAATATGTTTCGTGTAAACACGTTTAAATGCTAAGGGTCAAATTGATAACGCTATTTGACCATAAATAGTTTTGGGCTAGTTTCTCTTGTTGTGCTGGTCAGATACAGTTATAGAATTTTTTTTAACCTTTATCAGTATTTTCGGCTATAACTGTCAATAATAACTGGTCGATAATTCATCTTAACTTATGAAATCACACGTGACCCGTGAAGATCCGGGGTAGAATAGGTCTTCATGCAGCAACCCAGGCTTGCCGTAACAGGCGACTATGCTTGTCGTAAGAGGCAACTAACGGGATCGGGTGGTCAGGCTCGCTGACATGGTTTATGCATGTCATCGATCCCAATTGTGTGGATCGGTGCTCATGACATTAATCATTGGATTGTCTGGTCCAGACCTTATTATTTACAAACCGCAATCATATAGATGGCATATTGCTGAGTGCGGCGTTAAACAACAAACAAACCAATGAAATCACAACTGCAATGTGTACATCCCTGTTATACAAGTAACTGGTCAAAAATTCTTCCCTAGTAAACTTTACATTATCATCAATAAATTATGTCAGCCAGTTTGGGGTGATAAATCCATTTATATCAACAGTTGATTATAAACGTTAATAGATTCTGGGGGTGATAAATAAATTCCTGCATATTCATTCAGGTATTGCGCTATTGTGTGTGTATGGGGGGTGTGGGGGGGGGGGGGGGGGGCACAGGTGTCTCTGCTTAGCGATCTCCAAATCTCCCGCGTTGATAATATTGGCAAAAGCGGCATAAAGCATAAAGTACCACCGTCCCAATTTCCTATGAGATAAAATAAAATGTCAATGCAGGAGAATAGGCGAGGTGAAATTGGGTTTAACGTCGCGTCCAAGATTATTGCACTTATATAGCGACGTGCATGCACGTGTTGTATGCTTAGCTGTTTGAATGCTTTGAGCGGGATTTTTATGCGGATGTGTGTGTGGGTGTATCGGTGTGGGTGTGGGTGTGGGTGTGGGTGTGGGTGTGGGTGTAGTAATATACAAAGTTGCAACTAATTTTTCCTTTCTTTTTTTTATATATTTTAAATGTACCATTATGTAATTAGTGTCTCGTAGGCCAACTGTCCGGGTCCTGTTTTTTTAATGAAATGTTTATATGTCCATATATTTAGTACTGCAGCATGTGACACTTTAATAAAAGAATTTTCTTCTTTCTTCTTTCTTCTGTGTGTGTGGCTGCTTGTACTAGTCCGGAGTGATGCCGATTTATAGTGCTAGCTCACTGAGATACCATGCCGCAGTTTAACATGAATACCCCACTCAGACACAGTATACTGACTCCGAGCCGACCAGTCCTTGCTTTAGCCCCTTAATGCCGACCGCCAGACAGGGTAACAACAAGTACAATCTTTTAACGTTTTTTTGTATGACGCGGCCCGGGATCGAACCCTAGAGCGGACGCTCTACCACAAGACCACGGAGACGGTCAGGAAAATAACAAGTCTTGATTACACACCAAAACAGATTCCATTGGCGTTAGGGCAAACTAGCTGTGAAAATTATATGAATGTAACGTGAAAATCTTTGATGACACCAGGTGTTAGCGAAAAGTGTAAGCATGTTCTGCCCTATCACACAATTTGCCAGTCACACAATTTGCATGAAAAAGTAAGTATTTGTTGCCTGACGCCATACAGCAGTCCCTGCCATACGATGGGGCCTGTATAGAAATGATGTAAGCAATGAAGCTAACCTTATTTAATTGATATTCCACCTGTGCCTAGCGGGTCTATACATTGTCACAAAATAATTATTGATATCTCAACAAATACCCTATCACGGGGCGTACGCACGCAAGGATGCACTTTATGAATACCGTTGGCAGCAGGTGGACTTAATTGGATTGATTTAAGCATCTGAGATATATATAAAATATCCTCTATCTGATTGGACGTCTACACATATACAGGTACTTTTCGAATAAATAAATATTATCGTTTGAATAAATAAATATTATCGTTTCTCTCTACGGCACATCTGAAAACATTCCTCACCTGATACCATTTCATTGTAAACTTGGAAGAGGATTGTTGATGATTTGTGCATGTAAAATAACTGTCATTTTCACTGGTTAAACAACTAATTTTATATAATAAATAAACGACGAGTGGGAGTTGTTTATCGTACAATAAAACACTGCAGGGAGAACAAACCATAAGGGGCACAGACCGAGTTATTTATTCACGCTGCAGTTTTTTGTTTACGATAAACAACCCCCACTCGTCTTTATTTCTTATATGAGATGTCAACATTATGGACAGACTATTTAAGGATATTGATAAAATGTACAAGCTTTAAAAATCACAATAATGATGACTCCATGAATGAATCCAACCTCGGCAATGTCGGACAAGTCCATTTTATGAAAAGGTGGGTTAAGTTTGGTATTTCCCGCATATTCTCACAATCCACATGGCGATTATTCTAATACCGATAGTAATTTTTGTATGCGATTTCGATCGTTCGGCCATTGCGTTTATCTGCGTACCCCAGCTACATCTATGGGGAACAACTCAAAATGACGTCGTCCAATATAATTGTTTCGTAACATCAACATTACATTTTATCAGTTTATCTACATCACCTAATTACGATTACCTGTCTGTTACCTAAACCATTTGTGGGTGGACACCAACTAAATACTGTTCAATGCGCTGTTAAACCAATTTTTGGGTTCACTCTTCACTCCCAACTCCTCTATAAAAAGGGAAGTGAATTGATGTCAAATACCACCTATGGGGCCTGAATTAAATCATAAACAGTTTTTTTTCCACAAAAATGGGGTGTTTACTGTGTATTTTATAAAAATGTGATTGCTGGGCTCCCCCTGTCCGAGAAACACCCTTTAACGCCTGGGTGGGAGTGCAGCCACAGTATGCCTGATTCACTCATTCAATTCAAAACGACCCCATTACATTTCAGTATTGTACACTGATCCTGGTCTGGTGATGATAACACTGTCTAACATTATCAGTCTGAGTTATCAGTAATCTACTGACCCGCGGGCCTGACATATTTCTACTTCTAGTTTGCCCGAGTCAGACAATCATGAATATAGCATGATTACAAAACATGGCGACAACTCGATGCAACTCTTAAGACGTACGGGTTATACGGTTTTAGACTAACATCTAGTATCTGAAATGAACATATCTTTCAGAAAAGAATAGTTGTTAAATTATCTCAATAAAAATATCGTAAAAAGGAGCCCAGAGACCCTCTTCAGTAACCTATAGACTTGTCAAACATTATAGACTTGCATGGGCTGCATTGGATATATTTGTATCAGGGTCTGTATGACAAACTAATACACCTTCATTAATATTGATCACTGTTATCTATGTGGGCATCATATTTCTGGTCAAACTGCCCCTCCCAAGTGGAAAGTATACAGAGACTCTACCAATACATTATTAACGTATGAAATATTAAAATGTGAATTTGTTTATCCCACCCTAGATGGTCTTTTTGGTGGTGGGAGGGGGTCTGGCCAAGAGGGAAAATGGATTTGAGGTAGGGGTAGGAGTGGATGTGGACCCGGGGGCAACTGGCAGGGGGGGATAGGCCGGGTTTGGGGAAGGGGTAGGGCGGGGGGAGGGGGGGGGGGGGGGGGGGGGTGCGCTTGGCCCATCTATGAAGAACGCTGCTGTACAAAGGTGCATGTTGTAATTATTGCAGATATGTCACAAATATATATGTCATGCAAGACGCATGCTCACTGTGAATATATATTGTGTCTTGAACATGAGCAAATTTTAACCGCAAAATGTAAACTTATACACTGCAAAGTCATGTTGTTTGGATTGTTTTTTATCTTTTTATTTTAAAACAATAAAGGAAACTCTGCCAAAAGGCAGAGTCGATTGTATGATTCCGACTTTATCATTAACATGTGTTCATGAATCACTATCAAATAGTGATGATTCCAGCCAGGTGTTCAAGATAAGGTGAGCGTATCCTGCCCCACCGGTGCCACCATCACAAAACACATGCAAAGGCAAGTGAAGTGTCCACCTAAAAAAACAAAACAAAACCATGGGAACGTGGTACACGTCAAAATAGGGAATAATGAAAATAACGTTCGGTGGTTATATGTGAGATTCGCAAAAAATATGAGCAAAGTATTTTATGAAATCATAATACACCCAAATGACGCTGATCAATTTACCAACGGATTCCTTAACATGAAAAGAACAGTATTGTTTAATTTTGAAATAACGGCCCATATTTCTATTGCCGTCCGCATGACTCTTCTGAGGGAAATGTAAGACACAAACCCCAACCCCCCAACAAGTATTGACAAATAAATAATAAAAATAATTTATAATATATCTGTAATTCGCCTTATTACCCACGTGATGAAGACAAAACAAGGGGGATTTTTCATTTATATACTTCAGTGTGAATGACTGAGTTTTCTGAATTTGAGAAAAGTGATGTTTTCATTGCACTGAACGAAAAATTTGATATTTCACAACAGTTAACATAACACTTTGACGGACCTATTGTCATTCAAAAGTTACCTCCCGCAATTTGTCTCCCTTTGCCGTAAGTGTCTGGCAGTACACCAACTGTTGACTTTCTTTTAACGTAAGTTCCATTGATATATTTTTCGTTATAGACTGTAAATTTCTCATTTAACTCGTCAATCGCGACTGTTCGATTCGCAAAGCCCATATTTGTGACCTGACCAGCGTGTATTCCTTCTCTTCCAACAGCGGCCTCGTATAGCTTTCAAGAATATTTTTAAAGGTTTTTTTTACATAATCATATCCAAATGTATCATAAAGAATTTTAGTGACCTCAAATTTTTTTATTGCTTTTGTTCATATGTTTTAAGATTTTGCAAACTCGGAACTACTTTTTACGTCGCAATTACAAAGGGGCTGTGAAACATCCCTGCGTGTTAGGTAGTGAACCTGTACGTTTCAAGGTTTTACATTACACAAACAAGTATTTAGTAACTAGGACATTCCGTGTGCCTCGAAAAATGTCATGTGACGGGAGGAAGGAGATATTTTCACTCGACACATGAAATATCCTCTTTTAATCCGTGTGTCGTACAAGGCTGATCTCCTTTCATTCGTTTTGAATTGATAACTGTGACCTCCGTCACATAAGAACTTTTTTCATTCATAAAAAAAAAATCACGTGACGTCATTCATTTTACAAAACGTTTTACAACCACGAGGCAGAACTGAGGGAATTTCATTAAAGCTAGAGACATTTAAACCAAGCGAGACAGTCACACGCTTCAAATTAGCTTTGCATTCTATTTAAGTTATGCATATAGAGCTGCTACATTTGCAATGTAAGATTCGTTTGTTGTTTAACGCCGCACTCATGCATCAATATTCCAGCAATATGACGGCGGTCTGTAAATAATCGAGTCTGGAACAGACAATCCAGTGGTCGACATCATGATCGATCCACACATTTTAGGTATGATGACATGCATCGACCAAGTCAGCGAGTCCACCCGATCCCGTTAGCTGAAGACCTATTCTACCCCGGATCTTCACGGGTCCATTGTACATGAACAGTAGAGCCGGTGTGACGCGGGACTATGTGGAGAACGATGTTATTCACCATGTTGAAAGTAATAATTACTTTGTAGACTTTTTACACAATTTGAGATGGAAAGTTATTCATGTGATAAATTACTAAATAACTTTGGAACTTTTGAAATTGTGTTCATTTCAGAACATACATATTGTGAAAGGAAGATTTGGAACTGACTATCAAATCGGTGACTGTACATTTATGGGGCATTTAGTGAGTGAGTGAGTTGGGTTTAACGCCGCTTTTAACAGTATTCTTGTTATATCACGGCGTGTCAGCTTAATGTGGGAGGAAATCCCGAAGTGATGCAGGCCTCAAACGTTTACCTCTTCGGAGAAACCCTAGAGCACGGGTATGGTGCTGACAAACCAAGAAACATAATCGGGGCGAACCGGGCTTCGAACCCAGAATCATAGGTTTCTGACGTGCCCAAGGGACGCAACTCTGCACAGCGAATCACGAGCACGGGAATGGTGCTGACAAACCAAGAAACATAATCGGGGCGAACCGGGATTCGAACCCATGACATGTCAAGGTTATGTGCAAGAACTGACAATTGACCAGCCAAAAGATCACCAGATCAGAACATTTTTAAATGCGATGTTTCATGAAAGTTCGATAAGTACTATTTCATAGTGATAACCCTTAATGTAAAAACAAATTATTATCTATCACTTCAACCCTTAATGTAAATAAATTACATTAAGAGTATTTTTTACATAAAGAGCTGTAACAAGGGTGAACCTGCAACCCTTAATGTAAAATATTTTTACATTAAGAGTATTTTTTACATGAATGGTTGTAACAACGCCTATTCCATCTCGTATATTTCAAACTAAGCTGCGATACATACATATCCTTCAATTCATCATAGGCTACATTTTAGAATCAAATGACAAATGGTCGTTAAGGTATGAGGCAGTATTTTGTTCGCTCACAGTTTCCGAAAAGCTGCTAAATAAAAAAAAATCTTCACGCAGTACTTTTTTCGATGTAAGATAAACAGCAAAGAAAATTGCTGTTTTACAACCCGGACAACACTTAGCGGTGTCTTTTGTCAAACCGGTTTAATTTTTTCAGTTACATGTACACCATCAGATAAAAAATCTAATGTTCTACATTTCTGCGTGATTTATAGACGGAGACAGATCCAGTCCCGCGCGCAGTGCAATTGTCGCACAACCTTATCTTTTCAGATCTTATGAAAATGTGCGTCAGAAATATAACTCGGCATTCAACGGATTATTTAAAACTCAACCCAGCCTCTCCATAGAAACATTGTAACCATGTCAAAGGGTATCGTGTCACCACCTGTCTCGATTAACGCGACATCGTCGCTTTCCAATCTACACCGCCGAAATAACGTGGAGATATATTGCTGGTGCGTCGTGATGTGATTCCTACAGCATTTACGTTCATTCTGCACGTGCAAATACAACTGAGATCCACATCCCAGAGATCAACTGTCTGCGTCATAAAAGGTCACTAAAAGGAAAATGACATCAGCTATTTCAACAATTATTTCCGGTCCGCTGACATCAATAAGCAATTCTTATTTGCCCAAAGGTTAATCTGTTGAATGTTCTATATATAGACTAAAAACACCGCCGCAAGAGGTACAACGGCACCCAAATCCATTGGATTCCCATTATTTACCGGTGTGTCACGTGATATGTGTTTACGTTTTGTCTGCACGTGATTTACGGCGGAAGTGTCTATCGTAGTTATTTGAGCTGATTATTGTCCTCGGGTATCGCTCACACAACTGCTGCTGGTTTATTTGAAGATACAGTGTTATTGTTCAACTTTGTGTTATTAATGTACAGAGCGCGCGACACCTGTTGATCGTCACAATACAACACGGACCCGTTACAAGTTAATTGTACGATCACTTGTCACACGCGAGCTTCCTCTGGGACAGGTTGATTGACAAGGGATGTCACCTCGGCTAGCTCGTGAGTATCACTTAACAAATGCATACCTGCTTGTCCGAGAGCCAGTGGTCATTGTTTGTCAGAAGTGACCATTAATAATTGTGTCTGGGTCAGATTTTAGATTAAATTAGAAAATGAATAATTCACCAGTTGGTTTAGCGGTACTAAGAGTTAGACGGGGCATAGTCACTGTCTGCTCCTCCTACACGAGGACTCGGGTCATTTCCCGACTGTTCTCCCTTCCGTCATCCGGAGATAACATCAAACATGAACGCTTTTGATTATTGCGTTAGGTTTGTAATGTTTCGTATAGAGTCTAATTTTATTATAGTTTGTATAACTTTGTAAAATATAATTTTATTATAGTTTGTATATCTTTGTAAAATATACACCGTACAATGAATGATGATTATCTCCTTTTTTGTGTGTGGCATGGTGTTTATAGCCTGGGCCTCGTTCCTCAAAGCAATCATAGCGCTACAATGATCTTAAGCCTATGTTAAAGTATGGGACTTACGATCACCTTAGCGCTAAAATTGCCTTGAGGAACGGGGGTCCTGGTGTTTATGGTCTGATGTGTTTGTTATGTATGTCAATGTGTAAAAGTCCCGTGAAGATCCGGGGTAGAATAGGTCTTCACCAACTTATGCATGTATTAAGAGGCGATAAACAGGATCAGATGGTCAGGCTCGCTGAATTTTTGATGCATGTCATCGTATCCCAATTACGTTGATCGATGCTCTTAATGTCAGTCACTGGATTGTCTGGTCCAGACTCGATTATTTACAGACCACTGTCATGTAGCTGGAATATTGCTGAGTGCAGCGTTTAACAACAAAAAACAATGTGTTAAATCAGTCAATGTGTAAAATGACTTCAATATTGATTCATATTTATATTTATATACAGTAGGTATCTAGTATCTGCTCAAATGCGGTTTTATTTGTTCCCTGACAAGTGGATTTGTTCCACATTCGAGTTATCAATCTCAACTCCTGGGGAGTATACAACCCAAGCTGCCTACGGGCGCAAGAGCGTTTTAACATCCACCTCACATAAGGTACCCATTCCCTGCTGGGTGAACAGAGGCACATTTGAACTTAGTCACTTGCCCGGGATGACACCACTTTTGACACTTGTATTTTAGGTGTATGTTCGTATTCGTGTTTCCACCAATTGGTCATCTACCATCGGATCACAAGGCTGAATAACAACCCGGTCACTTTCAATTTACAAAATGGCAAAATATTTCAGTCATTTTGTCAATGTATGTAATTGTGATAACAAATTCCAAACATTTCGATGTTGAATTTCATCACCCAGTGACTGCAAAAAATTTGATTAAAACAAAAGTCTTAAAGGGGGGGGCGGGGAAGCTTCTAATCCTGGCATAATTAGTCTATTTTGGTGTTTTAAAGCCCTCTTGAAGTTCTTTATAATTTGTAGTCAATCTGACAGATTTTTCAGTCAATTTGTAAAATGACTGAAATATTTAGGCCTTTTGTAATTTGCCTGAGTGAATCACATTTACACACTGACAGATTGTACACTGATTTGACTGTAACATATATATGTCAGTCAGTGAAATAGTTTTCATTATGTTTGATATGCAAGCCTGGTCATTTTGGATATGGTACCACTTTCTGGTAACCATGGTAATGCTTTGAAAATCCCGACTTTCTGGAGGTTTCTGTTGTCATCTTTTGTCAGTTTTGGGTCATTACTTAAAGATAAACACAAGGCCCAAAGACATTTATGACATTTTGTCAAGCTGCGGAAGAACCTGACAAGAGCTGAATTTGTGTTTTTGATATTCAAATGCTTTCCAGTTGACTGTGTTCCAGCAATGCATGGAGTCTTCCTATACATGACATCCTGACCTTGTCAGCTGTCTGACAGGGTTACCGGTAGTCTCTCAGTCATGTGGTCAAAGGTTCAAATGCCATCTTGGTGCTCTGGCATCTTATGGCCCCTACATGTGGTGTCATTAATTACCCCTGTGTATTACCACCAGAAAAGATGTAGATGAAGACCCCCAGTTAAACTCAAGGAAAGGTGTGGATGGATTACCTCCATGAAAGAAGTGGATGAATTACCTCCATGAAAGGTGTGGATGGATTACCTCCATGAAAGAAGTGGATGGATTACCTCCAGGAAAGGTGTGGATGAATTAGCACCAGTAAAGGATGGGATGGATTATCTCCAGTAAAGGTGTGGATGGATTATCTCCATGAAAGGTGTGGATGGATTACCTCCATGAAAGGTGTGGATGAATTAGCACCTGTAAAGGTGCGGATGAATTATCTCCAGTAAAAGTGTGGATGGATTATCTCCATGAAAGGTGCGGATGGATTATCTCCAGGAAAGGTATGGATGGATAACCTCCATGAAAGGTATGGATGGATTACCTCCAGGAAAGGTGCGGATGGATTACCACCAGTAAAGGTGTTGATGGATTACCACCAGTAAAGGTGTTGATGGATTACCACCAGTAAAAGTGTGGATGGATTACCACCTGTAAAGATGATGATGGATTATCTCCATGAAAGGTGTGGATGGATTATCTTCATGAAAGGTGTTGATGGATTACCTCCAGGAAAGGTATCAATGGATTATCTCCATGAAAGGTGTGGATGGATTACTTCCATGAAAGGTGTGGATGGATTACCTCCAGGAAAGGAATGGATGGATTATCTCCATGAAAGGTGTGGATGAATTACCCCCATGAAAGGTGTGGATGGATTATCTTCAGGAAAGGTGTGGATGGATTACCTCCATGAAAGGTGAAGATGGATTACCTCCAGGAAAGGAATGGATGAATTTTCTCCACGAAAGGTGTAGATGAATTAGCACCAGTTGGGTGTAGATGGATTACCTCCATGAAAGGTGTGGATGGATTACCTCCATGAAAGGTGTGGATGGATTACCTCCATGAAAGGTATCGATGGATTATCGATGGAAACCGTTCAGTATTTCTTCAACAAACTTTGAGTTTCCATGGCAACAAAATATATATACATAACTAGCTGATATATTCACGACAAGTATTTATCAATGCGGTGTAGAACGAAAGCTTTGCAAGTCTTGCTTAGTTTTCTTTAGGAGTGCCACACCTCATGTTAGCTTACCAAGTTGCCGTGCTACCTCCTTTCAATGCCTGTCATAATTTAGTGAAGTATTACGGTGTAGTCAAACTGCTTTAGCATATAAAGCGCCATATTTTGTTTAAAGGTTGTTGTTGGTGATTTTGTAAATTCGGATGGACCATCCACTCAAAACACTTAGACTGAACCCATGCCGCTTCACTTAATATATATGCTAACATCAAAGAGTTCATATTTTATTTTGTTATGGTAGAATGGAGATAAGCATTCTGTGTTTTCAATGCAGAGCTATGTTACCTGTAGATTAAACCAAGCTATATTTAACATTTTAAACCTCATGCTGCACTTTCGGTTCCAAATTCCACTAAATCTGCAGGTAACCTATCCCTCCATTGAAGACACAGTATGGTTATCCCCTAATTCAATGGGCACTTTGAATTATCAACAAATTGTTTGAATGAGGTTGATCAATATAATTAACTTGCCATCACATGATGAAACACATTTTCCTATCTGTCATTACATTTTCATAAAGGATCATTGCTTGCGACACCTGAATCATTCAGAACCGAAGATATTAACCACCTTAATTTTGTGTGAATTACTGTGTGAATTTTTATCACCCTGGCCTATAATTCAGGGGATATAGTCAACGCCTTGTCTGTCTTATTATTTCATTTCCGGAGCACAACTCGAAAACCAGAATTTTTCAACAAAAATTGGCACATATATCAAACCGATCCTGAAATGGTACCTTTTGCTACTTATGGATATAAGACATTTTTATTTTTCTCTATTTCCATGGAAACAAATTGTACTTAGTCTCAATAGGGGGTGGATTTTATTTCCGGAAGCATAACTCAAAATCTTTCCATCTTTCATCAAAACTTGTCTGTATACTGTAAATCTTGAAATTAACGTGAGCGGGAATTAAGTGCGAGTGGTCTTTATTCGCATTAATGAAACTTCGCATTTATGTCTCCAAAATGACAATCAACAATGACGGCCTCACTGTGGATAGTGGAAATACCAACTTGAATATATACACAAACACGGTTTATTGAGCAGCAGTTGTAACAAGGCAATAACTATGCCATTAGCAGAATAGGAATTACGCAGTGGGCGTACCCACCCATGTCAAACTGGGCATCATTGACCACTCCAATCATTGAACTGTTGGTCCAATTATTTAATTGCCTTTGAACTTCCTCAATGCCAGTCAACAGAATAAACATATACACTGTGTGTCGTTTCTGGAGCAGAACTAAAAAACTATACAACATTTTTCATCCAAACTTGGTACATGCATTAATCGAGGGCTGAAGTGGTGCCTTTTGCTGTTTAGGAATTTTACGCCAAAAATCTTTTTCCTGTTTCCATGGCAACAATTTTGAATTTCACTTTCATAGTGGTGTGTTTGTCCAGACCGTATCTCTAAAAGTAATAGGAATTCTTTCATGAAATTGTGCACACACAAAGACCAGGTTGTCAACCGGTGCCTTTTGGTATTAAGGGATTTTCAGAACTTATATTGGTTCCATTTCCATGGCAACAAGTTTGTCTTTGACTATGTTCATATTGACATAGAAATACAAAGTTCTGAATCCAAAATTCATGGTATTGTTTTGATAGGTCAATAACTACTCGTGTATACAGACAGACAGATTAGATAGAAATCCTCTCATTACATTGGACTTAAAGTAACAGTCAGATGATTTGTTCTTTCTAATTTGTCGGTTCAGGGGGATTTGTCATCTTATCATGCTTATGATTCTTGTTTTTTCTGTGCCAGAGGTGTGAAAGAAGAGACCATTGCATATTCCTTGTTTAAAACTTCTCTTCGAGTTTTGGGGAGGTGGGGTCGCCTACTGGTTAAAGCGTTCGCTCGTCACACCGAAGGCCCGGGTTTGATTCCCCACAACTCTTTGAGTTTTGAGCTGATTCTTAATTTCTAACAAATCGGAAAATATTGCATGTCTTTTGTGGATGGAACAGACATAGGGTGGGGACCCCCAGCATGGAAATCAGCATGGCCTTGCCAGGCTTTGCTTTAGGCATCAGTATCTGTGTCAGTAATCTACATTCATATGTTAGTTATGTGAGTACGTAAAATCCTCAAGAATTTGATGTCTTCAGGGACGTCAAGTTATCTGCAGTTGTAGTTTCTGTGAAGAAATATGCTGTCAGTGAGAATTAATCTGATGTCTTTTGCCCTATGATATATATATATATATATATATATATAAATATATATAAATACTTTAAATTTGTCGTCTTAAATTCGATGAGAAATATTTTGACTGAACAATTGTAAGGCGTATGAAATTCAATTGCAATGGACAAAGCAAATAAAAGAGCTTAATTTCTCATGGAGTTTTCCTCATGTCAAAAATATAACTGCCAATGAAAAGGGCTAATATTTTTACAATTGATGACTTGAAATGCATATTTAATTATTGCTCAAGATGTAAATGTTCGATAGCTATTATATATATAATGGGATCATTTTAGTGTTTTGTGTTTTAAATATTATTATTCAAAACAATTCCTTCAATATGTTTGGTAGATATAGTTGTAGATACTGTGTGAATTATGAAGTAAGTAAACACATGACCGAACCATATTGAAACATATCTCAAGAGCAGAACGAAATTAATGTCAACCCGCAAAGATTCTGGGTTAGAATTGGTCTTCAACAACCCATGCTTGTCGTAACAAGTGAGTAAAGGGATAGGGTGGTGGTCAGACTCACCGATTTGTTTGATGCATGTCATTGTATCCCAATTGAGAAGATTGATGTTAGTCACTTGATGTCTGGTCCAGACTCGATTATTTACAGACCGCCACCATATAGCCCCAAAGTATTATGTTTTCTTTTTCAGTCTTCAAGCAAACCAAGTTTCAACATTTTCCTATGAAGACCGGAGTCTGAGCATATTCCGCCAGAGCCTGATGGCTTCCTCTGATGACTGTGACAGCGGACGCTGCTCCCCGAGTACAGGGCCGGATGGGTATGAGTTTGTGGATAGCATCAACACCATCAATGACATTAAGGAAGCGGACCGCATCATGCACATCCTTCAGGATACATATGACCCCCAACTCTTGAAGAAGTCATTGTTGAGGCTACAGAGACTCTTCAAAAATGGTAAGGAGCTGGAGTATAGTGGTGAAAGGTTCAGTTGTCAAAACATTGAGTTTGATCCTCATATTATGGTCTATTGTTAGTGTGTCTGGCCTCACCTCACCTCACCTCACCTCACCTCACCTCACCTCACCTCACCTCACCTCACCTCACCTCACCACCTCACCTCACCTCACCTCACCTCACCTCACCTCACCTCATCACCCAACCCGTGCATGTGGGTTTCTCCAAAGTGGTAAACCATTAAGACCTGCATCACTTCAGGCTTTTCCCCCATGTTAAGCTGACACGCCGTGATGTAACTACAATACTGTTCAGAGTGATGCTGTTCACTCTCACTCACTCACTCACTCACTCGCTCGCCCCGCCCACCCAAACACCCACCCACCCACTGTCGCCCGCGCCCGCCTGCCCCATACCCACTCACTCACTCACTCACTCACTCACTCACTCACTCACTCTCTCTGTTCAGTGATGGTCAAGAAGTTCCTGGAGGACAACCAGATCCACCTTGGGGTGCTGGATGTTATGAAGCACCTCAGCTCCTTCCCCGACATACAGCAGGTAAGACGCTCCATCCCACTTTTTTACTGATGGAAAAAACAATATCGGATCCATTTGACAATTTCTTTACTCGAAATATTTGGAGCAAAATAAGTAGCTGGAGGTGAAATTTGTTTTATTCATGACAACATAATGTTAAAGTAAGTTTCAGACATGTAAAACTTCTCAGTTAATGTACGCATCCGAGATATGTTTTGCCCCGAGAAACCAGACAACTGTGCTACAACTGTGTGTAGACCACTAATATCAAGTTGTAATATTTCAGGTACTATATACGCTACAATCTCGTGTCCATTTTAGGTCTAGACATTGAAATTAGAGACTTAAAGCATAACTGAGACAGTGTCTGTATTTAGGTTAACCGTCAACTGCTAGATTAATATATATCACAAAATTTGAGTTCAAAGTGAAACTTAAATAAAAACTGCTAAGCCTTATAAGGCTCCCTTTAAAATTACTATGGGGGCGGTCGGGTAGCCTAGTGGTTAAAGCGTTCGCTCGCCACGCCGAAGACCCGGGTTCGATTCCCGACATGGGTACAATGTGTGAAGCCCATTTCTGGTGTCCCCCGCCGTGATATTGCTGGAATATTGCTAAAAGCGGCGTAAAACCATACTCACTCACTCACTAAAATTGCTGTGTGAAAAAGAGTTCATAATTATAGCATTTGTTTTTATGGATGGTAATGAGTGAGAGAGTCAGTATGTCTTTACGCCACTATTAGCATTATTCCAGCAAAATCACGGCGGGACACCAGAAATGGTGATGGTCACTACAAGGGATGTGGTAGATAAACATTTCCAGGCATAAAGTTTGTCATACAAATATGTGTGTACTGGACAATGTTGACAAAATATGAATTTGTCATAGACGTTCCTTCAGAAGTAAACATACCTGCATCCACCTACTTTGAATACTGGCCTAACTGGCCTCTTTGTCATTTGCTTGCTGAAGTTTGATAAAATCATGACAAACATATTTTGTGTCATTGTGCTGAAATTACATTACCAATATTGCTAATCAATGAGGCATTGTGAGATAATGATGATTATAAATAATGTGACCTTATACGCAAATTGATCAGAAAATGAACGCCAATCTTTCCCAATAACTCACAAGGTCATTCTTGAAAATATAATTCAAATGAAATCAGCTCAAAGTGATGGATTTGAAGTTAGAGTTTGATGTACCCTTTAAAGGTTGGTGGTGCCCCCTTGTTGTTGTGAAATTGTCTGACATCCAATGGACATGACGCCATCCTTTATAGATTGGTCTTCAGCTGCTGTGTCAGTTCATAGATGAGAGCCTTGCCTTGGAGAAAAGTCTCAAGAATGAACATGTTCACAGGTGAGTGGTAGTCCACATCAATGTCAGTGTGTCTTGTTTCCTTGTTTCTTGAATCCCTGTTCTAAGATTGTACAGTTGCTTGTTGTTAAGTAAAACTAGCAACAACAGTTAAAGATCTACCTTTGGGTCCTGATGGTGTCCTTCTTTAATTATCATCATTTGAAAACCAGAAAATCTGTTTGTTACATCAGTGATGTAAGTTGTGCTGCTGATGTTGCTGAGGTGAGCAACATGGTCTACCTCTTTCGGATGTTACTGAGGTGAACTGCAGGGCCTGTTTGTTGCCGATGTAGCTGACGTGAACTGCAGGGCCTGTTTGTTGCCGATGTTACCGAGGTGAGCTACAGGGCCTGTTTGTTGCCGATGTAGCCGAGGTGAGCTACAGGGCCTGTTTGTTGCCGATGTTACCGAGGTGAGCTACAGGGCCTGTTTGTTGCCGATGTAGCTGAGGTGAGCTACAGGGCCTGTTTGTTGCCGATGTAGCTGAGGTGAGCTACAGGGCCTGTTTGTTGCCGATGTAGCTGAGGTGAGCTACAGGGCCTGTTTGTTGCCGATGTAGCTGAGGTGAGCTACAGGGCCTGTTTGTTGCTGATGTAGCTGAGGTGAACTGCAGGGCCTGTTTGTTGCTGATGTTGCCGTGGTGAGGTACAGGGCCTGTTTGTTGCTGATGTTGCCGTGGTGAGGTACATGGTCTATATGTTGCTGATGTTGCCGTGGTGAGGTACATGGTCTATATGTTGCTGATGTTGCCGTGGTGGGGTACATGGTCTATATGTTGCTGATGTTGCCGCGATGAGCTACATGGTCCATATGTTGCTGATGTTGCCGCGGTGAGCTACATGGTTTATATGTTGCTGATGTTACCTTGGTGAGGTACAGGGCCTGTTTGTTGCTGATGTTGCCGTGGAGAGGTACAAGGCCTGTTTGTTGCTGATGTTGCCGTGGTGAGGTACATGGTCTATATGTTGCTGATGTTACCACAGTGAACTACATGGTCTATATGTTGCTGATGTTACCGTGGTGAGCTACATGGTCTATATGTTGCTGATGTTACCGTGGTGAGCTACATGGTCTATACGTTGCTGATGTTGCTGCGGTGAGCTACATGGTCTATATGTTGCTAATGTTACCACAGTGAGCTACATGGTCTATATGTTGCTGATGTTACCACAGTGAACTACATGGTCTATATGTTGCTGATGTTGCCGCAGTGAGCTACATGGTCTATATGTTGCTAATGTTACCACAGTGAGCTTCATGGTCTATATGTTGCTGATGTTACCGTGGTGAGCTACATGGTCTATATGTTGCTGATGTTACCATAGTGAGCTACATGGTCTATATGTTGCTGATGTTGCCGTGGTGAGCTACATGGTCTATATGTTGCTGATGTTGCCGCAGTGAGCTACATGGTCTATTTGTTGCTGATGTTACCGTGGTGAGCTACATGGTTTATATGTTGCTGATGTTACCATAGTGAGCTACATGGTCTATATATTGCTGATGTTGCCGTGGTGAGCTACATGGTCTATTTGTTGCTGATGTTACCGTGGTGAGCTACATGGTTTATATGTTGCTGATGTTACCATAGTGAGCTACATGGTTTATATGTTGCTGATGTTACCATAGTGAGCTACATGGTCTATATGTTGCTGATGTTACCATAGTGAGCTACATGGTCTATATGTTGCTGATGTTGCCGCAGTGAGCTACATGGTCTATATGTTGCTGATGTTGCCACAGTGAGCTACATGGTCTATATGTTGCTGATGTTACCACAGTGAGCTACATGGTCTATATGTTGCTGATGTTGCCGCAGTGAGCTACATGGTCTATATGTTGCTGATGTTGCCGCGGTGAGCTACATGGTCTATTTGTTGCTGATGTTGCCGCAGTGAGCTACATGGTCTATTTGTTGCTGATGTTACCGTGGTGAGCTACCTGGTCTATATGTTGCTAATGTTGCTGCGGTGAGCTACATGGTCTATATGTTGCTGATGTTGCCACGGTGAACTACCTGGTCTATATGTTGCTGATGTTACCGTGGTGAGCTACATGGTCTATTTGTTGCTGATGTTGCCGCAGTGAGCTACATGGTCTATATGTTGCTGATGTTGCCGTAGTGAGCTACCTGGTCTATATGCTGCTAATGTTGCCGTAGTGAGCTACCTGGTCTATATGTTGCTAATGTTGCCGCGGTGAGCTACATGGTCTATTTGTTGCTGATGTTGCAGACACGTGCTGAAGGTGCTGAGTGAGAACATCTCTGACATCCCCATCCACCAGTGTGGGATGAAGCTGCTGGCCTGTCTCTTCGAATCAAGTCAGTTGACTTTCTAAACTTTTCATATGTCATGTTTTCATATGTTTAGTTCCTCTAAGTCCGGATACAATGCATGCAAGAAAATTTACCCCAACTAAGAGTACAAACAGAATTGGGGAAATGTTTTTTCGAAAACAATATGTGTCCAAAGTTTCATGTTTTGTTTTAAAAGGATTAGTTGATGTCATTGGTTTTATTTACAAATATTGATGTGTTCTAATATTTTTTATAACAATGAATTGTTTTGGGAAAAGTTGTAGTTTTTATTACATCTATCCATCACTTAACCAAGTCTGTTTCTCAAATGTTTTCAGAACACTGATATGATAAATCTTGAGGATGAGAATTTCTTTACCCTGTCATATGTTAATAATCTACAGCTGATATGAGTAGAGGAATATGTTTGAAACTGGTAACCATGTGTAGTTTGCGAAACATCTAGGTATGTTTCAACATTTATTGGGGAAATACATGGTTTCATAATTCAGTTTTTCTCCATAGACCTGATTTTCATAATGTATCTCAGTTCGCCCCGATTATGTCTCAAGGATTGTCAGCATGATACCCATGCTTGGGGGTTTCACCAATGTGGTAAACGTCTGAGACCTGCATCACTTCGGGCTGTCCTCCCACATCAAGCTGACATGCTGTGATATAACTGGAATACTGTTAAAAGTGGCATTAAACCCAACTCACTCATAATGTACCTTCTTGTCTGTCAAAGTATATTGCACTCCTGCTGATTCTCTCCTGAAGGATACATCCGTGTTGACCTGACCTCCACCAACCTCCTCAATGACGTCATCGATTACCTTTTCCGTGCCATCTCCAACTTCCAGGAAGATGTCGAGATTCAAGTCCATGCCCTGACCTGCCTCCGCCATATACTCCAAGAAGGTGTGTAGACCGGCAGGAGTTATTCCCCCTTTGTTTTCTTGTATGGTAATTGTTTGTTAAACCTACATAAGTGATCTATTGTGACTTTATTATGACAGGAATTTATTGAGGATTCTCGCACTATGTACACTTAAAATTAAAAAATCAGGGAAAGAAATTGATATTTTGTTTCAAACTGGATATTTTTTAGAGTTTATGGATTTTTTTAAATTCAGAGATATTTTAACATTCCATTCAATAATTAAAATATCTTGCTTTTTATTGGTGAAATATAAGTGATTTCTGCCAAGCCGTAACATTAGTTGTACCTATGAAAACATAATTTGGGAAATTTTGTGTTCTTTATTTGGAACTTTAACTGCCATTTGCTGCAGATTTTGGGAGAACTTTAACAATAATTGATTCTCAGGCAATAGCTTTTCGAAATGTCGTGTGGAGGGTTCTTTTTTTGGGGGGGGGTTGGGGTATGTTACCAAATTTGTTTACAATAATTTCGATGAAATCATGTTGTTCTTAAGTATTGTAGCATTTCACTGCTGGGGTCGTGTGTTCAAGACGCAGAAAATTGAAAGATATTACTTTTGGGGGGGATAATGGAAATATAAACGAAAAGAGCGGTGGACTTTACAATGATGCGGGCGATGCCAGAGAAGACTTTTTTTTAGCCTTAGCAGGTCCAGATAAAAACCTATAATGTCTGTAAGATGGATTGGGTGGTTTATGGTTGATTGCATGTCAATGTACTCCAACGGATTGGTGCTCACAATATCAATCACTGGATTGTCTGGTCCATACGCAAACGTTAACAGGCCACAATCATATAACTGGAATTTTGCTGCGGTGATAAACAAACAAACAAACAAACAAACAAACCATTGATGGTTCCCAGGACCCCATTGCTTGTCTTAAGTGTCGACTAAATGCAATTGGGTGGTCAGACTTGGTGACTTTGCAGATCGTACGCTGATGGTTTGGAGAATTGCTCCTGTTTCCAGGTTGCTGGTTTGCCTGACCCTGACAATATTATTTAGGTGCCAGTGATTCAGCTGGAATGTGTAGACTGCAGTGCTTACCAACATTCAGTCCATCCGTCACTCACTCAGTATCATTAAGCATCAAGCTGGATATATAAGGATAATGTAAGCCTAGTGCAAAACGCAATACCAAACTGTTAGCTGAGCATATTTAGTGTTTACTTTATTCAGTATCTCAAGTAGGGTATAAGTAATTTATACCAATACTAGCTACAGATTGTCGGTCAAAAGTATGGCTATTATTCTTTGAACATAGATTTTTGGACAGCGTTGAACAATTTAAGTTTTGTCTTTGATTATATTAACAACAAAATTCATTATTGTTTTAAGATAAGCATCTGGCTGATGTTTTCATTCGAAAATACCTGCCAGTCGTCTTGGAAACCCTGCACCTGAATCAGGATGTGCCGAGTGTCGTGTGCAAGACTCTGGATATATTTTACACTGTAGCTCAGGACCGTGAGTCACACGCCCATGTTAGAAGTGATTCTCTCCTCCCAGCAGCTGGTGTGTGCACATCTCACCCCTCTAGGAACATCACATGCACATCAATGCCATGCACTGTTTGTTTGCCTTGGGTCTTGGGTCGAAGAATCAATGTCATCGTGCTTCTCAATGTGATAGGTGACATCAATGTGCAAAGTTGCATCCCTTGGTCTTGCTAGGTTCCTATGATTATTGGTTTGAATCCCAGATTCCCAGATTCCCAGATTCATCTGATTTATGACCCTAGATTTCTTACCTTCTTACCTGTGGGTTTCACCAAAGTGGAAAACTTCTTTGATCTGCATCACGCCTGCATACTTCACATACTTTTAATTTTATAATTATATAAAATTATGTTTCTGGTGATCAAGCCAACAACCATTTCACTTAAGACCCAAAATGTTTTATTACAGATGGGATTGCGCATCAGAATTGGTGGTCATTTCAGCTGCAGCATAAAACAGCATTCTTTCCTTCACTTCATTGGCTCAAGAACATCACATTTTCATCAATAACTTAAAATAACTTTAAAAAATAAAATTTATTTGTAATTTGACCAACAATGATCTGTCTTCAACTGCCTCATATCGTAATAGTAGTTGGGGTTTTTGGGGGTATATATTCAAAAAAAATTAAATTGTTTTTATAAGTTGTTTTAATATTTTTATGACTACATTTGTAAATATGCCTGTTACTGGTTAACTGACCATTTGGCTTGACACCAAAAACATTTAATAGATCTGTTTCAAGTCAAGAAAGGACATCAGAGTGTATATCACACAAGACCAATTTTTATTTTTTTATTTTATTATTATTTTTTTTAATTTTCTTGGTCGCTGTGTTCGTCAGGGGCTAAATAACCGAATGCAATTATTGTCCAGGTGGTTTTGAAGTTCATAACCAAAGTAAACTTTGTAATAACAGTTTGAGAAAAAGTTCAAATGAATAGTTGCTGAAGTTATACTTATTTTCTAACTCAGGATTCAACAGTGTATTACTTTCAACATAACAGATTAAAGGCTTGCTAGAAGAATACATTTTATTTGTTTTATTTGACATGGCTTCTGAATTGTGTAAAAGGATGTCAAAATTCTCATTTCCAATCTTCGTAAGTTTCTTGCATATCTGAACACCTACTGTCAGTATAGTTGTACTTAGGTTGGCAAGGACATGTATAATTTATCAGATTTATTTATTGCATGGATGACACTGTCCATTACACATTTTTATGCACATTTATCTTCCCATTTGATAGGTAAATTAAATTGCGTGTTCTGATCAATGTTAATTATGTTTTTGCTGACAGTCACTTGCGTTTTTTGATCTTGTGGTGTGGTGTGGTGTATTTATTGACTTGCCATTGTAACAGTATGTTTACTACTAGTGTTAATCACATGCTTTGAATAAATGCATATAGAATGATAACCTATCCATCAAGTTATGATTATGAGTAAAGGATGAAAATTAAATGCGGGTTGTAAGAATCTAGAGTGCTTTCAGCCAATGTAGCATCACATTTAAGTGTGTCATTTGTTAATTCCCTTTGCCCTGAACTCACTGCCACCTGTGATGTCACGCATTGTTTGTCGGCACAGAATATGTCCATGAATCGTGATTCTGCTACATGTTGGTGTACTTCCTGCTCACTCTGTGTGTTTCCATCGTTCAATGTGCAGCATGAGATTGCTGGCACCCACAATCCTCAAAGCTTCTCCAGCAAGTGCAGCCCTTCGTAATATGGTGTGGACAATGTTAGCAACAGTGTGTTATAAGGATATCAATGTCAGATTGCTGAATAGCGAGAAGAATTACTGTCACAAGTTCTGTATCTTACTTCATGCACAGTCAAGCTCCACATTCTACATGTAATGAATATGCAAAAATTATAAGCAGTGTTTACAGGATATAGACACATCATATGGTTGCAGATCTTTAAACAGAGCCATCTGGACTATCACACTTGTTTCCTTGTACATACTGATGGTCCTCCTGTCCTGTATGTGACACAGTCCTCCTGTCCTGTATGTGACACAGTCCTCCTGTCCTGTATGTGACACAGTCCTCATGTCCTGTATGTGACACAGTCCTCCTGTCCTGTATATAACACAGTCCTCCTGTCCTGTATATGACACAGTCCTCTTGTCCTGTATGTAACAGTCCTCCTGTCCTGTATATGACACAGTCCTCCTGTCCTGTATGTGACACAGTCGTCCTGTCCTGTATATAACACAGTTCTCCTGTCCTGTATGTGACACAGTCCTCCTGTATGTGACACAGTCCTCCTGTCTTGTATGTGACACAGTCCTCCTGTCTTGTATGTGACACAGTCCTCCTGTCTTGTATGTGACACAGTCCTCCTGTCTTTTATGTAACACAGTCCTCCTGTCCTGTATATGACACAGTCCTCCTGTCCTGTATGTGACACAGTCCTCTTGTCCTGTATGTGACAGTCCTCCTGTCTTGTATGTAACACAGTCCTCCTGTCCTGTATGTGACACAGTCCTCTTGTCCTGTATGTGACAGTCCTCCTGTCTTGTATGTGACACAGTCCTCCTGTCCTGTATGTAACACAGTCCTCCTGTCTTTTATGTAACACAGTCCTCCTGTCCTGTATGTGACACAGTCCTCCTATCCTGTATGTGACACAGTCCTCTTGTCCTGTTTGTGACAGTCCTCCTGTCTTGTATGTAACACAGTCCTCCTGTCCTGTATGTGACACAGTCCTCCTGTCCTGTATGTAACACAGTCCTCCTGTCCTGTATATGATACAGTCCTTCTGTCCGGTATATGACACAGTCCTCCTGTCCTGTATGTGACACAGTCCTCCTGTCCTGTATATGACACAGTCCTCCTGTCCTGTATATAACACAGTCCTCCTGTCCTGTATGTGACACAGTCCTCCTGTCCTGTATATAACATAGTCCTCCTGTCCTGTATGTGACACAGTCCTCCTGTCCTGTATATGACACAGTCCTCCTGTCCTGTAAGTGACACAGTTCTCCTGTCCTGTATGTAACACAGTCCTCCTGTCCTGTATATGACACAGTCCTCCTGTCCTGTATATGACACAGTCCTCCTGTCCTGTATGTAACACAGTTCTCCTGTCCTGTATATGACACAGTCCTCCTGTCCTGTATGTGACACAGTCCTCCTGTCCTGTATATGTCACAGTCCTCCTGTCCTGTATATAACACAGTCCTCCTGTCCTGTATGTGACACAGTCCTCCTGTCCTGTATATAACACAGTCCTCCTGTCCTGTATGTAACACAGTCCTCCTGTCCTGTATGTGACACAGTCCTCCTGTCCTGTATATAATACAGTTCTCCTGTCCTGTATGTAACACAGTCCTCCTGTCCTGTATGTGACACAGTCCTCCTGTCCTGTATATAATACAGTTCTCCTGTCCTGTATATAACACAGTCCTCCTGTCCTGTATATAACACAGTCCTCCTGTCCTGTATGTGACACAGTCCTCCTGTCCTGTATATAACACAGTCCTCCTGTCCTGTATGTAACACAGTCCCCCTGTCCTGTATGTGACACAGTCCTCCTGTCCTGTATATAACAAAGTTCTCCTGTCCTGTATGTAACACAGTCCTCCTGTCCTGTATATGACAAAGTCCTCCTGTCCTGTATGTAACAGTTATCCTGTCCTGTATGTGACACAGTCCTCCTGTCCTGTATGTGACACAGTCCTCCTGTCCTGTATATAACACAGTCCTCCTGTCCTGTATATGGCACAGTCCTCTTGTCCTGTATGTAACAGTCCTCCTGTCCTGTATATGACACAGTCCTCTTGTCCTGTATATAACACAGTCCTCCTGTCCTGTATGTGACACAGTCCTCCTGTCCTGTATGTGACACAGTCGTCCTGTCCTGTATATAACACAGTTCTCCTGTCCTGTATGTGACACAGTCCTCCTGTATGTGACACAGTCCTCTTGTCCTGTATATAACACAGTCCTCCTGTCTTGTATGTGACACAGTCCTCCTGTCTTGTATGTGACACAGTTCTCCTGTCCTGTATGTGACACAGTCCTGCTGTCCTGTATGTAACACAGTCCTCCTGTCCTGTATATAACACAGTCCTCCTGTCCTGTATGTGACACAGTCTTCCTGTCCTGTATGTAACACAGTCCTCCTGTCCTGTATGTGACACAGTCCTCCTGTCCTGTATATAATACAGTTCTCCTGTCCTGTATGTAACACAGTCCTCCTGTCCTGTATGTGACACAGTCCTCCTGTCCTGTATATAATACAGTTCTCCTGTCCTGTATATAACACAGTCCTCCTGTCCTGTATATAACACAGTCCTCCTGTCCTGTATGTGACACAGTCCTCCTGTCCTGTATATAACACAGTCCTCCTGTCCTGTATGTAACACAGTCCCCCTGTCCTGTATGTGACACAGTCCTCCTGTCCTGTATATAACAAAGTTCTCCTGTCCTGTATGTAACACAGTCCTCCTGTCCTGTATATGACAAAGTCCTCCTGTCCTGTATGTAACAGTTATCCTGTCCTGTATGTGACACAGTCCTCATGTCCTGTATGTGACACAGTCCTCCTGTCCTGTATATAACACAGTCCTCCTGTCCTGTATATGGCACAGTCCTCTTGTCCTGTATGTAACAGTCCTCCTGTCCTGTATATGACACAGTCCTCTTGTCCTGTATATAACACAGTCCTCCTGTCCTGTATGTGACACAGTCCTCCTGTCCTGTATGTGACACAGTCGTCCTGTCCTGTATATAACACAGTTCTCCTGTCCTGTATGTGACACAGTCCTCCTGTATGTGACACAGTCCTCTTGTCCTGTATATAACACAGTCCTCCTGTCTTGTATGTGACACAGTCCTCCTGTCTTGTATGTGACACAGTTCTCCTGTCCTGTATGTGACACAGTCCTGCTGTCCTGTATGTAACACAGTCCTCCTGTCCTGTATATAACACAGTCCTCCTGTCCTGTATGTGACACAGTCTTCCTGTCCTGTATGTAACACAGTCCTCCTGTCCTGTATGTGACACAGTCCTCCTGTCTTGTATATAACACAGTCCTCCTGTCTTGTATATAACACAGTCCTCCTGTCCTGTATGTGACACAGTCCTCCTGTCCTGTATATGACTCAGTCTTTCTGTTGGCTCCAGAGCGCCTGTGTAACATCCTGGAGGAGGACCTGATTCACGAGAAGATCATGCCCTATGTGAAGATCGACATCGGCAATGAGGACATCCTAGAGGCCAGCCTCAAGCTGCTGCACCTGATGTTCAACGATGGTAACAGAGGCAGCCTTGTCATGTGCTTCTTGAGTGTTCAGGCAGTAGATTTTGTATTATTTCCTAAGTATACATGTTCAATGCCCTTGGAATACTAGAGATCTGCCGTAAAAAAATTATAAAGTTCTATCTAAAAAACACTATTTCTATATTCGATTAATAATGCAAGCATGTTTGACAAGATAAAATTATGCTAATACCGAATACATAGCTTGACACTCAATGGCATTACATTACTTCAGTACCAGAAAGGACAATCAGAAATTTCTTTACCGAAAACCAAGGATAAAAGCCAAAAGAAGGAAATGTATCGGTATAATATTAGAACATTTTCCTTGGAGTCTTTTACAAGTTTTTCAACTTTTCCATGCATGTCTCTTGTTACTGGTATAAGCAGGGGATCCCGGTTCGCCCCGATTATGTTTCTAGGTGTGTCAGCACCATACCCGTGCTTGTGGGTTTCACCAAAGTGGTAAACGTCTGAGACCTGCATCACTTCGGGCTTTCCTACCACATTAAGCTGACACGCCGTAACATAACTGGAATACTGTTAAGGGCGGTGTTAAAGCCAACTCACTCACTCACTATAAACAGAGAATTTGTGAGGCTACAAACGCCTATTGTGATGGATTCTGACCATCATGTTTTTGTCACTGAGATACTGTGTGTTGTCCTCACCAGCCAAGGTGGTGGCGTCAGCGGTGAAGATGGGGTTCATCAAGGACTCCCTGGTGCCAGTGATGCTGGGGAAGCCTGCCAATGAGACCATACAGGTGGCAGGACTGCACATGTTCAGAATGGCAGGTGAGTGCAAGTACTGCTGCAGCACAACTAATCATCAAGAGTATTCAGAGACAAACATCGTTGGATGATAAAGGACCTTTTTCGCCAACAGCATCTGCATGTTAGAAATGAGCAAACACTTAAATGTACGTACTGGTATTACGTGTATAGCAACACCAAATGTATATATGCTAAAATAAGTCAAAAAGATAATTTTAAGTGTTTGTTGTTTAACGCTGCACTTATCAATATTCCAGCTATATGGCAGCAGTCTGTGTAGAGCAGTGTTTGTCTTATATTCAAACATGAGATAGTCTATTGGTCAAGTGACAGCCTCTGTGGTCTTGTGGTAGAGCATCCGCCCGGAGAGCTGAAGGTCCAAGGTTCGATCCCGGCCGCGTCATACCAAAAGACGTGAAAAGATGGTACTTGTTGTTACCCTGTTTAGCGTGCGGCATTATGGGGCTAAAATAAGGACTGGTCAGCTCAGAGTCAGTATACTGTGTCTGAGTAGGGTATTCATGTTAAACTGCGGCTTGGTATCTCAGTGGGCTAGCACTATATATTGGCATCAGTGCGGACTAGTACAAGCAGCCACACACACACGTGCATGCACATTGCTATATAAGTGCAATAATCTTGGACGCGACATTAAACCCAATTTGACCTCACTTCACCGACATATCTCTTCTGTGCTGCTTCAGTAAAAGATCAGTAATATACACAGGTAAATGTGGACTCTCATGTCTACTGTCAGTCTCAGAAGGGGTGCTTATAAAGATGACCTCCTGAGTGAGTGAGTTAAGAATCGTCGCATTGGCAATATTTCAGCCATGTTGTGATATGACTCACTGATTGGTCTAGGAGTTGTACAGGGGCTGCTTATTATAGCAGGGCACTTAATACGGTGATTACAGTAGATATTGGTGAGGTCAGCTGTCAACTGGTTGGTAAAATTCTTATGACCATTACTTGGTCATTTTTGTTAAAAGGGTAATGAAATTTGGTTTGTGTTCAGTTAGTACTCCGGCGAAACATGCATGATCTGCTTTCCCCAAAAATATTTTAATTTTTGGTTTCATTTGACGTTTGCACTTCGAACATTTCCTCACACTCCAAACATTATCTCCTCAGAAACCACTGGATCAATGAAGCTTAAACTTAACATGATTGTTCACACCAATTCTGATGCCACCTAAATTTATTTAAGAGTTTTTTTTATCTGACTCTCAATGTGGTAATTTTCACAGTAGCCCTAATGAAAAATCTATTTATGGCCATTTCTAGGCTATTTGTATTCAAAACCTTATGAACTCTGGTATTTGTTTAATATATTTTGGGACTCAAGACAAGATTTTACTTTTTGACCTTTTCATGACCATACTTTGTATTCTCTGAAGGAGATGTACTTGCATATATGTTTCTTCTTATGGTAATAAAATATTTTTGTTCAAATAATTTGATTTTAGTGTCAGTTTTTAGTCCTCAGTATCTATGCCGAAAATAATTTAATATCAGTGCTGACAGCAAATTTTGTTGAGCATAAAGGTAAGCTACAGTGTCCTTGGCACTGTGTCTACACCTTCAGGTGAGAATTTCATGCCTTGTTTCACTAATAGTAATACTGACAAGTGTGACATAATGATAGTCGCCATACATTATGTGCTACTGTGTTCAAAACTAATATTAATAAATATAAAAATGACTATTTTTTATCTTTTGAAATCAGGGATGAGTTGATAGATGTACAGAAATGTGACTTGATACTTGAATTTGAGGTTAATTTAGTTTACAAGAAAACTATTACAAGTTCTAAGTGTGGTAATATGTAACAATTTCTGTACAAATGTTTCAGCCGTGGCTTTGTTTGAGGACCATGGCACAATGGACATGGCCTTCCAATGGCTGAAGGTCATCTATATGGGCATGTCCAAACTCATGGACTGTCCAGCAGTGCAGGTCAGTAGAAGCACACATCTACACAGGTAAATCTTAGAATGGTGGTGGATGCACATCCATGATAGCAGAATATGGACTCAAATATCTCCTCAGAGCACACTCATACATAACAGTTTGAGTCACCGAAAACACAGCAAAATACTTATGTCAACAATAAATACACTTGTGAAAAACAAACATTTGTCTACAGAACATTTAAATGCCCATTATATATAGAGCCAGGAATTGAAACTTTATGACCCTTACTTGACCTTGATAGTGCATTTCTGGGCAAGAAAAAATGTCAGCTGAAATCCTTACTGACTAAATATGTAAAATTACGCAGATAGTGCACTACCTAGTTAATGGAAATTAGGAATATTTTCTCTGTATTTGGTGACAGTAAATTTTTTTTCATGAAAAGCCACCATTATCTGTGTTTCTCCAGGAAGCCGGTTGTCTGGCTCTGTGTGAGCTGCTGGCATGGAAGTCAGAAGCCTACATGTGGATTGGGGAGAGCTCGGAACTCAAACAGTGAGTATATTGTCCACCATGCAACGTGAGCCCTCTGTGTGGGTGTTGTACTCCCTAACATATAGTGTCTGAAGTTACGTGTATGAATACAATATTGAGAAGGCGATGAGTATAGGTTGCTAGAGTTTAGAAGGGGATGAGTATAGAATGATAGAGCTGAGAAAGGGATGAGTATCGGATGATAGAGCTGAGAAGGGGATGAGTATTGGGTGGTAGAGCTGAGAAGGGGATGAGTATCGGATGATAGAGCTGAGAAGGGGATGAGTATTGGATGATAGAGCTGAGAAGGCGATGAGTATTGGATGATAGAGCTGAGAAGGTGATGAGTATCGGATGATAGAGCTGAGAAGGGGATGAGTACAGGTTGCTAGAGCTGAGAAGGGGATGAGTATCGGATGATAGAGCTGAGAAGGAGATGAGTACAGGTTGCTAGAGCTGAGAAGGGGATGAGTATCGGATGATAAAGCTGAGAAGGAGATGAGTATTGGATGATAGAGCTGAGAAGGAGATGAGTATTGGATGATAGAGCTGAGAAGGAGATGAGTATCGGATGATAGAGCTGAGAAGGGGATGAGTATCGGATGATAGAGCTGAGAAGGTGATGAGTATTGGATGATAGAGCTGAGAAGGCGATGAGTATTGGATGATAGAGCTGAGAAGGAGATGAGTATTGGATGATAGAGCTGAGAAGGGGATGAGTATAGGTTGCGAGAGCTGAGAAGGAGATGAGTATAGGCTGCTGGAGCTGAGAAGGGGATGAGTATAGGTTGATAGAGCTGAGAAGGGGATGAGTATAGGTTGCTAGAGCTGAGAAGGAGATGAGTACAGGCTGCTAGAGCTGAGAAGGAGATGAGTAAACATTTGAACCCACGGTCATAGGTTTCCGGCACACAGCCAAAGGACTAAATCAATATAAGCAACCCCTAAAAGCCCCCTCTTGGGTTGCACACACCACTTTCACCCTTCTCGGAATACACTAAATGGTCCGGCCAGGCCCGTGTGCGAAATACACTGCAGACGGAAAGCGCACGTTAAATCTTCTATATCAGTCAGTCAGCCAAAGGACACAACTCTGCACAGTGAATGGTGATGTCTCACATGACTGCGCTAATGAGGTGAGGTGAAGAGGAGTTGGCGTGTGTGTGAGCCTGTTTGTCTGTTCCAGGGACCCCCTGCACACTCTGTGTCTTGGCGCTGTGTTGATGGGCCGGAGGGAGCTGACTGTCTTCACTGCCGCATGTAGCGCCTTCTATCATCTCACTGCTGATAATGGTGAATATGTTCAAGATTGTTGCACTCATTACCTCATCCTTGATCGTCCATATTATTGTTACACAAGATGATTTAAATATATTTCTATTTGATAAATGAATCTGGATTGGTAAACAAGTCATCTAACCAATACCGCTCCAGTGCAAAGTAATAGAAACAAAATTATATTTATCAAGTAATATTGTTACATGTTGGTTATATATATACATTAAAACAGACCAAACGTGAGTGGTCATCAGTTTGGTGCAGTTGATGGAGAGGTGTTCAATTATGAAGAAAAGCAAGTCATTAATTATTTAATACTTGTTACTTATCTTAAAGTAAGACCTCTAAATCTTAAGTTGTTACATCAGTGCAAATCTACCAGAACGTTCAAAGCACCAAATTCAAAATATCTAAGTTGACAGATTTTGTGTCATTTCCATTCATTTCCATTCCAATAAATCACTGAATTTAAACTGGATCCTTTAAAAAAGAAAAACGAATCCTTTCTTAATATATTGTGGTAAGGGCATGTGAAAAAATAATGCAGTATATCTTCAAAGGGATAGCCACAAGAGCATGATGCAGAATCTGGTACCATGGTTTAATTTGAAATGTGTGTTTGTAACATTGTCCAACTTTCAGAATCCTTTGACTTTTCCAATTGTTTCTACTTTAGTTACCGTATTCGACGTAATAAGCGCCCAGGGTGCTCTCAAAATTAGAAATAGGGGGCTCTTATTAGAATATAATTTTGGTGAGAAACAATATGAAACAGAGTTGAAAGATCGTCAATTTCGTGGTTTATGCCGACAGCCTGTAATGATACAAAAGAAAAGTCTGTGTGTATTATACACGACAGATATATTTTCCAGAATTTTATTGCCCATTATTAAGGGTGCATATAACACAGGAGTGCGTATTATGCATGAATAAATAAGTCTTGTGTACATTGATCAATCGGAAGTGGTGCTAATTGGCATTATTCGCTAGCCAATATATTAGCAAATATGGCCATGGGTGCTTATTAGAGCAGGGCACTTATTACGTCAAATACAGAATTCTATCAGGTAACGTATTCCAATTATAATTGGTATATGGTAGGAATGACTTGGCATAGCATCCTGTTCCACATCTTATAGCCTGTATATTAGATTGATTTCTTAATAGGTAATCACTTACAGCAGAGACGTTTTGTGGAATAAGGCCAGAAAGATAATCAGGTGTTACACAGATTCACTATAATCATGTGAAAAATGGGTGCACTCTAATTGTTAGAGTGGTATATGTATGCATATCTTACTTTGGGAAAGTGAGTGAATGCTTTTCACTGCCAGGGCGGCCAGGTAGCCTAGTGGTTAAAGCGTTCACTTGTCACACCGAAGACCCAGGTTCGATTCCCGACATGGGTACAATGTGTGAAGCCCATTTCTGGTGTCGCCCGCCGTGATATTGCTGGAATATTGCTAAAAAGGGTGTAAAACCATACTCACTCACTCACTCACACACTCACTCACTTTTCGCTGCAGTCAACAACATTCAAGCAATCGCATGGTTTATGTTCCAGACGGACTGTGCAAATGTCTGATGGAGAAGAACGCCCACATCGCTGTCCTGGAGGGCATCGCTGTCCACATCACTGATCCATCAGCCATGGCTGCCGCTTGTCGTGCACTACGAGGACTCAGCATTTTCCAGTATGTGGGCATCATGTCAAGCTCATTGAAATAAGAGCTGCCGCTAAACTAAGTTCTGAGGACATCCCATTACGGGTCACTGTCTGATTTTCATGACCTTGGCAACATCTATGTCGATCAGTGCTACAGTACATTCATTGATTGTGTTTGTTTGAATAGAATGTATGTTTATAACAAGTTAGTTCATTTTTATATCTGTTGTGAATGTTTCTTTCAGTGATGAGCACAAACAAGCTATATCAGAACAAGACAAAACGCTCGTCTATTTAACCAAAATTCTCAGGACTTTCCAAAACGATGCCAATGTTCAAAGTGAAGCAATTAGCACTGTAGCTTGTCTAGCAGATGTGGGTGAGTATGCATAGTTAAGTCATCTTTTGTTTGTTGTTTAACGCAACACTTGGCAATATTCCAGCTATGACGACGTCAGTAAATAATCATAAAAATCATCCATTATGTTGCCAGTCTTAAGAAAAGCGTAGCTTTCTAACCTTGAATCCCACAGAGCTGAATGCCTGTTGCGGGTTTAAATAGATAGATTCATACATGAATGTGCAGGACATGTGTTTAACCTTTGGCAATGTCACTCTTACCCATAGATCCAGACAAGATTACCTTGACTTACAAAAGTGGAGGCCCATGGGACCCCGAATAATTAATTTTTAGGGTCCTTGCAGGTAGAATGTAGTGTACTGTACATTTAGATAATTACTTGAGAGCCTGGAATGAATCAATGATCATGTGGACAGTGATCGATGGATGAAATGACCGACACCGATAACTGCTCTTCATGCACTGTATAGGTACAGTGAATATTATTGTGCATCTCTCTGGACAAAGTATATTTTTTTCTGCGTCCAACCTCAACATTTGTCCATACTGGACTCACATTAGTGCGTCGCGTAAAACTTTCGCTCCATATATGTTATGTATCCGTGTAAAATTCATTTGTGTTGTTTGCGTAAAAAATAGCACAACACAGTGCGTACTTAACCAAAGTATCTTTTTCAGCTTGACTAGCTGTATTTCCTTATGTATGTATTACTGATAGAATGCAGGCATCACATTGATGACCTCTGCTACAATAAAAAAAGGAGCTACGCCTGTATTGTAACTATGACCATCTTGTGTGTATTCTTTAACTTGTTTCGAGAGGAACATTAATAGTGTGTTTATTTAGCAATGTGACACACAATGTACCGGGCGCCTTGTTTACAGGTTTCTCCGTAGTTTTTATGCTGTTCATAGTTATCAATTTTTGGGTTGTTTTTTTTCAGATGTGTTTAGACATCTTTGTTTTCTGAAAAAAATCCATAAAAGAATCCTTGTTGCCATGGAGATGTTTCCTGCTAATGAAATCCTCCAAGAGGCTTGCATTGAAGCACTGGCAGTTCTTGGTGGCGCAGGTACGTTATCGCATTAGATAACCAGAAACCCCTTCTACATATTCCACGGACATATTTATACACCCAAGAGCAGGCGTTATCTTCCTCGCATCCCAGTGATGTAGGTTAGCCGTGAATCAAGAGTCTGCTCGTCACGCCGAATGCCAGGGTTCGATTCTCAGACTATATTCTTATTGTTTTATCTTGTAGTTAAGTGATTTTAAAAAAAAGATAGGTACTCATATATTTATGCGAATCTGTTATCAAGATAAGGGATTTTCCCACATTTTTATGATAAGGTGTTAATTTGGTGATGTACACATACCACTCAACTTTTGATAGGGATTATCAGATATATCATTCTATTTAGATATACACTTGACATGTTATGAAAATCAGTCATGTTTATCATGGAAAGATAAAAATATCCTCATCAAAAGTTGAATAGTAGACTTAACAAGTGTAGCTAGGGAAATACAATGCAAAGTAATCACCTTCTTGTTTTAGATTGATAGAAAGATTAAATCATTTTGATTTTGTAAGTGCATATTTTAGAAACGTTAAATTCTCTGATTACAACCCCCACAGACTTCCTGATGCTGTGACAGATTTGGAGCTGTTTGTTCTACTTCCCCTACTGAGCCTGTCCTTGAGAAAAACTGTTTCTCATCATCAAGTATTTAGAACATGCAGTGGGGATACTTATCTCACCTGACTGAAAGTTAGACCATGTGTTGACCGTACACCTATATTCTCACAAGAGACGTATTTGGCTCTGTAAACTTATTCTCCCCAAGTGGTTCTAAACTTCGGCATGTTTATCATCATAACAACATCAAATTTTGTACAAATCATTAGATTTTTCTGTTACTGTTTACACATCAGTATTTATGTAGAACATATTTGAATATCAATGCTGACAGCAACTCTTTTACATGTACAGGTGAGCTACAGTGCCTGTGGCACTACTTCTTTTTTTCAGGCAGTTTCAAATAATGACAAATTTCCCAGGTAGTTTCATTACAAGTTCCGCAGTGTGTTCATCCTTGTGAACCTGTCTGTGAATATTGCGTTGTCTCTCATTTCCAGCAGGGGCCACGGGTGGCCCAGTCGTCTAAGGCACTGCAATACACTGTGCAGAGTTGCGGTGTCCCTTGGGGACACCTGACACCTTTGATTGTGGGTTCGAAATCCGGTTCGCCCCGATTATGTTTCTAGGTTTCTCAGCACTATACCCGTGCTCGTGGGTTTCATCGAAGTGGTAAACGTCTTAGACCTGCATCACTTCGGGCTTTCCTCCCACATTAAGCTGACACGCCGCGATATAACTCGAATACTGTTAAAAACGGCGCTAAACCCAACTCACTCACTCACTCATTTCCAGCAAGTGGAGCTGACATCCTGAACTCTCTGGAGGTTGTGCAGAAAGTGATCCGCTGTCTGAAGAAATACTCCAAGAATGACAGTAGGTGGAAGGACATGTTTCGCTGTAGACAAATTCCAATGTCTGTTTATGTCATGTAAATGCTGATATTTGTGGAATATGATGCGGATAATAAGCTTTTCTGAGTAATTATTTCCATAATATTTGGAAAAGAACACGCCTGTAAGTTGGTTAACATGTCGTTGTCAGTCTCATGACTTGGTGGATCACTGTGGCCATGTGGATACGTGTACAACTTGTGATCAGAATGGCTTGAATACAGGAATCCTGTGGCAGCTGGAGCACATCCAAATTCATACATGCTGTATTCGCCATATTTACAACCCTGCTCCAATAAGCAACCCTGACCAAATTCTACACCAATCTATAGGTAATCTTTATTAGCACCCCATGCTAAGCCCGAAATTTATGTCCATATGTTCTTGTGTACATTAACGCTTAATCTGCAACTACCAATTCAACTTATTGTGTACGGTTTGTGTACGTATGTCTCCATTCTATTTTTGAATATCATGACCTGTTCGCCAAGTGATGTCACTGCATTTTTCTTGTCATCGACTTTAGTAGTATTTCCCACTCGTGAGTTCTCAAAGTCAATAACCAATATAAATGACACTTCTGAATGAGACTTCTGCATAGATCTAATTTCAAAACAGAGACAAGCAAAGCTTCACACATTTGATCGAACCAGAATTCTCTTATCAATGATTCTTTAGGTAAAAACATTTTGTGAGTATTAAGATACGGCGATGTGGCGTTCCCAGTAGTAATGGAGGCAGCATGCGACAAGAATAGTCGAGTACTAAAGATTTATTTTGCCGCTTGGTTTGATTGTGAAGGAAAAGGTTTTTCGCTTAGTCGACTATGTTGGGCATCAATTCTGTCACTTGAACAGGATTCAAAAGAAGGCCATTTTTGCAAATGGGTCCTGGGTATTTGTCCAAGTAGATTGGAGATACAATACCCTGCATGACTGAGGATGATGAAGGCATTCAGTGACCCTCCTCATCCCTGGTTCCAGATATCCAAAAGAAGGCACTCATCTTGGTTCAGATCTTGGCGGACACCAAGCTGGTGTCATCCCTAGTGATGTGTGAGACGTTGGCAGACGCCATCAGCAGCGTCATGGCAGGACACCCAGACAACATCAGTATCCAGAGAGAGGTACACTTATCACCTCAATATTCTAGGCAACAAATGCTCCCTAATCATATTAGCTTCTTTTGTTTGTTGTTGTTGACCAAGATTTGCATAAAGTCTGTTTTCATTCCACAGTCCACATTCCAGCAAGATCATGCATTGTGGCCACTGAATACCCACTTCAGTTGGCCTTCTTGACAAGCATGGCATACTGGTGAAATATGTGACCCACATGTTCTCTGTCGTGTCAGTTAACAAACTTCGTTACACATTTGATTATAATTTAGGTAAAGAAATGATAATTGTATGAAACAATATCGAAAAATTTGTGGGAAAATGATTGAGTTTCGGAGTCAATGATGCCTATTTTCAAACGACTTATTTTTGTTAAACTGAGTGCACTTTGTATTCCAAGTTGTTTGTTATCTTAATTGCACCTGATTTTGTAGTTTTTTTATTTAGTTTTCTTCCATTTCGAAAGAAATTATAAGCCAACCAACATACGATTTGGGCATCCAATGACACTCAGGAGGCAATTAAACATTTGAGAATAAATATTTTGAAGAGGCAACTAAAAAGATTGACGAGAAAAGGGAAATAAATGCTGACTCATTCACTCCCAAATTTAAAGACTTCATTGTGACAACCAACTACTTTTTGTTTTTCTTCTTGACTCAATGGAGCTTTTTCATTGAGACGATAATTGTTGCTAATCAGCATCCTGTGACGATAATTGGTGCTAATCATGATCCTGTGACGATAAATGTTGCTAACCAGCATCCTGTGACGATAATTGTTGCTAACCAGCATCTTGTGATGATAATTGTTGCTAACCAGCATCCTGTGATGATAATTGTTGCTAACCAGCATCCTGTGACGATAATTGTCGCTAACCAGCATCCTGTGATGATAATTGTTGCTAACCAGCATCCTGTGATGAAAATTATTGCTAATCATCATCCTGTGATGATAATTGTTACTAATCAGCATCCTGTGATGATAATTGTTGCTAATCAGCATCCTGTGATGATAATTGTTGCTAATCAGCATCCTGTGACGATAATTGTTGCTAACCAGCATCCTGTGATGATAATTGTTGCTAATCAGCATCCTGTGATGATAATTGTTGCTAATCAGCATCCTGTGATGATAATTGTTGCTAACCAGCATCCTGTGACGATAATTGTTGCTAACCAGCATCCTGTGATGATAATTGTTGCTAACCAGCATCCTGTGACGATAATTGTTGCTAATCAGCATCCTGTGACGATAATTGTTGCTAATCAGCATCCTGTGACGATAATTGTTGCTAATCAGCATCCTGTGACGATAATTGTCGCTAACCAGCATCCTGTGATGATAATTGTTGCTAACCAGCATCCTGTGACGATAATTGTCGCTAACCAGCATCCTGTGATGATAATTGTCGCTAACCAGCATCCTGTGATGATAATTGTTGCTAATCAGCATCCTGTGACGATAATTGTTGCTAATCAGCATCCTGTGACGATAATTGTTGCTAATCAGCATCCTGTGACGATAATTGTTACTAATCAGCATCCTGTGATGATAATTGTTGCTAATCAGCATCCTGTGACGATAATTGTTGCTAACCAGCATCCTGTGACGATAATTGTTGCTAACCAGCATCCTGTGACGATAATTGTTGCTAACCAGCATCCTGTGATGATAATTGTTACTAATCAGCATCCTGTGAAGGTAATTGGCGCTAATCATCATCCTGTGATGATAATTGTTGCTAACCAGCATCCTGTGATGATAATTGTCGCTAATCATCATCCGATCTTCCATAGGCTGTGGTTGCGATGCAGATTCTGGCCGAGAAAAGCCAGCGTATGAGTGAAGTTCTTGTCACCAGAGATTGTCATGAGGTTCTATTTCGCATTCTGGAAAACTTCGATGCCGACCAAGGTAAGTGACCGACCATACAATACTTTTGTAGGTGGGGCTAGGGCTATTAAAGGGTCGCTGCTACAAGACATGCAGTGTTGTTGTGACGTGGGAAGATCCAGGTTAGAATAGGTCTGCAGCAACCCATACTTGCTGTAACAGGCGACTTCGCTTGTTGTAAGAGGCGACTACGCTTGCTGTAACAGACGACTTCGCTTGTTGTAAGAGGCGACTATGCTTGCTGTAACATGTGACTACACTTGTGGTAAGAGGCGACTACGCTTGCTGTAACAGACGACTACGCTTGTTGTAAGAGGCGACTACGCTTGCTGTAACATGTGACTACACTTGTTGTAAGAGGCGACTTTGCTTGTTGTAAGAGGCGACTACGCTGGCTGTAACAGGTGACTACGCTTGCTGTAACAGACGACTACGCTTGTTGGCCACTAACAGGATCAGGATCAGTGGGTCATCTTCGAAAGGACTCTCTCCCATAGTCACAGTGGTGTGAGGGATATAATTCCCCATTCAATCATGTATTTCACTGCACACCGTTCCTTGGTCTAAAACTTCATGACTCCCATTGCTCCAACCAGATGACATCCATTATGGTGACACCGCAGGTTCACATGATGAACTGTTTCTCATGTATTATTTGACGTTCAGCTTTATATTTGTCAGCATGTGGTCAGGATGTAGCACACGTCAGAAACTCTTCCACACTCGCTGTAACATTGCCACTGATGTTGCTTGACTTTTTGAACACATGATTATTAATTTTTTGTTTTTAGGTAGATAATTGTATGGCTTCTTTCATTTTTTGTCAAAAAACAAAAATAATGGGATTTCTTGAAGGCATGTTTTTCAGATAGATGAGGCCCCAAGAAGTAATAATATGCATGTGATTTATTCGGGGACTTAGATGACTGGAATGCTTGTAACATTAACGTTGTCTTTACAGGTTTACATGATCTGGCAAGTGAGTGCTTGTACGTCATTGGTTGTGTGCAGAACTTCAAATCAAGGATGTTACTCTGTGCTTGCAAAAATGGATTCTTAGCTGTAAGTTTGACACTGAAATACAAACTTAAGAATGTCTCCCAATCTGAAGAATCCAAAATAATTTTGTCCGTTTGCGATCTCATTAAATTCAGATCTTATTTCTCACCACTGCTAAATAGAAATCTGAGGACATCCTATTATGGTTCACATCAGAATGAGCTTTTGCAAACTTTGACCGACCAAGGAAATGACTAGCAAGAAGTGGACATTAACCAATCAGGAAGCAGCTTTACTTTTTTCTCAAGTTTTACAGCTCCAGTTTCAAACTGGCAACGTCCATTCCAGACTATGCTTTGACAAATGTTTTGACAAAGTTCTGTATTCAAAATTTGAAAAGTGAACAAAAGAAAATTCTGGAAATGTGCAATAGATAGCGGAGATTGTATGGCAGTAGTTCCCACTTGCTATGGAAAGACTTATCCATCTGAAGTTAGAGATAGATGAGGATTTTGATGGAAGTAGTCATACATCCCGTCCATAACTGTTCACATTTTTGAGGTTGCATGATTAGAGAACACATTCTGACTGTCACTTTCCCAGTCTGGTAGGCGATGATCTGATTGGTCAAAAAAGGTCATACAGACTTGAACCTCAGATCTTTGTTGAGCAGTAGCAAGACCTAAGATCTGATTTTTATGAAATTAGGCCATTTGTAAATTGGGTTGAAACCTTGTATTTTCTATATCTATCTTGACTGATGATGTTCAACATGTAAAATATCCATTTTTATGTATCTCATTCACAATGGCGTACATGCATCCTGACATCTCAGTTTCATTAGTTTGTTATAATACTTTATCATGCTAGCAGTTTTAAATAAGTGAAGTTCTGTGTTGTGTGTTCACTGAAGGATATGTTCATCCAGTATACCATTCATCCTGTCCATGCAGGGTGTGGAATGTCTGATGGTGATCGGTGCAGACGTCAACACAGGCCAAGGTCAGGGTACACCACTGTACCATTCTGTTGATAACGGCGATGAGAAGATGGTGCGGTATCTCCTGCAGCAGGTCAGTCCATCAATCATCCTTCATCCAGTGGGGTCTGACATTAGCATTCTCCAAGGATACCATATGTACCTAGAAAACTGCGTTGCAATATGACATATGGTACGATTGGAACGCTGTATTCTATCATGGCAAGATTTGATACTAAAAACTGTGCAATATATTTCATACCATGACATGTCCTTGTTTTGTAATTTGTAATTTTACGGAATACACAAGCTTGTGATACAATATTCCAAGGGTATTCCAAATGACAGTTACGGGCTTTCCGTCAAAATCATCATCTATCTCTTGCATAAATGGGATAAATATTTCAAACAGAAGAGACTTTCCGTAGCCCAGGAGAATTGTTGCCATACAATCCTGGCCATCCATAATATACTCAACAACAAAAGTTCCTGTGACACCAATATTTTAGTGTATTTTTCAAACAAGTAAAGTTTGGTTTTCAGTATTGTAGTACATGTATGGAATCAAGTTACAAAAAAGCAACTGCAACTGCATCCCTTGCAAAAGTTGACTTTTAGGCAAGCCCCATGTATTTCATCACCCAAGAATGGGTATAACAATATGTGCGGTAACGGGATTCCATATGCATTGTTTAGCATCGTGCTGACAACAAACACTCTGAAAAACAGCAAAATTACGCAATTATTCAGCATTACGAAAATGCCACGCCTGTCCGAAAATGAGCATCTGCGAGCCATTCGTATGCTTGAAGCAGGATCGAGTCAACGTGATGTTGCAAGACAATTTAACGTCCACAGAAACACAATTTGGTGTTTATGGCAGCGTTGGTAACAGACGAATGCAGTCAGAGATCATCCTCGGAGTGGCAGGCCACGAGTAACCAATAATCGACCAATAATCGACAAGACAACTGGATTTGAAAAGCACAACTACGTAATCAATTCCAGCCAGCAACAGTGACTGCAAGAAGCATCTCTGGCCTTCGACGAAGATCTTCACAAACTGTACGTCGCCGCCTCAGATGTGCAGGGATTGTTGCCAGAAGACCCGCCAGACGTCCCATTTTGATAGGAAACCACCGTCAAGCACGTCTACAGTGGTGCAGACAGCGTCTACGGTGGACAGCCATGCAGTGAGGACAAGTTCTGTTCACTGACAGATTCGAGTGTTCCGACGTCGAGGTGAACGTTATGTCAATCATTATGTCATGGAAGAAGATCGGTTGTGGGGCGGCAGCGTTATGGTATGGGGTGGGATTACAGCAAAACAGAGGACCTGTTTGATAGTGAGGGAAATCTCAATGGACAGCTCTACCGCGACGAGATCATCGGCCCTGTTCTACCGCTGTTGCATCGTCATGGCCCAGGCATTACCTTTCAACATGACAACGCCCGGCCTCATATTGCTCAACTTGTTCTGGATTCGCTTCTACAAAACAACGTGAATGTCATCTCGTGGCCGGCTCGCTCCCCTGATCTCTCACCAATCAGCACATGTTGGATGAGATGGATCGGTACCTTCGACGTCAAACACGTCTTCCACAGACAGTCCAGGAACTTCGAAACATGCTCCAGCAGATATGGACAGATGTCCCACAGGACTTTGTGCGATGCCTGGTCCATTCCATGAGATGAAGATGGTGGACACACACGCTATTGATTTGTAAATTGACATTTTGGCATGTTCATGTTTTTTTATGAAATCACACATTTTCTGAAGTCAGTATGGCACATTAAACCATTTGAACACTTACAGGAGTCTTTTATCTGTTGCAAACCGAAATTGTTTCTGATTTGGTAAAAAACATAACTTTGCATTAAATCTTATTCAATGTCACAGGAACTTTTGTTGTTCAGTATACATTCCCGAATTTGTTCAGTTGTTCAGTTGTCACATTTTAAATCAAATAAGAATGGAAGTCACCAGTTTGAAACTAGTGCCGTAAGAGCTTGAGAAAGCTGCTCTCTGATAGGCCAATATCGACTTTAGTCATTCAAAGGTCACGAAATGTTGTTCTGAGGTGACCTGTAATGGAATGTCCTCAAATGTTTGTTTAGCGGTAGCAGGAACTAAGAACGATTTTAATGAGATTGGGATCACAATCCTTTCTGCAGTTTCTCAAACAAAAGCTTGTTTCCTCCCCAGTCCGTCACAGATGTCCAGACTTCCCTGAATCTGAGCATCACAAGGCATCAGCACAACATCACGGGGATGCTGCTGGCACACATAGGACAGGACAAGGATGGTCTGTTCCCCTTCTTGGCTCCAGATGTTTCCATTACCTGCCTTAGCCATGGAAATAACATCTTGCAAAGTGAAATGATCATGATGTTACGCTAAAAAAGTAATAGTGTTGGTTCTCAGGCATCCCCAGCATCATAGTAAAATCTGCTGCACTTTTTATATTTTATTTCATTTTTTTTTTTTTTAAATCTTTAAATATTCTGCGTATCAAACGCATGACCCTGGCAGTGAAATGCTACAATACTTAAGAACAACATAATTTTGCCGATATTATTGTGAACAAAATTTGGTTACATACTAGCTTGAACATCCAAACAAAAAACCCACACCGCCCGCACTATATTTTCAAAAGCCAGAGAACAATTCTTTTATTTTTTAAGCCGTAAATTTCACATGTTTTTCAGGGTAAATGTAAGTATTGCCACAAGATGCCCTCAGAGCTTTCGACCCCTCAAATTTGCAAGATGTGGGAGTTATGAATCAGCCATTGTCGAGGTTTTGTGAGATAATATTTTCGGCAATTACAAACACCTTAAATGGATAGCTCTGTATAATGACCTCCAACATGCTGTAATGCAGGTCAGAAAGTCATGTTTGTAATGTTTTCACTGCTGATGAATAACAGTTGACAGGAAACTATCCTGGCCCACTGCACAACTGATATATTCAGGGCAGGGATCTCGCGACATTCAGAATAGTCTTGCCACACTTCATTCCATTCCGACAGAGGGCATCTCAAAACGAGATACACATAAAGTGGAGATACACAATAAATGTGAGAGCAAATAGGATTGATACTGTTGTTTCTTTGTGTGACATCACTTTTATCACTGAAGCTTAAGTCTTATTTATAATGTGTGAAACTGACCGATTAGTCCAGCACCATGACCGTGGAATATATTTATTTTATGAAAAAGAAAATCTAGAAACGCATACTAAAGCAAGTCTAGCCAGCTCAAGCTAGCTCTGAAATCTGAATATTTTTAGAGTCAAGAAGGATATTGTGTAATATAAGATTTCAGAGACTAAATGTTAGTCTACTGACTGATATGTGAAGGAATAGTCACAATTTAGGCCAATGTCGTAGTGCCGCAACCTCGGACCACCTTCCAGCTCTAGCACCCATAATATTTCTTATGGTTCTTATGGTTGTCTCACAGCTTAAAACCCGTTCTTCAATTTGCAAAATCAATATCAATGAGCCTTGCTCATCTTTAGCTGATAGCTTTCTTTACTGAGTTAATTCCCTTTAATGACTGTGTTCTGTCAGTCTGTTGTCAGGCACACTTAATGTGTTCCCTTTCCAGTTGTCCACACTGGATTTTCGGTGGTAGGATAGCCTAGTGGTAAAGTGTTTGCTTGTACACCGAAGGTTTAACTCACGTCAGTGTGGATCGTTGCTCAACATTTACAGTGTGCAAGCCCATTCCCAGTGTCCTCTGAGTTTATATTGCTGGAGACCCGTGAAGATCAGGGGTAGAATAGGTCTACAGGAATCCATGCTTGCTGTAAAAAGCACTCTATGCTTGTCGTAAGAGGCATCTAACGGGATCGAGCGGTCAGGTTTGCTGACTTGGTTGATGCATGTCATTGTATCCCAATTGCGTGGATCGATGCTCATTATGTCAATCACTGGATTGTTTGGTCCAGATTTAATTATTTACAGACCGCCGTCATCTAGCTGGAATATTGCTGAGTGCAGTGTTAAACAACAAACAAACAAACAAGTATATTGCTGGATTATTGCTAAGAGGACTGTAAAACCTCTCACTCACTCACTTCAACATTGAATTTTGTTCAAATGGGGTACTGCAAGGTTGCTTGGCAACACTGACAACTGACTTCATACTTCATACCATATTTTGGGGCGGTCGGGTAGCTGAGTGGTTAAAGCGTTCGCTCGTCACGCCGAAGACCGGGGTTCGAGTCCCGACATGGGTACAATGTGTGAAGCCCATTTCTGGTGTCCCCCGCCATGATATTGCTGGAATATTGCTAAAAGCGGCGTAAAACCATACTCACTCACTCACTCACTCATACCATATTTTGAAAAAGCTGTTTACAAAAGCAGGCAAACATTTAGAGATTGTGCAGTTGTGACACCAGCATGGTTTAAGTGAATTGTCTAGTGATATCTACTGTACTTGTAATAGGTGAATCCTCTGTGTTTTCAGCTGGCACTGTGTTATGGAATGGTTATGGCCTTGGTGACCTCCGACCTGAATGGTTCCTGCCATCACTAGCCAGAGCCAAAGAACGTTCTCTCCCATCAGGTAGGCTTCAGTACTTTGTCAGCTGGTACACCAGATGCACTTCATGACGTAAAAGGTGACTCTGCTTGTCGTAAAAGGCGACTAACGGGATCGGGTGGTCAGACTCGCTGACTTGGTTGATGCATGTCACCGATCCTAATTGCGTGGATTGATGCTCATGATATTAATCACTGGATTGTCTGGTCCAGACTCGATTATTTACACACCGCCGTCATATAGCTGGAATATTGCTGAGTGCGGCGTTAAACAACAAACAAACAAACAAAAAGAAAAAGATGCACTTCATTCCAGGGGGCGGCCAGGTAGCCTAGTGGTTAAAGCGTTCGCTCGTCACGCCGAAGACCCCGGTTCGATTCCTGACATGGGTATAATGTGTGAAGCCCTTTTCTGGTGTCCCGTGCCGTGATATTGATGGAATATTGCTAAAAGCGGCGTAAAACCATATTCACTCACACTCTTCACTAGAGATGCGTCAATGACCATCTCCTCTTTTCCATTCTGTTATGATAAGGCCTTTTGTTTATTTTTAGTTGGTTTACCAAACAATGTGCCTAAATTTTAATGTAGGTGGTCGAAGTTTGTGTAAAAATAACTTTCAACTTTCAGATTAGTACTGCTACAGTGATCGCTCGCTATAACGCTACCAATGGGGTCCAAATAATTGGTGGGCGTTATAGACGATGAGCCGTTTAACCGAGGCCGAGGCGCGCGCTCGGAAAATCTCAAATCATCAATATGTGTTTATCTCACGTCACATCAAAATAGTATATATTTTTATGGACCTAGATCTACCTGTAATATCATTCATTTATTAAATCTGTCACATTTCAAAATGTCTGAAATACGTATTCCATTTCAATTTATCATTTTTAATCGACAAATTAAAAAATTATTCACTATTTCCCGCGATGTTATTGAAAATAAAATTCTCGGACACACATTTCGACAACGGGTCCACATCAAAGAGCAAAATAAAGACGTTTTAAACAAATCTTTAAATATATTATACAAAGTGATAAATAAAATCAACAAAAATATATCTAAAAGTAATCAAACTTACATCTAAGTTATTATTTCCATCGTTTCGTGCGATCGCGTGTAATGTAAGTCAAATGACATCTCGGCTTTCGTCGCCTTGAATTCTCGGCTCGGACACAATGTTTAATGCAAATATATATGCATGAAAAATCTTTGTCACAGCTCGTAACCTAGTACGATACATTCGCGAAGTTCCATATTTTTAATATATATCGTGATTTCCTGCTTAAAACGTTCAGATTAACACGACTTAACAAAATCTTTCGCCAACTTCTGAAATTTATTAAACACGAGCTTGGTATCACAGCTATAATTTGATTGGCTGCCTGAGGTCACGTGCTCAAAATTGACCAATCACGAAACTTGTAGTAGATTTCGGCAAGAAAGCGTCATTAGAAACAAATTTTAATCCAATGAAATCGCTTGTTATAACTACGGAAAAAAACAGGCGATGTTACGAAAGCGCGATTACGAAATGAATGACCGCCGTGTTGTGACAGCAACTACATGTGTGTGTGACAGTGTCGCCTCAAATTGGATTGCCCACTAATTAAGAATATAAACTTCGCTTGTGGTTCTCTTTTATTGCATGCATGCGCTTCTAAGATCAAAGGTCGATAGTGTGAAAAGTTAACTAGTTGAACAATCGTATTTCCGGGACTTGCCGCGGATGTTTTCAAACAGATTATTAGAACTCCATTCAGCGATAAACGGTTGATTATGCAATGAGAAGCGTTATGTGCAAATGAACAACGAACAACAATACAATTATGTCTGTGTAAAACTATCAGTAATAAAAGTGTACATAAATTTTGGGAGCCATGCGTTACCGCGCGTAGTAACCGAAGTAGCGCTTTATCGAAGAGCGCAATAGCGAGCGATCACTGTACTTATGAATTGGAAACAAACTTGCAGAAGAATGATTGCAAAACAATACCGAAACATTATTGATTGTTAAAGATTTTTATATGTATTATTCAGATTCTTACGAACAGCGGTGATATAATATCATATCTTTTTTTATTTTCTTAATTGTAAAACAGAGTTGGACAAAACTATAATTGTATACCCCTGACACTTTTGCGACCATAGATGTTTGGAGCAGCGTCAAGAATAGCAATCCAATCACATTTCACTGCTCTTCCATGATTTAAACATGTGGTGAGATCACCAGACCTCAACTCATCTTGTTGAGTAAAGTCTCACATAAAACTTGGAACGATAGACAGCATCTTTTTCAGGTTAAAGTTAATTTTAAACATTTATAGGACTGTTTCACTTTCCAGGGCTCATTCGTAGCAGGTTGTCCTTTTGAATGTACGTCTGTGTGGAATTCATGTTCAGAAAAGTCATTTTTTTTGGTTGTTGTTTTCAAGATCATGAACAATGCAATATTAGTAAAGAAAGATTGAGATTGTGATGTCAGTTCTGAAAGTCTCGTACCGTGACATGTAAAGGGATGTCTGCTGATCTTTGTGTTGTGGTAGTGAGCACTAAGATCTGATTTTGATGAGATTGAGGTTTTCTCCAATTAATAATATGCAGCATCTTGCAGACTTGTCTTGCATCAAAACACGTGACTGTGTCTTTGCGGGCAGATCACTATTAACGAGACTGATTTATGAGTGATTTCAGCTATCCTTCGCAAATTAGGTGTATCGGTAACAGGTCTAAATGGCACTGATTGAATTGGTTCCCATCATTAATGTCAGATAAAGCCTATAGTTGTATTAATGAGTGTCAAATTAACAGGACTTGACAGTATGTGCAAATGTGTTTGTACGGTAGTATCTATAATTGTTGCTGTTGTTGGTAATATGACTATACAGATGCTCCATGTGCCACATTTTTATGCTTTTTTGAACTTGCGAACAGCCATCTGTCGGAGATGCCATGACTGTTTGTTGATCTCAATACATTCGTCATGCTGTCAACTGTCAATAGTTTGACTGTAGCCCTGGCAAAATATATTTAGGTACATGTATAAAACATAGTCAGAGAGAAATGCAAACATTAGTGACTTGTTGTGTAACCGTGGAGTTTTAGATAACTTTTGTCAGTAAACAATTATATCACATACATCATGTGACACATCTAACCAAGGGTCCGGGTTAGTCACGCGGGTCATACTCAGGACCTACCCGACCCGAGTACCCGAGTTACCGTCCCAGCCCTATGTTGTACCCTTGCCACAGACACATCATCAACCCCGTACACGGATCACTATCTTCCCGAGGTAAGGGAGTTAACTGACTGTCCAGTTCCACCCTCTGATACGCTTGTGACAAGGTGTATGTATGCAAGCTCGTACATGGATCACCATCTTCCCGAGGTAAGGGAGTTAACTGACTGTCCATTTCCACCCTCTGATACGCTTGTGACAAGGTGTATGTATGCAACCCCGTACACGGATCACTATCTTCCCGAGGTAAGGGAGTTAACTGACTGTCCAGTTCCACCCTCTGATACGCTTGTGACAAGGTGTACATATGCAACCCCGTACACGGATCACCATCTTCCCAAGGTAAGGGAGTTAACTGACTATAAAAGTCCAGTTCCACCCTCTGATACGCTTGTGACAAGGTGTATATATGCAACCCCGTACACGGATCACTATCTTCCCAAGGTAAGGGAGCTAACTGACTGTAAAAGTCCAGTTCCACCCTTTGATACGCTTGTGACAAGGTGTATATACGCAAGCCTGTACACGGATCACCATCTTCCCGAGGTAAGGGAGTTAACTGACTATAAAAGTCCAGTTCCACCCTCTGATACGCTTGTGACAAGGTATATGTATGCAAGCCCGTACACGGATCACCATCTTCCCGAGGTGAGGGAGCTAACTGACTGTAAAAGTCCAGTTCCACCCTCTGATACGCTTGTGACAAGGTGTATGTGTGCAAGCCTGTACATGGATCACCATCTTCCCGAGGTAAGGGAGTTAACTGACTGTCCAGTTCTACCCTCTGATACGCTTGTGACAAGGTGTATGTGTGCAAGCCTGTACATGGATCACCATCTTCCCGAGGTAAGGGAGCTAACTGACTGTAAAAGTCCAGTTCCACCCTCTGATACGCTTGTGACAAGGTGTATATATGCAAGCTTTTAACCAGACTGTTTAGAATTTAAACTGTCTTCTTAAACTTAGCACAGTTGGCAGTAGAAAAGAGGTTTGGAAATTTGGTAATTAAGTTCTGCATGGTGAGATATGTACAGATAATGAAAGAAGCTGTTATTGATCTGATAATACAGGTGAAAACTTCACAACAACCTGGTACATGATTAGCTACTTGAGGAACATTGTATTTCATAATGAAAGGAAAACAATCTTTTTGTATTATAAAGACCAACATGAAACTAACAATTACTTTTGGACAAAGCACTAGAACAACACAGTAGAGATTTCTATCAAATTTACTCTGTCATAAGTTGGAAAAGATGAACAAATATATTGAAAAAGTTAAAGGTTTTATGATCCGATCATAAGTGAAACAAGAGCCCAAGTTAAAAATAAAAGTTGGACGATATGTCCACATTATCAAAGCTCTTAGATATTGTGATTATTGTCAAGCTAGAAGTGTTAACGTTCTTGAAGATGAGTATCATTTTCTATTAATATGTCCCAAATATAAAGATATCAGGGTAAAATATATACAAAAATACTATAGGGAAAGGCCATCTGAATTAAAACTAGTTAGCCTGCTACAAACAAGTTGTAAAACACAACTGTTATACATTTCTAAATATATTAAATCCTGCTTTCAGTAAATATGAAATTGTGTCCTACCTCCATTGTCAATATATATTTTTGTTGTATCTGTTAGACGAGGGGCTGAAGCCCAAGCCTTTTTCATGAATAAATATCTGTTCTGTTCTGTTCTGTTCTGTAAATATACAATTACAACCTTGAACCAGTAACAACATTGAAGGCCATCACAAGAAGATTAATTCCCTGACCACCTGTCATCCAAACATGTTATTTGTGAACCATGTGAAAGTCCAACTTATCAAGAATAAACAGTCAATCACAGAGTCAATCAGTCAATCACAGAGTCAATCAGTCAATCACAGAGTCAATCAGTCAATTACAGAGTCAATCAGTCAGTCACAGAATCACAGTCAATCACAGAGTCAATCAGTCAATCACAGAGTCAATCAGTCAATCACAGAGTCAATCAGTCAATCACAGAGTCTATCAGTCAGTCACAGAATCACAGTCAATCACAGAGTCAATCAGTCAATCACAGAGTCAATCAGTCAATCACAGAGTCAATCAGTCAATCACAGAGTCAATCAGTCAGTCAATCAGTCAATCACAGAGTCAATCAGTCAATCACAGAGTCAATCAGTCAATCACAGAGTCAATCACAGTGGTGAAACTGTATCAGCATTGAGGTAACCGTCGTGAACCTGCGAAGACTGCAAAGACAGTATGTGGCAGTGGATCAGTATCCAATAGTATAACAAACTTAAAACATAAAGTAAAAAAGTAATGTCTTTGAATTATCATTGTAATATTGTCACGCCAAATCCTAATGTCTTTAATTATCATTGTAATATTGTCACACCAAATCCTAATGTCTTTAATTATCATTGTAATATTGTCACACCAAATCCTAATGTCTATAATTATCATTGTAATATTGTCACACCAAATCCTAATGTCTTTCATTATCATTGTAATGTTGTCACACCAAATCCCAATGTCTTTAATTATCATTGTAATATTGTCACACCAAATCCTAATGTCTTTAATTATCATTGTAATGTTGTCACACCAAATCCTAATATCTTTAATTATCATTGTAATGTTGTCACACCAAATCCTAATGTCTTTAATTATCATTGTAATGTTGTCATACCAAATCCTTATTTAAACTGCTTGATGGGATTATCAATGTTGAGGTTTTATTGAGTGATTAAATGCTACCGAACTTATGCCACAATATGCAATACCATGTATCATGACTTTTACATTTAAGTGTTGAAATTGATATTTATTAAATCAAAGTTTGGTTACATTTAATTAAAAGGTATCACACAAAATAGTCATGGCATAAGTCAGATCAGTAGAAATAGTATGTCTTGATTCAGATCAGTAGAAATATGATGTCATGATTCAGATCTGTAGAAATATATCAGGTGTCAGATCAGTAGTAATAGGCTGTCATGATTCACAATAGTAGAAATATATATGGCATGATTCAGACAGTAGAAATATGTGAAGTCAGATCAAAAGAAATATGTCAGTTATGAAATAATTCCATGTTTGTTTTAAAAACCGTCAAATCATGCTGTGACATAACACCACAGAAGATACCAACTCAGTGTCTCACATATAAACATAATGGTTAGGTGACAAACACAATGGTATTTAATATGGCTATGAATAGAAATACCCCAAAGAAGATGTTATCCAACCTTTGAGTGTCCAAGTTTTGGAATCTGCCTTTCACCTTGGACATCACTGTAGAGTTATCCCTCTCTGTCTCAGCTGCCACAGTTGAAAATCAAGGCAATAGGTGTTAAACTGCAAATACCACAAATCTGCTAGTTAGGCCACAAATACAACAGTGTTGAAGATGGCCACCAATAGGAACACCCCAAAGAAGATGTTATCCAACTTTTGAGTGTCCAAGTTGTGGAATCTGCCTTTCACCTTGGACATCACTGTGGAGTTATCCCCCTCTGTCTCGACTGCTACAGTTGAAACTCTCTTGTGATCTCCCTGGAGTTGGTTGTTCCTGATCCTGAGGGTTGTTGTGACTGCCAAGAGCGCCAGGAAGCTTTGAAGGAGGATACAGATGAGATAGATCATGATCTTTGGAACTCGGGTGGATGTCCTTGGCATGATGTCATAGACAAAGTTGAGGAACACAGCATGGGACACAAAGATGGAAACCAGAAAGGATATTTTCTCTCCCGAATCGGCAGGAAGGATGAAGACAAAAGCATTCATGATGGAGGTCAAGGCCATTGGAATAATGATGCTTAACACATAGAAAAGACTTTGTCTCTTCAGGGTCAAGGTCACTGTTTGAATCTCATAAACATCCATTAATATATGATCAGTTGTCACATTCTTCAAAACCCATTCAGACTCCTTCATCAGAGTTGCTTTATATGCCACGTTTGGTGTTATTCTTGTAGATAAATTCACAAATATTTGTTCAGCAAAAATATTCAGTTGACAACTTTGTTCATCGAAAGGAAAATCAAAGGCATCAGTTACACATATTATTCTGAACTTGTCCCTAATGACTAGGATCATAGTCCCATCATGTGTCAGATAAACAGATGATGTTGGGTGGAGAGATAAACCAGTATTACCCTCAGCATTTAGAAGAGATATATCTGGTCTCCATATTGGATTTGGGTCTGTAGAAATCATATCAACATCATGTAAAGATTTGTCCCAAGCAAGACTAGGATCAGTCCATGATAAGGTAAAGGTTCCAGTGAATGTAAGAATTTGATTAATTGAATCAAGGCTCAGAATGGCTCCTGGTGTGAAGAAGATTGTAACATTAATTGAAGAATGTCCATCCAAAAATGGTGGCATCTTGGCCTTGGTGTAGTTGATAGAGTTGTGTATGTCTACCCAGGATTCCCTCATCTGTGAGCATGCAGCTAGTTTGGCAAGGAGTATCCAGGTAAGGTAGAAATGCATAAGTGAGTCAGTTCTTGTCAAGGAATATCCAAGAAACGTAAAAATAGAGAACTGTGTCAGTTCTTGTCAAGGAATATCCAAGAAACGTAGAAATACGGAACTGTGTCAGTTCTTGTCAAGGAATATCCAAGAAACGAAGAAATAGGGAATTGTGTCAGTTCTTGTAAAGGAATATCCAAGAAATGTAGAAATACGGAACTGTGTCAGTTCTTGTAAAGGAATATCCAAGAAACGTAGAAATACGGAACTGTATCAGTTCTTGTCAAGGAATATCCAAGAAACGTAGAAATACGGAACTGTATCAGTTCTTGTCAAGGAATATCCAAGAAACGTAGAAATACGGAACTGTGTCAGTTCTTGTCAAGGAATATCCAAGAAACGAAGAAATATGGAACTGTGTCAGTTCTTGTCAAGGAATATCCAAGAAATGTAGAAATACGGAACTGTGTCAGTTCTTGTCAAGGAATATCCAAGAAATGTAGAAATACGGAACTGTCAGTTCTTGTCAAGGAGCATCCAAGAAACGTAGAAATAGGGAACTGTGACAGTTCCTGTCAAGGAGCATCCAAGAAATGTAGAAATAGGGAACTGCGTCAGTTCCTGTCCAAGACGTGCTGAGTGATCACCTTTACGGGAGGCAGTATGGTGTTGAGGAAGAACGTGTGTCCACTAGGTGGAATGGCAATCGATAAGCTATAGGCAAACATCAGCTGCAGGTGACTTCACGACTTTGATATGACTGGTTATTATGACACTTAGTAACTGGATCTAGACAAACACACACACCTCGCAGTTAAGATCAATAACCTGGCCATTTACTGAATGTGTTGTCAGTACATCATTGTTGACACCATTGAGCAGACAGATGTCTGGTACCAAGATTGTCTCAAGACCATCATATAGCATCTTGTTCCGGTCTGTGTTCGGCTGTAGTCTGTCCATTCAATGTCCAAGAGTCCATTTAGTGTTAGAAGCTAATTAACTGGATCAAGATCCAATATAGAAACAGGTGTGAATATGAAACTCACACTTACTGTTGAATGTCCATCAGGGAAAGGTGGTGCTTTTGCTTGAGTGGAGTTGAATGTGCGTTGCATATTGATCCATGCTTTTCTTAGATGTTTGCATGCCGCTAGGTTTGAGAGAAATATCAAGGAAATGTGAAGGTTCATTTTCAAAACAATGTTAAAACTGTTATGCGAGTTGTCAACTGCTGGTGTCGATCTTTATGTGAGGTAAATTTATAGTTGGTAGCTCACCTAGACCATCAACCCAATGACAAGGCCCGTTTGTGGTGTCATTTCCCCTCAGTATTAACAATGATAATCTCTTCACACATAGGATGTTTGCTATCCACAGAGTATCCACAAAACTTTATTAGATATTTGCTGTGGCTGTAGTAAAAGTAATATTGAAAACGTTGAACTTGTTTTTTAATGCAGGTGCAAAGACATGAAGTTCAAGTTATCTCCCTTTTTGTTCCATATGTCGTGAGTGGCATCATTGTAATTTGAGATGTTGGTTCTTTAATGCATTGCCTCAATTCCTTTCTTTGGATCTTTTGCCACTGTTTCTGGAAGGTATCTGTGTCCATGTGGTCTGAGGCCGAGCAGTTGGCTGTGTACGGCTATCCCAGTTCCAGGATATATCCCACTTATGATCCTTAGTCTGTCATCATCATTTTCGATGGCCTTTCCTCCCCATGTAAAGGCAGTGAGCTATGATGAAAGGAAAATACTTTTCAATGCAGTGATAATCCCAACTTACTCACCCACTCACTCACTCTACCAGCTCATCCACTCACCCACCCACTCAACCCACTCACTCACTCCACCATTCCACTATTTTCACTGCTATTTACCCTTTTTTGCCCCTTTTGCGTCCAATGGAATCGACCCGTGAAGATTCCGGGTCTTCTGCAACCCATGCTTGTTGTAAAAGGTGACTATGCTTGTGGTAAGAGGCTACTAACGGGATCAGGTGACAGGCTCGCTGACTTGGTTGATGCATGTCATCGATCCCAAAAGCGTTGATCGATGCTCATGATGTCAATCACTGGATTGTTTGATCCAGACTTAATTATTTACAGACCGCTGTCATATAGCTGGATTATTGCTGAGTGCGGTGTTAAACAACAAACCATATTTATATATATTTGAATTATTTTATGTCATATTAAAACGTGTCGGTAAGACAAATTTGCTGTAGCAGGATCACTATGTTATTACTGGCTATGTGAGCTACATCAGTGAGGACAATCATACCTCATTTATCCGACGTATTGCCCAGGCTGTTTGTAAGACTCCTCTTCGTGACAGTGGTGCCATTAGACTGACTCTGATAGACGGCTGTTGTTTGTCCTGTTCTTGAGGGAGATAATTACATTACCATTTGGAGTGCTGTTTTGGTATTGATCACAAATTGGAGTGACAATATTATACCATTAACTTTTTCGTTTGCTTTATTTTAGACTTTTAAGTAAGTATGTATAATGGTTGGTAAAACACTAGATATTCATGTTAGGAGCTTTTGTGTTTAAACCCAACTAACTCACTCACTCATTGCCCAGTAACAATGTGTTTTGATAGGGGCACATGTGTTCTTGTTCAAAATTTCCTTATGCCAAGTCATTCTTAGTGACACAGATTTTAATTCCTTATAGTGAGTGAGTTGGGTTTAACGCCGCTTTTAACATTATTCCAGTTATATCACGGCATGTCAGCTTAATGTGGGAGGAAAGACTGAAGAAATGCAGGTCTCAGGATGTTTACTACTTCGGTGAAACCCACGAGCACGGGTATGGTGCTGACAAACCTAGAAACATAATCGGGGCAAATCGGGATTCGAACCCACAATCATAGGTTTCTGGTGTGCCCAAGGGACGCAACTCTGCACAGTGAATGGCGGTGCCTTAGACGACTGGGCCACCCATACCCCCGGAATAGTTTATGACAGAGATAGGGTCACTTGCATGTACTGTATTTACTTGTGTGTCGTGCACAATTTTCCATCAAAAGTACAGCAGTGTAGAAGGGTGTACAATAATACATGCATGCAAAGACCTTACTGTTAGCACGTAACACTGGAAATGGCATGTCAGCATGTCCGCACTGAAGTATGCAAGTTAATTCTGTTATTACACCATCTGGTAATGCAAAATTGTTATCTGGACATATGTTTCTAATCTATTTTATTAATTTTCTTAAAAATGTCTATCAATTTAATTTGAATTAATTTTGGTAAAATCGTGTGTGAAGTGATTCACAGATCACACAAACTCATAATTATTTGCATCAACGTAGATCAAATCAGCACCATTGATGCACTGACGTGAATGTTAGTTGACAGAGTATGGAAACACATCATAAATACCCTACTTTGATGTGTTAAAAGTCATTTATTGTAGTTTGACTTAAATACGTGTATAATATATCCGGCAATATACAAAAGTGCTATGCTTTTGGTTATTATTATTTTAAAGTAATAGTTTCAGATATAATTTTTTCAGTCATTGCATCAAAATATTTTTACATTGATTATTGGGTATTATTTGACTGAGTCAAAATTTCTGTTTGCAACAAATACGCACGGTGAGTGATCTGACTCTCTACATATGGAACAATGTGTATCAGAACAGGAAGTACAAATGAATTAGTAAATCATCATGTCAAGTGACATTGTCAAGTGAAGTAATAAGATGCGGGTTTTGACTCAAGAAAACAGGGGAAGAGTCCACCCCTAAGGTTTTGATAAACGAATAAGACAGGACCCATGGGGCTATACCCAGAACGCTATCCTTGGCATGATGTCACAGACAAAGGTCAAGGACACAAATACTGAAGTAAGGAAGTAAACAGGTAAATGTCATCTTCCCGAGACATCTTCAATTTTACGTTTCCTTTCCACCCAAGGTTGGTCAAATAAAAATAAAAGTATATAGCTATGTTATTTATTTATTTATTTATTTATTTATTTATTTATTTATTCACGACCGTCCGTACGTCCAACCTGTTTGTTGCCGCGATATCTCAAGAACTAAACACTTGATTGTCTTCATATTTGGAACTATGGTGTATATACAGATATAGTATTCACGACCGTCCGTACGTCCCACCTGTTTGTTGCAGCGATATCTCAAGAACTAAACACTGGATTGTCTTCATATTTGGAACTATGGTGTATATACAGACTCTGCAGACGGCAGTTGGTTTTGGTGACCTTGACCTCAATTTCAGGTCACAGCAGGTAAATCTGCTTTTGGAGTTGGAAAACGGTGTTGCCCCGATATCTCAAGAACTAAACACTGGATTGTCTTCATATTTGGAACTATGGTGTATATACAGACTCCGCAGTCACCAGTCGGATTTGGTGACCTTGACCCCATTTTCAAGGTCACAGCAGGCAAATCTGCTTTTGGAGTTGGAAAATGGTGTTGTTGCGATATCTCAAGAACTAATCGCAGGATTGTCTACATATTTGGTACTATGGTGTATATACAGGCGGGGGACATTTCGTCACTTTGTGACAAATACTTGTTTTTTTATTTATCTAAAAGTCATTCTGCAGTGGAGTTAAAACTGCAGCTGGCTTCTAGAATCACTGATTGTGATCTTGACATGGAATATATAAAAAAAAATTCAATTTGTACAAGAGGGTCTATATTACTAGTGGGAGACATAATAAAAATAAATATTTTATGTTTCATTTATTTCTTGGGCCAGCTATTTTTCAGTAGGGGCGACAGGCCCGTGAAATGAAAAATAGAAATATGTTGACTTTGTGGCTGCATCTGCTGCTGCTGTTTTACATGAAGGCAAACATTGAATGCTTCTGTGTTAAGGGCCTGTCACACACTACTGATATACCTCACCGGGACTAAACTGGAGCAAAAAATTAACGGCGAGAAAATCAGTGGATCTCGGGCGAGAAGGCAGAGCAGAGCTGATGTGCTACCAAATACCACTTTTCTGTCACCTTAGTGTTACCAATGCGCCACTGATGTTATACTGATGTACCACCGTTGACCGGAGCTATGAGGAATGATACCGTTGCACTGCAGATGTGACGATGGAGCTCCAGTATCACAACAGCGGCGCATTGGTACTACTTCGGTGGAATTCCATAGTACTACGGTATCACATTGGTACCAGTATGGTACACATGGAGGCCACCGGAGAGCCGCCGATCCATTAATAAAGCCATACCGAGAGACTGTCTGAACTGCATGTTGAGGGGGCAAGGGCCCTGAGCTGATGATGAGCCTGACTGTGCAAGGATCACCCAAACCCTCTTCGCTGCATTTTTTTATTTTAATATGTATATAATAATAATAATAATAATAAAAATAAAAATAATAATAATAATACATATACAACCCAAGCTGCCTGTTAGGCTTCTATATGGTTACAAGTACATTGCCATCTCACCCTACCGGGTACCCATACAGTGCTGGGTGAACAGATGCACATTTCGAACAAAGTCACATGCCCAAGGAGACGCAACATGTGTTACATGTGCTTCAGTCTGGGCAGGACAGTGGTCCAAGAAACTCTCAGGAGCCAAGCTGCCGAAACGCGGTCACCCATCCAAGGACTCTCCACGACGGACGTTGCAGAACTTCACCTGAATTGTGGCACAGCACCATGTGCCACCACGTGCTTGTAGACATCATGAATATATTCACAAGACACAGATTAATCAGTGTAATATTTGTGCTTTTGTGAAAAAGATTTAGTGAAAAAAACAAATAATTCATGACAGGATATAATGCATATCATTTGGAATGATATGAAGGTTATATAATTAACAGATCTGTACCAAAATAACCAAATGTGTTCACAATTCACTCAAAACTGAAGGTAACTGCAAAATATGCACATTAATATTGGAAAATTAGGCCACAAAAACAACAGTGTTGAACAGGAATACCCCAAAGAAGATGTTATCCAGCTTTTGAGTGTCCAAGTTGTGGAATCTGCCTTTCACCTTGGACATCACTGTAGAGTTATCCCCCTCTGTCTCTACTGCCACAGTTGAAACTCTCTTGTGATCTCCCTGGAGTTGGTTGTTCCTGATCCTGAGGGTTGTTGTGACTGCCAAGAGCGCCAGGAAGCTTTGAAGGAGGATACAGATGAGATAGATCATGATCTTTGGAACTCGGGTGGATGTCCTTGGCATGATGTCATAGACAAAGTTGAGGAACAAAGCATGGGACACAAAGATGGAAACCAGAAAGGATATTTTCTCCCCCCAATCGGCAGGAAGGATGAAGACAAAAGCATTCATGATGGAGGTCAAGGCCATTGGAATAATGATGCTTAACACATAGAAAAGACTTTGTCTCTTTAGGGTCAAGGTCACTGATTTTGCTTCAAGGAAAGTAAGAGCTGTAACTCCACTTGTCATTTGTACAAGGGACCATTCAGACTCCTTCGATAAAAAGGATTCATACAAAAAGCTTGGATCCAGAACAATGGATAATTCTAGGTACCTACTTGTGGAAGTAAAGAACAGTTGACATTTCTGCTCATCAAATGGGAACTGAAATGCATCAGTCACACATATGGTCTTGAACTTGTTAAATGTAAGTGCATAAACAGTCCCATTATGTGCCAAACTCATTACAAATGGCTGAGTAACCAATACATTAATATCACTTTCTAAATTCAAAAGAAAAATGTTCGGTGTCCATATTGCATGTGGCACAATTTCAATCACCTCAACACCATCATAAAGTGACTTGTTCCAGGACAGTCTTGAATCGGTCCAGGAAAATGTGAGAGATCCTGTGAATGTTAAAAGTTGGTCCACAGAATCAAGATCAAGTATAGCTCCAGGTATCACAATGATTTTCAATTTTATTGTTGAATGTCCTTCGGGAAAAGATGGCATCTTGGATCGTGTGAAGTTGATGGAATTGTGTATTTCAGTCCATGTATCCCTTAGTTGTAGGCATGCCACTAGATTTGTGAGAAACATCCAGGACAGATGCAAATACATGCAATACATATATGATGACATGCATAAACCAAGTCTGTGAGCCTGACCACTCGATCATGGGTCGCAGGTATATTGATAACGAACCTAACCTTCTGGAATGTGTTACCAAGAATTAGTCTACTTCTTACTGGGACCAAAAGATCACAGACACTATACGATCCCTACACTGACTCCAAGGGTTGATCATCCAGACTGCCTCCTCTGCCCTCTTTGTTCCATCAAATATTATGTTGGGGCTGAAGATCCTCACAGGAGACGCAGGAAGAGAACTCTCCTGCAAGACTCATTTTGACAAAGACATTGCCGGCTGGCTCCAGTCTACTATTGCCGAACATATTGTCAAGCCCAAGATTGAGGATTCCACTTTGTATACTCGCATCTTGCTCATCACACAAAATCAGAGCTTTGGCTACGAGCCGTGTATCCTAAACAACAGTCTCAATAGAACTACTAGTATCCTGCTGATAGTGGGGTTGACTTCACACTTCACTCACTTTCTACTTGTCGGATGTTCAGCCAAATGTTTTGCCACTCAGTTTTAGAAATAATTGAAGCTGTGATCGGGGTCTCATTTTCTGCAGGTGAGCTACATCCATGAAGGCAGTATTGCATCCCATAACTAATCTGTTTTATATTGCACTAAGCGTATCACTTTCTGAAAGGCATTGAGTATTCATAGCTTTTGGCCATGGGAGCCATGCCAAGTTTTAACTTATCTAAGGGGTACACAAAGTATGTGATCTAGTCTACCAGGAGTCGGACTACCACGTTTGTGGAAGCCTTGGTGGCTGAGTGGATTTGATTGCTGACTTTGTGTGCTGGTGATTAGGTGCCTCACTCTAAAAGTGTGGGCACATACCCTGGATCGCACTCAACCCCCCGAAAGTACTAGAATTTGTACTTTACAAAGAAAGTGTTTACCCCAAGTTTACAATTCTTGCATGGCTCATGGTATTTGTTAAATATGACACTAAAAGTATTGTAGACAGGCAGTATAGGTCTGTTTGTGATACTCTCCTTTGTGGAGATTATGCCACTAAACAGAGAGCTCTGACAGTATGAAGATGGCTGCTGTTTGTTGTCTACTTGTCGGAGAGAAGTTAGTCAGATGACAGTAATTACTGTGTCCATCAGGATAACACAGATTTTATTGATCTGTATGAAGCAACATCATTTCCACATATTGAAGTATTATACGTCATTCACACAAACTTCAGTCACAATTTTCTCTCTGATGGTAACAGACAAGCTGACTTTGATGGAAAAATGTACTTATATGAATATCACCGATGTTTTGTTCAACAACAAAGATTTATAAGGTTCTTTATTTGCTGGTCAACAGGGACTGGCAGTCACATGAATTACTGGTCCAAGCCTAATTTTTCTGGTAAAAAACTGGTAATTCCTGGTAAAAGGGAACGCTGAATTAAAATAATCAAAGTTTGAACAATATCTTATTGATATTGTCACAATTTGCTTGCCAAGGGCACTTCGTTTGAATCAGACAATATTCCAGAGGATTTCTTTGACCAAAGTACTCAAAATATTTCCCATATTTAGACTTCATTACTGGTAATAATCGTAAAGACACACTGGTTAGAATGTTAAACTTGTGTGATGTAAACCGTCTTGAGAACTTAACCAATTATGTTAAAGATGCTATCTGTCTTCGTTCTTCTTACCTGTAAATATTATTTTATGCAGCACTTGATGTGAAACTAAATTGTATATATCTGTACGTGGGCCTGAAGCCTTATTACCGAATAAACTGATGTGAAGCAGTGTGGTAGCCTAGTGGTTAAAGCAGTTGTACCATACTGGGTTTGATTCCCCACAGGGCACATTGTGTGAAGGTTAAGGAGTGTGATATCACTGAAGTACTGTTCAAAGTGGTGTGAAACCATACTCACTCACTCACTCACTCACTCACTCACTCACTCACTCACTCGCTTTATATTATAGTCTTGAACTTTGGAACTATTATCTCAAATTGAAACAAAGGCGGTCGGGTAGGCTAGTGGTTAAAGTGTTCATTCATCACACTGAAGACCCAGGTTCAATTCCCGACATGGGTACAATGTGTGAAGCCCATTTCTCGTGTCCCCCGCCGTGATATTGCCGGAATATTGCTCACTCACTCACTCACTCACTCACTCACTCACTCACTCAAATTGAAACAAGACATGAGGTGAAGCAGTGAGCATAAAACAAGACAGCTACTGATGTGTGCAACACTTTTATTACAAGCGATGATGAGACAACATTCCCTTTACTGGATCACTCACAAAGGACATACTAAGTCACAACCAATCAAAACAATACAGTGAATACAATCATTCTGCTGTTGAACTTTGGATGTGGAGATGCCTTTTTGTACAATATTGCTGATGTAAACGATCACAATTTAGACAAGGTGGGAATAGTTTTAATATTTTCAACTTTGAAGACCCATTAAGATCCGGGATAAAATAGATCTTCAACAACCCATGCTAGGGGACTATGCTTATCGTAAGAAGCGACTGACGGGATCGGGTGGTCAGGCTCGCGGACTTTGTTGGTGCATGTCATCGTATCCCATTGGAGTAGATCAATACTTATGATGTCAGATTCTGGTCCAGACTCGATTATTTACAGACCCCCATCATACAGCTGGAATATTGCTGAGTGTGGCATTAAACAACAAACAAACAAAGTTGACATTGAAGTAGTTTTTGCCTCATCATTGCAAAGTGTGGAGCTAATGTTTAGAGTGGAACCTGATTCACACAAGTCAATGGGAAACTTCTAATTTTGTCAGCACTCTTCTAGTCTGTCTGTGAGGAAGCTGTCCATCAATCCTAACATTTTGTCACCATTCTTCTACACTGTTCTAGAATGTGTGAGAGATACAAACGTATTTTAGGTTCGAAATCATCCTGCATATTTTATTGAAATCGATTAGAGATGAACTGAGTATGATTGAAATATGTACTCTCCAGGTGGGACGAGTGGATTTTTTCCAATCTTCAGAGGTTCGGGGCAGTGTCAAAAATGAAAGTATATGCCATCTGAAGTTTACTGAGGAAACTATGTAGAAAGCTGGACTTCTCATTGATAGCATCTATATAAACTTTTGGGGAATACATTTAGGCAAGAAGTAGACATCCACATGGTCACAAACCATGTTCCCCTTCTTGCTGATCTGTTTGTTTTATGCATATGAATCAGAATTTCTGTTTCAATTGTCTAAGTCAAGACAAGGTAATTTGGCCAGGAAGTTTAACTTTAAGCTTCAGGTATATCAATGATCTGATATCGTTGAATAACTGTCAAATAGCCATTCCCTTAAAATGATTTACCCACCTGAACTGGAAATAAAGGAGACCAGTGAGACTTCAAAGATTCAGAGTGGCAAAACACTCACCACAAGACTGTATGAGGACTTTCCAATAGTCATCTTGCACATTATGTCCAGCAATATTCCTGCAGCTCCAGCATTTGGTGTCTACATTTCTCCACTTGTGAGGTACAATCAAGAATGCTCTTTCTTTGAAGATTTGAAAGAGGGTCATACAACTAATACACAGTAGTTGTTTGTTCAATGTTACAACATTCAAGGCCTTGGTAAAGCTTGTACCATATGTTCCTGTGTTTTTTCAGGTGTTTTTTCAGATGACTTCGCATGTGTTTGTGACGGGTGTCACCAATGGGTCAGGGTATGGTCACCTTTTCACAAACACCTGGTATCATCACTATTTGATTGTGATGTTCATCATACAGTAGGAATCGTACAGTCTACATTGACAGAGATTTCTTATGAATATAGAAAGGGTTTTGTCGAATGATATGAAGATCAGCTAATAAACAGATCTGTAAAAAATAACTAAATGTTTGTTACAGTTGACAGAAAGTTGAAAGTCACTAAAGGTAACTGCAAAATATGCACATTAATTCTGGGGAATTAGGCAACAAAAACAACAGTGTTGAAGATGGCTGCCAATAGGAATACCCCAAAGAAGATGTTATCCAACTTTTGAGTGTCCAAGTTGTGGAATCTGCCTTTCACCTTGGACATCACTGTAGAGTTATCCCCCTCTGTCTCTACTGCCACAGTTGAAACTCTCTTGTGATCTCCCTGGAGTTGGTTGTTCCTGATCCTGAGGGTTGTTGTGACTGCCAGGAGCGCCAGGAAGCTTTGAAGGAGGATACAGATGAGATAGATCATGATCTTTGGAACTCGGGTGGATGTCCTTGGCATGATGTCATAGACAAAGTTGAGGAACACAGCATGGGACACAAAGATGGAAACCAGAAAGGATATTTTCTCTCCCGAATCAGCAGGAAGGATGAAGACAAAAGCATTCATGATGGAGGTCAAGGCCATTGGAATAATGATGCTTAACACATAGAAAAGACTTTGTCTCTTTAGGGTCATGGTCACTGATTTGACAACGATTTCATTGAGGGATGATTCTTCTTCACTTGTCATTTGTATTAATGTCCATTCAGACTCCTTCTTCATAAGTGACCCATATTCATAACTTGGTAGTGGGGTGATTTTCAAGTTGATATAGTCATGATAAGTAGTGAAGATCAGACGACATTGTTGTTCATCAAAAGGAAACTGAAATGCATCAGTCACACATATGGTCTTGAAAATGTCATTAGTATATGCACGTAAACTGCCATCATGTCTTAGACTCATTATGAATGATCTTGTTGTAAAAAGAGATGCATCACTCACAGCATTGAATAAAATCATTTGTGGCAGCCATACTTGATGAGGTTCAATATCAATTCTACCATCATGAAGAGACTTGTTCCAGGACAGACTGGGATCAGTCCACCTAATTCCAACAGTTGCAGTGAATGTTAAAAGTTGTTCCACAGAATTAACGTCCTGTATAGCTCCTGGTGCAAGGTAAATAGACACGTTTATTGTGGAATGTCCAGGAGGGAACGGTGGCGCCTTAGCTCTGCTGAAGTTGATGGAATTGTGTATTTCAGTCCATGTATCCCTCAGGTGTAGGCTTACCACTAGCTTTGTGAGAAACATCCAGGACAGATGGAAATACATTGTCACTGTCGCTTTGCTGTGTTTCTGAAAAAGCCAATTGTTTCTGTGACGTCCAGTATGTCAACTTCTGTGTCGCTGCTGAGTTGGTGAGAAATGTTTGATTCACAGTCTGTAACCTTCGTCTGTTTCTGAGCAAACCAATAGTTTTCTGTGATGAAGTGCAGTCCCTACTGTAGAATGTTATCCAGTGAAAAAACACACACCAACGCATGGGATAGTGTTTTTGACTGCTGTTAGTTATGGGTTTTTAGCATTATGTAGAGACTGGATTTGAATGTTTGAACAGACAGGATGTGAACAAATATGTGTGGTTGTCAACTCAATTGTTAGCTCACCTGTTCCTTTAAAGTTTGTCCCTGAGATAATTGAAAAGAGGATTGAACCTTCTTAAAAAGTCAATCTTCTTTATTGAACTTGAATTTCTTTTGACAGTTACATTCCTCCTTCATCAATTCACATGTTTTAGGGTAAACAGAAAATGTTGTCATGAGATAGCGAGTGAGTCAGTGAGTCAGTGAGTAAGTTGCGTTTAATGGTGCTTTTCGCTATTTTCCTGCAATATGTCATTGGGGGGGTACCAGAAACGTGACATGACTTTACAGGAACATTGATGACCAAAGAAAATAATCTGACACACACAGATTCCTGAGTTCGCTTTACAGAACATGATAAACAAAGAAAATAATCTCCTGACACACACAGATTCCTGAGGTGGCTTTACAGAACATTGATAAACAAAGAAAATATTCTTCTGAGATACACAAATTCCTGAGTTCGCTTTACAGAACATTGATAAACAAAGAAAATATTCTTCTGAGATACACAGATTCCTGAGATGGCTTTACAGAACATGATAAACAAAGAAAATATTCTTCTGAGATACACAAATTCCTGAGTTTGCTTTACAGAGCATTGATAAACAAAGAAAATAATATCCTGACACACACAGATTCCTGAGGTGGCTTTACAGAACATTGATAAACAAAGAAAATATTCTTCTGAGATACACAAATTCCTGAGTTCGCTTTACAGAACATTGATAAACAAAGAAAATATTCTTCTGAGATACACAGATTCCTGAGATGGCTTTACAGAACATGATAAACAAAGAAAATATTCTTCTGAGATACACAAATTCCTGAGTTTGCTTTACAGAGCATTGATAAACAAAGAAAATAATATCCTGACACACACAGATTCCTGAGGTGGCTTTACAGAACATTGATAAACAAAGAAAATATTCTTCTGAGATACACAAATTCCTGAGTTTGCTTTACAGAACATGATAAACAAAGAAAATATTCTTCTGAGATACACAGATTCCTGAGTTTGCTTTACAGAACATTGATAAACAAAGAAAATAATCTTCTGACACACACAGATTCCTGAGATTGTTTTACAGAACATGATAAACAAAGAAAATAATCTCCTGACTCACACAGATTCCTGAGGTGGCTTTACAGAACATTGATGAACAAAGAAAATAATCTTCTGGCAAACACAGATTCCTGAGATTGTTTTACAGAACATTGATGAACAAAGAAAACAAGCTTCTGGCAAACACAGATTCATGAGATGGCTTTACAGAACATTGATGACCAAGGAAAATAATCTCCTGACCCACACAGATTCATGAGATGGCTTGACAGAACATTGATAAACAAAGAAAATAATCTCCTGACACACACAGATTCATGAGTTCGCTTTACAGAACATTGATAAACAAAGAAAATAATCTTCTGGCACACACAGATTCCTGAGTTCACTTTACAGAACATTGATGAACAAAGAAAATAATCTTCTGGCAAACACAGATTCCTGAGATTGTTTTACAGAACATTGATGAACAAAGAAAATAATCTTCTGGCAAACACAGATTCCTGAGATTGTTTTACAGAACATTGATGAACAAAGAAATTAATCTTCTGGCAAACACAGATTCCTGAGATTGTTTTACAGAAATTTGATGAACAAAGAAAATTATATCTTGACACACACATCCTTGATTATCTATAGAATTGTATCTCTAATTTTTTGTGATAAATACTTTTTTTCACCACCTCCCTAGATTCTATCTCTAACTTACCACAAAATGTCTCTCTGCCATTTGAACGAATGGCTCTCTTGAGCGTTTTGCTTTTCAAATGGGGCTTAAGACAAGTCTATGGCAGATGGGTCCAAGGTATTACAGAATAGAGATATGGGACACTGGGTAATCGAGGTTGACATGGTTACTGCTGTGATACTTTCCAGTCACCCATTACAGTTAGTTGTTGAGACAAAAAGGGTTAAATTGTAGTGACATTTCATTGGCATTTCATTGGCATTTCATTGGCACTTTGCTGCCCCAAGTCCTGAGTCTGATACTGTCATGCTAACATTAATTAGATATTATGTGGGTGAGCTATACATGTTTGTTCAAAACGTGTGATGGTCCAGAGGTCATTTATGACATTGTGTCACTGACTCTTGTTTGTTTGTTTAACCCCGCGCTCAGCAATATTCCAGCTATATGACTGCGGTCTACAAATAATCGAGTCTCGACCAGACAATCACAGCTTGGATATCATTTTGTTTGTCAGGTGAGCTTCACATGCCATGGAACTTGTCTGGGTATGTTTGTATTGATGATGGCAGTGTCTGGTTGTATTTGACAGACACTCATTAGAATTGGGAAAGAATGTTTGATTAAGTTAAAAGGGTGGACTGAGAACGCAGAGGACGTCTTTCATCTCAGCTTGGACATGCACAGACACTCATAAATGTGAACTAAACGTAATGACACATTATCGTTTAATGTTTTCCACATCATCTATAACCAGTGTCTAGTGGAAGGTAAACAACCACATATTGATAATAGCTGTGGTTGGGAATACAATGAAATGGATTCAGGTTTACAGAATGATGTCAAATATGAGAGGGTGATTAGGATTAGCCAGTGTGATTGCATGTACATTCTACTATAATTATGAAATCTGTCTGTCTGTCCAGAACTTGTAATGGTTCAATATCGATTTTGAAATTTTGTATACATTGTGCAAGTGCTGAACTGGTGCCTCTTACTATTCAGGAATGTTTTAGTGTTTTCATTTGTAGCGCATGGAAATAATTCTCTTTAAAACCATCGTCTACAACACCAAAGTCATCTTCCAGAGGCAAGGAACTTAACTGACTAAAATTCCTTATTCCACCCTTGCAGAACTAGGCTGGTATTATGGAATTGTATTTTGGCTGGACTAACAAATCAATGCATAGTCCAATCAAAATTGCTTAATGAATTCAAAATCCGGTTCGTAAGCTGCTGTGCAGCTTTCGGTCGATTGCAGGATTTGCAAAGTATGTGTACCATCAACTTCACTCAGCAGATATTTTCAGAATCTTTTCAGGTTTTTAATCAGTACTGTCAACTTTTGACTTGATTCTAAAACCTGAAGACATGTTCATTCCTCTTTCGTACTAGATTCTAAAGCTCCATAAAAATCGGTACAAAGAGAGATATATTGCTTGATCCAGCAAATGCACCACCAAAACCCTGTCTCCAAGACTGACCATAACCCTTAATACAATCAAGGAAGGACTTTATTCATATTAAAAAAAAGATTTTTGAGACAAATGGAATAAATACCATGTGGATTCAACACTATGCCACATGAAAAACTTAATTCCTTGATCCACGGGGCTTTTGTAACAAAACGTGGTGTACACAGATACAGTTACATATCTACATTCAGAGGTTCTTGACAATTTGTGAAACATAAAAGCAAATGCCATCTGAAGTTTACTGAAAAAACAATATGTGAAACGCTAGACTTCCTCATTGATAACATCTATGTAACATTTCGGGGAAAGACATTTTGGCAAGAAGTAGGCATCCCCATGGGCACCAATTATTCTCCCCTTCTTAGGGATCTGTTTCTTTATGCACATGAATCAGAATTTCAGTTTGGATTGGCAAAGTCAAAACAAGGTAATTTGGCCAAGAAGTTTAACTTAAGCTTCAGGCATATCAATGATCTGATATTGTTCAATAACAATCAAACAGCCTCTTCCACTGATTTACCCACCTGAACTAGAAATAAAGGAGACCAGTGAGACGTCCTCATCTGCTTCATATTTAGATCTATGCATAAAGATTCAGAGTGACAAAACACTCTCCACAAGACTGTATTGACAAGAGGGATGACTTCAACTTTCCAATGTCAACTTTCCCTTCATGTCGAGCAATATTCCAGCAGCTCCAGCCTTTGGTGTTTACATTTCACATCTTTTGAGATACAATCGAGCAGGCTCTTTCTACCAAGATTTCAAAGAGTGTCATACAACTCTTGCTAAGAAGTTGTTTGATCAAGGTTACAACATTCAAGGCCTCAGTAAAGCTTTCAAAAAGTTTTATGGTAGACATGTGGAGGACATTTCCAAATTTGACACACCAGTGACAAAAATGATGTCCAATGCAATTCCCTATTTTAACTTGCACCATGTGTTCCCATGTTTTTTAGAGGTGAACAAATGATTTGCCTTTGCATGTGTTTGTGATGGTTGCCACCAATGAGGCAGGATACACTCACCTTTTTGTGAACACCTGGTATCATTACTGTTTGAAAGTGAATCATAAACACATGCTCATGATATAGTTGGAATTGTACAATTGACTCCGCTTTATGCAGAGATTTCTGTTGGATATATATGGAAAGGGTTTTGTCTCTTTATTTAATCAATTGATAATTTGATGCACTTCGCAAAGTAAGACCAGTTTATTACAATATAGATCTTGATTATCGATCAGATCGTCTTCACTGGGTGCCGCCACTTTGTTTGAAGCAAATGCAAGTGATACACCATCTAATTAACAACGCGTTGGCGTGACGTTGATTAATGTTATTTGAAACCGTATATATATCGTATATGCAAGAGGTCGGCGTATGGTTCTCGGTAGGAAGTGACAACATAAAGACTATGGCTTGCGTTATATACAATTTTACTTTACACAGGTAGATATATACATACAAAAGACACTATGTGCCAGGTCAGCACATTGTGATAGTGGTTGTTGTCTCGGTGCCCTGGAGCACCTAGCCTAACTGTAGCTAGGGTGAGGGTAAGACCACTCTCTCTCTCTCTAAATGTTCATTCAGACAATATGTGTCCCAAATCGGATATGATTGTCAAATCTATAGAACAACCTTAGGTATGTCAGTACATTCAAATCTGAGTAAATCTAACATTAATAACATCATACAACAACATTAATAACTTCATATAACAACATTAATACCTTCATGTAACAACATTAATAACTTCATATGACATCAATGACTTCATGTCGTCATAATAATAATAACTTCAATAACAACATTAATATATTCATGTAACATTGATAACTTCAAATAACATTAATAACTTCACATAACAACATTAATACCTTCAAATAACATCATAATTACTTCATATAACAACATTATTAACTTCGTATGACATCAATAACCTTGTGTAACAACAATAATAACTTCGTATGGCAACATTAATAACTTCATGTAACAATAATAATAACTTCATTTAACAACATTAATATTTTCATGTAACAACATTAATAACTTCATGTAACAACATTAATAACGTCATATAACATTAATACACAGAACAACATTAATACCTTCATATAACAACATTATTACCTTCATATAACAACATTATTAACTTCATATGACATTAATAACTTCGTGTAACAACAATAACTTCATATGGCAACATTTTTAACTTCTTAAGACATAAATAACTTCGTGTAATAACAATAATAACTTCAAAAAAGTGCAAAACATCAGTACACAAACTAGATAATATTTCCAACTACAAGTATGATGCACATACTTAAAGATTAGGCAACAAAAACAACAGTGTTGAAGATGGCCACAAATAGAAATACCCCAAAGAAGATGTTATCCAACTTTTGAGTGTCCAAGTTGTGGAATCTGCCTTTCACCTTGGACATCACTGTGGAGTTATCCCCCTCTGTCTCGACTGCAACAGTTGAAACTCTCTTGTGATCTCCCTGGAGTTGGTTGTTCCTGATCCTGAGGGTTGTTGTGACTGCCAGGAGCGCCAGGAAGCTTTGAAGGAGGATACAGATGAGATAGATCATGATCTTTGGAACTCGGGTGGATGTCCTTGGCATGATGTCATAGACAAAGTTGAGGAACACAGCATGGGACACAAAGATGGAAACCAGAAAGGATATTTTCTCTCCCGAATTGGCAGGAAGGATGAAGACAAAAGCATTCATGATGGAGGTCAAGGCCATTGGAATAATGATGCTTAACACATAGAAAAGACTTTGTCTCTTTAGGGTCAAGGTCACTGTTTTGACAACGATTTCATCAATGGATGCATCTCCACTTTCCATTTTTATTAATGTCCATTCTGACTTCTTCTTTATTAATGACCCATATTCATACATTTGTAGTGGGGGGATATGCAAGTGGATATACTCATGAAAAGTATCAAAGAAAAGTTGACATTGTTGTTCATCAAAAGGAAACTGAAATGCATCAATCACACATATGGTTTGGAACTTGTCAACTCTATTTGCAATGAGACTGCCATCATGTCTTAGACTCATTATGAATGATCTTGTTGTAAAAAGAGAGGCATCACTCACAGCATTGAATAAATTAATTTGAGGTAGCCATACTTGATGAGGTTCAATATCAATGTTCCCACTGAAAAGGGACTTGTTCCAGGACAGACTGGGATCAGTCCAGTTAATTCCAATAGTTGCAGTGAATGTTAAAAGTTGTTCCACAGAATCGAGATCTAATATAGCTCCTGGTGTAAAGTTAATAGACACGTTTATTGTTGAATGTCCAGGAGGGAACGGTGGCGCCTTAGCTCGGCTGAAGTTGATGGAATTGTGTATTTCAGTCCATGTATCCCTCAGGTGTAGGCTTACCACTAGCTTTGTGAGAAACATCCAGGACAGATGCAAATACATTGTCACTGTCACTATGCTCTGAATAACCCAGCTGTTTCCGTGAAAGGTCTGTCACTCAACTATAGTGTCACAGCGAAGTTTGTGAAACATGCAAGAGTCACTGTCTGTAATTTTTCTCTGTTTTTGAGCAAATCAATAGTTTTCTGTGATGAAGTGCTATCCCTGATGTGGGAACTGATCCAGTGAAAAGCATCCACACAATGCGTGTTTCTGACTGCTGTAAATGATGCGGTTTTAACTTTATGTAGAGACTGAATTTGAATGTTTGAACAGTCAGGATGTGAACAAATATTAGTATGGTTGTCAACTCAGTTGTAAGCTCACCTGTTCCTTTAAACTTTGTACCTGAGATAATTGAAAAGAGAATTTAACCTTCTGTAAGAACAGTCAAACTTCCTTATTGAACTTGAATTTTTTTTGTCAGTTTCATTTCTCCTTTCATCAGTTCATATGTTTGAGACCAAACTGAAAACAGTTATCAGACAGAGACTGAGTGAGTGAGTTGAGTTTAATGCTGTTTTCATCTTTATTCCTACATCATTTGCAGTGAAGGGCAGCTGCTGCTTCAAGTGTTTAAGAGTTAGCTTGTACTTAAAGGATTTCGTCTGTCTTTGGGACTTGTGTGTCAGTAGGGAGTTTTAGTATTGATACGATTTCTATTTTTGTATTAAAATGATTTGATTTTTAGTGGGGTGGGGGACACAGAAAAAGAGCTTTTGATATTTCAATCAAGCAATTGGCAGTCCCTGGCGGAGCCCATTCTCTGTGTCCCTTGCAGGGACGTCTCTGTCGGAGCCCATTCTCTGTGTCCCTTGCAGGGATGTGGCTGGCGGAGCCCATTCTCTATGTCCCTTGCAGGGATGTCTCTGGCTGAGCCCATTCTCTGTGTCCCTTGCAGGGACGTCTCTGGCGGAGCCCATTCTCTGTGTCCCTTGCAGGAATGTCTTTGGCGGAGCCCATACTCTGTGTCCCATTCTTTGTCTCTTTTGCAGGGATGTCTCTGGCAGGGCCCATTCTCTGTGTCCCTTGCAGGGACGTCTCTGTCGGAGCCCATTCTCTGTGTCCCTTGCAGGGATGTGGCTGGCGGAGCCCATTCTCTATGTCCCTTGCAGGGATGTCTCTGGCGGAGCCCAATTCTCTGTGTCCCTTGCAGGGACGTCTCTGGCGGAGCCCATTCTCTGTGTCCCTTGCAGGAATGTCTTTGGCGGAGCCCATACTCTGTGTCCCATTCTTTGTCTCTTTTGCAGGGATGTCTCTGGCGGAGCCCATTCTCTGTGTCCCTTGCAGGGACGTCTCTGGCGAAGCCCATTCTCTGTGTCCCTTGCAGGGACGTCTCTGGCGGAGCCCATTCTCTGTGTCCCTTGCAGGGACGTCTCTCGCGGAGCCCATTCTCTGTGTCCCTTGCAGGGACGTCTCTCGCGGAGCCCATTCTCTGTGTCCCTTGCAGGGACCTCTCTGTCGGAGCCCATTCTCTGTGTCCCTTGCAGGAATGTCTGTGGCGGAGCCCATTCTCTGTGTCCCTTGCAGGGACGTCTCTGGCGGAGCCCATTCTCTGTGTCCCTTGCAGGAATGTCTCTGGCGGAGCCCATTCTCTATGTCCCTTGCAGGGATGTCTCTGGCGGAGCCCATTCTCTGTGTCCCTTGCAGGGATGTCTGTGGCGGAGCCCATTCTCTATGTCCCTTGCAGGAATGTCTGTGGCCGAGCCCATTCTCTGTGTCCCTTGCAGGGACGTCTCTGGCGGAGCCCATTCTCTGTGTCCCTTGCAGGAATGTCTCTGGCGGAGCCCATTCTCTGTGTGCCATTCTTTGTCTCTTTTGCAGGGATGTGGCTGGAATATTTCTTCCAACTCGTCATGTTAAATGTCAGATTACATGTTTAATCCCTCCATTCTATATCCTTCATTCTATTTCGATAAATATCATTTTGATAAATACCATTCTTTTTCAGAAGCAACTTCACCACCTTCAGAGCTCCCAATAATTTCATTGCTCCTAACTGAGCACACAATTTCTTTTACTCTTTTACTGATTCTTGTAAAGGGATTGTGCATGAATTATCCAATTACCATGAGACAGTTCATTTGACAAGCATGGGGTACCTGGGACCTATTTGGCTCCATATTGCCCAATTATTGTCAGTTGTCAAATAAACAGGGTTTTAACATGGCACTGAATTGACCCTTGATGATCAACATTTAAAAGACTGATTTACTGATGGCATTTGTTGATGATGATGTAGACATACACATAGCTGGGATATCATTGTGTTAGGTGAGCTACACATGCCATGTCTGCTTGTTACATGGAGCTTGTCTGGGTATATTTGTATTGATGATGGCAGTATCTGGTTGTATTTGACAGACACTCATTAGAATTGGGAAAGAATGTTTGATTAAGTAAAAAGGGTGGACTGAGAACGCAGAGGACGTCTTTCATCTCAGCTTGGACATGCACAGACACTCATAAATGTGAACTAAACGTAATGACACATTATCGTTTAATGTTTTCCACATCATCTATAACCAGTGTCTAGTGGAAGGTAAACAACCACACATTGATAATAGCTGTGGTTGGGAATACAATGAAATGGATTCAGGTTTACAGAAAAATGTCAAATATGAGAGGTGATTAGGATTAGCCAGTGTGATTGCATGTACATTCTACTATAATTATGAAATCTGGCTGTCTGTCCAGAACTTGTAATGGTTCAATATCGATTTTGAAATTTTGTATACATTGTGCAAGTGCTGAACTGGTGCCTCTTACTATTCAGGAATGTTCTAGTGTTTTAATTTTTTAGCCTTTAAAAGTCTGAATTAGGTTCCTTTGATGATAGGGTTTATTTCTGGAGCTGTTCGACATTTATTTGTTAAACTTTCTAAGCAAGTTCTGAACTGATGTCTTGACTTCCAAAATATGTGACATTTTTTATATTTTGTGCTTCCCTGCCATCAAGATCAAATGAGGGTAAGTTTTGTTTCTGGTGCCGAACTCATAAACATTTGATTATTTTACATGAGTTTTTTTTATCAAAACATGAACCTAGTCTGCAGAGAGATAGATAGAAATTGCAATAATTACCCTGCAGTCATCCCGGGGCCATGGTGGTCACTTCTTGGGTATTTGTATCTATACTCATTGCAAGAAGTAACTAATCATATGATTTTGAAACTAATTCTGCTCCCCATGTTTTATGTTCTTCATATACTAATGGTGGACAGTCTGGTTGTATTCATTCCTCCTGTAGGATGTACTGCAGTTGGAAGGGGAATGATTACTGAGATGGACTTTTGTTTTCATTCCTCCTGTAGAATGTACTGCAGTTGGAAGGGGAAGGGTCATTGAGGTGGGCATTTGTTTTCATTCCTCTAATATAGAATGTACTGCAGTTGGAAGGGGAAGGATTACTGAGGTGGGCTTTTGTTTTCATTCCTCCTGTAGAATGTACTGCAGTTGGAAGGGGAAGGATCATTGAGATGGACTTTAGTTTTCATTCCTCCTGTAGACTGTACTGCAGTTGGAAGGGGAAGGATCATTGAGATGGACTTTAGTTTTCATTCCTCCTGTAGAATGTACTGCAGTTGGAAGGGGAAGGATCATTGAGATGGACTTAAGTTTTCATTCCTCCTGTAGAATGTACTTCAGTTGGAAGGGGAAGGATCATTGAGATGGACTTTAGTTTTCATTCCACCTGTAGAATGTACTGCAGTTGGAAGGGAAAGGATCATTGAGATGGACTTTTGTTTTCATTCCTGCTGTTGAATGTACTGCAGTTGGAAGGGGAAGGATTACTGAGGTGGGCATTTGTTTTCACTCCTCCTGTAGAATGTACTGCAGTTGGAAGGGGAAGAATCATTGAGATGGACTTTTGTTTTCATTCCTCCTGTAGAATGTACTGCAGTTGGAAGGTGAAGGATCATTGAGGTGGGCATTTGTTTTCATTCCTCCTGTAGAATGTACTGCAGTTGGAAGGGGAAGGATCATTGAGATGGACTTTAGTTTTCACTCCTCCTGTAGAATGTACTGCAGTTGGAAGGGGAAGGATCATTGAGATGGACTTTATTTTCATCCTTCCTGTAGAATGTACTGCAGTTGGAAGCGGAGGGATCATTGAGATGGACTTTTGTTTTTTTTCTTCCTGTAGAATGTACTGCAGTTGGAAGGGGAAGGATCATTGAGATGGACTTTTGTTTTCATTTCTCCTGTAGAATGTACTTCAGTTGGAAGGGGAAGGATTATTGAGATGGACTTTTGTTTCCATTCCTCCTGTAGAATGTACTGCAGTTGGAATGTGAAGGATCATTGAGGTGGGCATTTGTTTTCATTCCTCCTGTAGAATGATTATTGAGGTAGGCTTTCGTTAGGCCCTAGATCTACATTGTAGTTTTCTTGGTTTGCGGATCTGCGGATTTTTAAAAATAAAATACACCTGCAATCCAAATCACACTTAAGCTATATGAAAGATGCACAAGTGCAACCTGTTGTTGACCATCATACCACTCCTGATACAGTTTGTTAATGCAAGCTCTTCTCTTCATATCTGAACCATACGTAAGACTTCAATGATATATTTCATCCTAGTTTCGATGCTAATGAATGCTTTATCTTCTGCCTTTTCAAGTAAATGAGATACTTCATCTGATGACAAATTACATCTAAAGTTCATGAACACATGCAAATCCGAAAGAAGCATTAATAATGTGATCAGTTTCAATCTTTTCAGTTGTGTGAAATCTACATAAATCAACTGTGAGGGAAAGATATATGTCAAATCTAATACATGCACCAAGGAACTCAGATGAACATATTATGTAATCAACCACTCTAGCATCTTGATTTCCTACAAAATGTCAGAAGTGAAATCCCCTACACCTGATCCACATCTTCCATTCTTAATGTGATGTTAAGAATACTGCGAACATCTAACAAGCATTTACCAAACCTGTTCATAGTTGGATCTACCGAAAACCGTTTCATGCTAAAACTATCCAACAAAATTCCCACCTGTTGTTACCATTGCCTTCGAAGTACTGAAGGATATCGTCTTCAGCAAAATCTGGTAGTGTGCCAGTTCTAGAGTTAAAATCACCTCCGATGATAATATATTCATCATCACATTCAGATGGCATATACAATGGATCGTCTTGCAATAGTAATATATTGCAAATATATCGCAAGGGGTTAGTATACCAGGTTGAAAACTCTGGATGAATATATACATATGCATTCAACAGGTCTTTCTTTAAACCACATATATCCTTATCTAGTAAATAAATATAGCACTATCACACACTTTGGTCCATTTACTCCGCCTGAGAGTCGTCCCCAGGTAGACATCCGCTCACCATCTTTTGTGTATATGTTAAAGACACTGAATGTACCACTCACCTCTGTCTCCTTCAACCATGTTTCAGTTAGCCCAACAAATAACATTAGTTAATAAATTCATAATCGTTCAGCTTGGATTTGAGTAGACATGTTCCAGAAATTTTATGGTTCCAGTTAACAAAGGGGAAATTGTAGGTGAACCTGTATGAAACACCCTACAATCATCTAGGCCCCACCCTCCTATATATTGTTTCTACTGGGACGGGGTGATCAAGGCCGACAGTCAATTCAGTTTTTTTTCACCCTGCCTCCAATTGCCCTAGTTCCTGGTTCCAGCATAGTTTGGTCGGATATCACTATCCTGGGGATGTGCAAGACAATGTCTTCTCTCTGTGTCACGTTTTATGTCCTCAGCAATTTTTCCTCCTTTGCCAAAAACAATTTTATTAGGATTTTCAGCACGTAATCTGTGAAATTCACATCATTGTTTATATGTTATGTCACTAGCCACCCCGAATCCTATCTCTCTCAGTATACCTCTCATGCTCACCATCTGCATCTTGTCTGTCCAAGTTATTTACACAGTGAGTGGGTGTGGATTGTTATCATTCCTTATAGTGAGTGAGTTCGGTTTTACACTGCTTTTAGCAATATTTCAGCAATATCACAGCGGGGACACCAGAAATGGGCTTCACACATTGTACCCATGTCGGGAATCGAACCCGGGTCTTCGGCGTGACGAGCTAATGCTTTAACCACTAGGCTACCTGATCGCCCCTCATTCCTTATATATAATCTATGTGCACGTTCAGTATCTTCTGACACTAGCTGGGGAAGTTGATTTTCCTTATTTCCAGCTCTTTATAATATCTAACACTTTTCTCCTGCATGCAACATAGGATTCACCTTCTCCTTCAGGAACGTCATAAAGAATAGAATTGTTCCTTCTACTGTGTCGTTCTTGACTTTCAACTCTTTTCTTCAGATTGATATCAGCATCGCCATAACCGTCAACAGCATCTATTCTATTAGAAGCAGCATCAATATCACACCTAAAGATTACCGGTTCTTCTTTGTTGTTTTTTACCTCAACCCAAAGTTCACTAACATTGTTCTTGATTGTCTGGATTTCAGCTTTTACAGATTTGATACTTTGAGTTTATCTAGCTTCCAATTAATTCATCTGTTCAATATTTGCTAACCTTGTCTCGAAGTTCATGAACATCGTTCTTGATTGTGTGGATTTCAGCTTTTACAGATTTGATATTTTTAGTTAATCTAGCTTCCAATTAATTCATCTGTTCAATTAGTGCAAACCTCATCTCAAAGTCTCATTTTATGAGACAAAACCAGGATGTTTGGCAGACCATCTCAGACAAAACCAGGATGTTTGGCAGACCATCTGAGACAATAACTGCATGGTTGGGCAGGTGGATTAAACATTGTATCATGTGATTGGTCCCAACACTGACTTAATCATTGCATCAGTCAGTTTGGGAAGTGTGTCCAAACTCACAAGAACACAGTGTAGAGTTCCTGCTAATGTCTGTTACTGGTGTTGCAGGGGCTGGGAAACACTTAGTGGAGAAGTTGAGACGGAGCGAGCAGAGGCGCCAGAAACGGTTACGCTACTCCCCCAGCGACTCACAGCTGGAGATCAACAGACATCATTATTTCCGATACCGGCGCAATAGCGGAGATGCTTCCAAAGACACGCCTACTAAGAGTGCGGAATGGGAAGGTAATAAGTCAAGCTGTATACCTGCTGGTCCGAATATACCACTCAACCTTAGATAGGAATTACCAGATCTGATATCATTCTATTTTGATATAAACTTCACATATTATGCGAATCAGTCCTTGAGACTTGGAAAACAAAAGAGAGATTGACAAGACCTATGGGTGATAGATATATGAATGGTTGACAATTATGGCTAGGTGATTGGTGAATTTTAACCTAAACAGTTGACAATTGTATCCAGATGATTGGTGAATATTAACCTAAACAGTTGACAATTGTATCCAGATGATTGGTGAATATTAACCTAAACAGTTGACAATTGTATCCAGATGATTGGTGAATATTAACCTAAACAGTTGACAATTGTATCCAGATGATTGGTGAATATTAACATGAACAGTTGACAATTGTATCCAGATGATTGGTGAATATTAACATGAACAGTTGACAATTGTATCCAGATGATTGGTGAATATTAACATGAACAGTTGACAATTGTATCCAGATGATTGGTGAATATTAACATGAACAGTTGACAATTGTATCCAGATGATTGGTGAATATTAACATGAACAGTTGACAATTGTATCCAGATGATTGGTGAATATTAACATGAACAGTTGACAATTGTATCCAGATGATTGGTGAATATTAACATGAACAGTTGACAATTGTATCCAGATGATTGGTGAATATTAACATGAACAGTTGACAATTGTATCCAGATGATTGGTGAATATTAACATGAACAGTTGACAATTGTATCTAGATGATTGGTGAATATTAACATGAACAGTTGACAATTGTATCCAGATGATTGGTGAATATTAACATGAACAGTTGACAATTGTATCCAGATGATTGGTGAATATTAACATGAACAGTTGACAATTGTATCCAGATGATTGGTGAATATTAACATGAACAGTTGACAATTGTATCCAGATGATTGGTGAATATTAACCTAAACAGTTGACAATTGTATCCAGATGATTGGTGAATATTAACCTAAACAGTTGACAATTGTATCCAGATGATTGGTGAATATTAACATGAACAGTTGACAATTGTATCCAGATGATTGGTGAATATTAACCTGAACAGTTGACAATTATGGCTAAAAGATGGGTTAATATTAACATGAATGGTTGCCATTTAGGGCTAGATGACTGAAGAATAGATATATGAAACCCATCTGGGAAAGCATGAAACAACTCATATGCATACCTCATCAAAGGTTTTGTTTTTGCAGAGGACCTCCACCCTATAAAAACCAAACGACCACTCAGTTTGCCCAAAAACCTCTTCCGAAATGGAAGTGCCAAGAGAGGTTCCACTCCTTGGAAGAAACCTGGACAGTCAACCTGCTCAGATCAGACATCTCCCACCAAGTCATCACCTCCGAAGTCTTTGCCAACCACAAAACCTCCAAGCCAGATGCCGGACCAGTACAAGTCTCTACCACCAGGTCTCGGAAATGATGCCATCCTGGCATCTACTCCTGGAAATGGAGAATTATTAGGTAGGAGTTCATTAATTACTCTGATATGAAACCTCTTTGTACAATAGCATCCACATATCATAAGTTTATGACTGAATGTTTTGACTGAACAAAAACAAGTAAGGTTACTCTCTGCAAAAAGACATCATGTCCAATCACCAACTCAGTTGTGACCTTCTCTGCCTTGATGAACGGTAGTTCACAGTAGACTGTATGGATGATGTGTTCATGACTTAATGTTCACTGAAAGAGCAAATACCGTTTTCGACGTAATAAGCGCCCCGATCTAATAAGCGCCCAGGGTGATATTTGGCTGGTGAACAATCCCAATTAGCACCCCTACCGATTGAGCAATGTACACAAGACTTATTTATTCATGTATAATACGTACTCGTGTTTTTATGCACCCTTAATTATGGGCAATTAAGTTCTGGAAAAATATATTTGTCGTATTTAAACATCTCAGGCTGTCAGCATAAACCCCGAAATTTACAATCTTTCACCTGTTTTTTCACCAAAATAATATTCTAATAAGAGCCCCCTATTTCTAAATTTGAGAGCATCCCTTGGCACTTATTACATTGAATATGGTATATCTTGTTTATCCTTGTTGCCAAATTTAGTTGCACTGTAGGAGGAGGGGCAATATGTCGAGGAGGGTACTGAAGATAGGTTCATCCATTACTGTACTGAAAAGAATATTATTCTTCCCGTGCACATATACATTTTTTCCAATATTGGAAAAGTTCCATTTTCCATGACCCTACGCCAAATTATATGTTTTCTTTTCACAACAAACTCATTACATGTATTAGTGACCACCACAAGATTATCTCTCTGAGTGAGTGAGTGAGTTTGGTTTAACGCCGCTTTTAACAGTATTCCAGTTATATTGCGGCGTGTCAGCTCAAAGTGGGAGGAAAGCCTGAAGTAATGCAGGTCTCAGATGTTTACTACTTCAGTGAAACCCACGACCATGGGTATGGTGCTGACAAACCAAGAAACATAATCTGGGTTCGAACCTACAATCATAGGTTTCTGGCGTGCTCAAGGGATGCAACTCTGCACAGCGAATCGCAGCGACTGGGCCACCGATGCCCTCTATCTCTGTGAACACCCTATGCTCCACACCCCACAGCCAGCACCCCACATCCAGGCCCCAGGCCTCCAGCCTGTCTATTCTAATAGCCTGAAATATATAGATTTTGTATAATATGCATAACAGGCCTCTGGAAACTGTATTTCAGACACACCAGTGTTTGAACATTCTGTGGACGAGTTGGAAGAATGGAAACAGACGACTCTGACTGGCGCCAACATCCCCTTCAGCCCCTCTGACCCACGCAGGAACAGTCTAGACAAAGTTGGCAACACTCTGGACGAGCCTAGAGGTACACTCTCATCAGACATATTGACGTACAGCAGACATATTGACACACACAGCAGACATATTATCACACAAGGCACACACATTATCACACTGCACACACATTGACACACAGCACGCACATTATCACACACCACACACATTGACACACAGCACACATAATCTCACACAACACACACACAGATTTCTGTGGAACTGAATTTTGTCGCTTTTTTAATTCACATCATTGAAAGCCCTTTATATCATTTCATTACAATTTCATTGAATTAAATTGTCCACAAGAACTACTCCTTAAGCTAAAAACAATAAAAGTCTTGTTATACAGTTTGCCACATGTTTCGTATGTATTTCCATTTTTTTAAAAAAGCCAAGAAAATTCTTAAATATTTCAAGTCCAAATGGTAGTCAAATACTGTATTCCAGTATTTTACTCATCAAGGAATACATTTATGTAAGGAGGCCCTTTCCCGGGCTGGTTGTATGCAATTGTTTATTTGGTTACACAACTGTTTATTTGGTTACACAACTGTTTATTTGGTTACTTACTAGTTTGAACAACCACAAAAAAAGACACCACCTGCCCGCACTATTTTTTCAGAAACCATTGCCTGAGAACCAGTTCTTTTAAGTTTTTAACCCTCTCTCTCTTGTTTTGAACTGTTGAGCACACAGGCAATATCCTTGTCTCAGAACAGATAATTATTTGTTATGAAATTTTATAGTCAGTCTATAATTCCCCACTTTTGCATATATTCAGGAAAATGGCTAAGAAAATACTCTCCAGTGAAAAGGGAACACAGAGATGATCATTTCCGAAAAGGAACCAGATCCTTGACTGACTCCTTCACAGATTCTGGGCAGTCCTTTAGCTCTGAGGTAAGACTCTACATTTGTAGGAAAGCGTATAGTTGAATGACTTATTCAGAGTCAGGATAGCTTTTTGGCTCTAAGATAAGTCTCACCTTGCCCAGTACTCCAGGTCATGGCTGACCTATTCACAGAGCCTTTACAGTCCTGTAGGTCTGAGGTAAGACTCATCCTGCCCACTGATCCAGGTCATGGCTGACGTATTTGCTGAGCCTCTACAGTCCTATAGCTCTGAGGTAAGACTGACCCTGCCCAGTACACCAGGTCATGGCTGACTTATTCACAGATCCTTTACAGTCCTATAGCTGTGAGGTAAGACTGACCCTGCCCAGTACACCAGGTCATGGCTGACTTATTCACAGATCCTTTACAGTCCTATAGCTCTGAGGTAAGACTGACCCTGCCCAGTAGACCAGGTCATGGCTGACTTATTCACAGTTCCTTTACAGTCCTATAGCTCTGAGGTAAGACTGACCCTGCCCAGTAGACCAGGTCATGTCTGACTTATTCACAGATCCTTTACAGTCCTATAGCTCTGAGGTAAGACTGACCCTGCCAAGTACACCAGGTCATGGCTGACTTATTCACAGATCCTTTACAGTCCTATAGCTCTGAGGTAAGACTGACCCTGCCAAGTACACCAGGTCATGGCTGACTTATTCACAGATCCTTTACAGTCCTATAGCTCTGAGGGAAGACTCACCCTGCCCAGTAGACCAGGTCATGGCTGACTTATTCACAGTTCCTTTACAGTCCTATAGCTCTGAGGTAAGACTCATCCTGCCCACTTCACCAGGTCATGTCTGACTTATTCGCAGATCCTTTACAGTCCTATAGCTCTGAGGTAAGACTGACCCTCTCCAGGAGACCAGGTCATGTCTGACTTATTCGCAGATCCTTTACAGTCCTATAGCTCTGAGGTAAGACTGACCCTGCCCAGTACACCAGGTCATGGCTGACCTATTCACAGATCCTTTACAGTCCTATAGCTCTGAGGGAAGACTGACCCTGCCCAGTACACCAGGTCATGGCTGACTTCTTCACAGATCCTTTACAGTCCTATAGCTCTGAGGTAAGACTGACCCTGCCCAGTACACCAGGTCATGACTGACTTATTCGCAGAGCCTCTACAGTCCTATAGCTCTGCGGTAAGACTGACCCTGCCCAGTACACCAGGTCATGACTGACTTATTCGCTGAGCCTCTACAGTCCTATAGCTCTGAGGTAAGACTGACCCTGCCCAGTACACCAGGTCATGACTGACTTATTCGCAGAGCCTCTACAGTCCTATAGCTCTGAGGTAAGACTCATCCTGCCCACTTCACCAGGTCATGACTGACCTCTTCACAGATCCTGGACTGTCCTAGAGCTCTGAGGTAAGACTCATCTTGCCCAGTAGACCAGGTCATGGCTGACTTCTTCACAGATCCTGGACTGTCCTAGAGCTCTGAGGTAAGACTCATCTTGCCCAGTAGACCAGGTCATGGCTGACTTCTTCACAGATCCTGGACTGTCCTAGAGCTCTGAGGTGAGACTCACCCTGCCCAGTACATCAGGTCATTACTGATATAAGTGGATTTAACCAATGTGGTGAACATCTACCACCTTCCACCTTGTTGCCATTGTGCCATCATAAAATTTAGAGCGTTGGTGAAACCCAAATGGTGATAATATTATGGTGTTATAAAAGCTCAGAACATTAAAAGGCTGTTGATGCTCCAGATGACCACATCAGAGTCTTTATGCAATATTGACTATTTCTTGCTACCATTTGGTTGTAAAGTTATTATCCCAACCGGGGGTCGAGGCGCCACAATTCACTGTGCAGTGTTGCATCCCTTCAGCACAACAGAAACCTATGGTTGTGGGTTCGATACCCAGTTTGCCCTAATTATGTTTCTAGGGTTTTGTAGGTTTCACCAAGGTGGTAAACATCTGAGACCTGCATCACTTCAGGCTTACCTCCCACATTAAACTGACACGCCGTCATATAACCGAAATACTGTTAAAAGAGGTGTTAAATCCAACTCACTCAGACTATTATTCCAACCTCATGGCTAAATATTGATCAAAATATTGTTTCCGGATTTTATGTCTATGATGATAGGTGAAGAAATGACACTGATGTATGACAGTTATGCAATAAAGAAATGTCTATCTTAAGTGATACATGATATATGATTTTCTTATATAAACAGGTTTCAAACAGAAGCCCGTTTTCAGAATCGGGTAAGTACTAGTTTGCTGCGTGTGTGTAATGGGATGATGTTTCTGAGTTCTAATGAATCTACTGAATAATAACTTATTAACCAGAATTCATTTAAAAGGTATTAAACAAATGTTACATTTGTATACCCTTAAAGCTTTCTTCTAGTTAGTCATGTGAGAAATGTGTGTATTTCGTATTGTGATTTTATTAATGTTCAGGTACTTAGAGGCAATAAGACTCTGTGAGGCAAGGAGTTTGATAGTTAGGAAGGCCAGATTGAAAATCTACTGCAAATCATGAAATTAATGCAAAAAATGTAAGTGTCTCTTGCTTGCATTAATAAATTGACACATTTTGATCACAGCTTTTTTGAGTATATTTTTGACGTTTTGGTTCACTGCACTTGGGCAAAAAAAAGCATATACATAACAAAGCATATAATCAACAATGTAATTAACACTAGATTTAGGAAGTCTTTCTCACCAAGTTCCACATCAAGTGTTTGTTTACAATAGTTGATCAAGTAGTCAGGCTTGGTCCATCTTCTTCGTAATCTTGTAAAATATTTTCAAGCAAACACTGCTCGATCAGTAACAGATATTTATTTCATTGTCTTAAGATGTTAAGATTATCAGAAAATAACGTAGTTTATTACCTACGAGGGTAAACATGTCGGGGTTCATAAAAATCATGTGTGCCCTAGGGTCATATCATGTCGCCAGACAACAGTCTATTGTTTCCGTCATCCGGACGACATTGTTGACGTCATTCAAATCTTATTGTGACGTGAGGTCGGAATGATGTCACACTAGAAACGATGTCCTAGCTGAAGATGTTGACGTCCTTCGAAAAAATCATGGTTCTGCTGCTGTTGTGACTTGCTGTCATTAAGGGTAAACACTAAAATTGATCTCTGTATGTAGACATCTTCTTCAGCCATAAATACAACACATAAACATATAAACACTCATGTCATATCCTCTACTTATTACCTGAATTTGTTTGCTTTATATGCTTTAATCTGTAGTTAGGAACTTCATTAGGACTGAGCTGTTTGACAATGTTCTCAAAATATCAATCCAGTTGATTGTTCTGTCAAATTTAAAGAAGTATATTTTGTACATTGTATCAACATGTTAAAATACATTGTTGTTATTTGATCTTTGATGTCAATATTTCAGAACATGTGGCTTAAACTACAGAGCCTTGTGTTCCTATTTCTAGGATTGGCAGCCATTATGTTTTGATAGATATGACCATTTATCTGAGGGCACCAGTGAAGATCCGTGTTAGAATAGATCTACAGGTTACACACAACCAAATGTTTTCCCATAGACTTCTATAGTAACGTTATATTTGTTTTAAAAATAACTAAGCATTCAACAGCTATTACCTGTACGTGTGTGCACAGTTTGGCCTTAGAGCAGCAATAAAAAAATAAAAAATGACTAGCTTAGTCAGCTCCTTTTCCGAGTACCGGAAGCTTAACACAACACCCCCAGTTTCGCACCAAATGTCACCTACTTGAAAATAGCTGTGGTCACATTCAGCACAAGTCATCATGTTGAAAAGGACAGTACTAAATATAGAAAAACATTGTCAGTTTTACTAACTGGATGGATGTACATTTGAAAGACATAAAAATCTTACAGAATATCCTCCAATCACAGCCTGCATATATCTCTCGATCTGTACTGAAGGCTCCCTACGAAAACCGCACTCTCCAAACTGGTACTGATTTGGTGTAGTAGAACCTTCAGCAACCCAGGCTTGCCGTAAGAGGCGACTAATGGGCTCAGGTGGTCAGGCTCGCTGACTTGGTTGATGCATGTCATTGTATCCCAAATGAGTGGATCGATATCATGATATCAATCACTGCATTGTCTGGTCCAGGTTTGATTATTTACAGACTGCTGTCATATTGTTGGAATATTGCTGCGTGCAGTGTTAAACAACAAACAAACACTTATCTGTGCTTGTGTTAGACAAAAAAATAAAAATAAACAGAAATGTTTCCCTCCATCGTGAGCGGGACAACGATGTTTTCGCCCAGTTCAGAATTCAGGTACACTTTCCTATGGTGCCTTCAGTCTTCAGGCTGTATGCAATGGTACACTATGTACAAAACTATTACAGTTTGGTTGTTCCCAAGTTCATTTGGTTGTTCCCAAGTTCATGGAATGTAGTTTCAATACTGTCCATTTTGGAACTAAATTCTCACTCTTATTTTAGGCCAGTGACTCTGGTTGTCTGCTTTCATTTGCTGTTTGTAAACAAGACCATGTACACAAAGATTTTTAAAAAACAACATAATAGGCTGGTCAGCTTGCCATTTTTTAAATCTGGAGATGATGAGAAACAATTTTTATTTTTTGGTTTGTGTTTTCTACTGTGTACCCAAATCAACACACAGCCTAAGATGTCCCTCTGACCTACTTGTGATAATTTGGTTAAAAAAAATTCTGATAAAAAAAATATACCTCTTATCAGTCTAAACATTGAATGAAAAAAGACGTCAAGCAGGTTGCGTACACCACGAACTGCAGCACATTAATACGAGACCCGTGAGCTAGTTGATATCAACAAGCTGTTGATGCTGATCTACGTAACGAATGTCATGAAGATTACACCACTTAAAATGCTTGTGATGGTTCTGATGTGTAAAGAGATAGAGTATATTTCTGTGGGAAAGGTAAATCTCTAAGGTAGAAGTTGTACAAAAAGACTGTGAGGACATGGAGCATGTTATTAGAATATAGTTTAGATAATTATATAGTGTTATTCATGATATGGGTTTGGTGTAGGAAGTGTCGTGCCGTGACAGATTACCGGTAACATGAAAGAATTGAGTGTTGCTTTTGAATTACATCAGCTGTGTACAAGTGCAGTTTAAGAAACATGTTTGTTTTGCAACACATTTGGGAGCAGTTTTAATGAATCTGCCCAGACATTTCTTTTGTGGATGGGGGCACAGGTGGCCCAGTCATCTAAGGTGCCACAATTCGCTGTGCAGAAATCTATGATTGTGGGTTCGAGTTCCGGTTCGCCCCTATTATGTTTCTAGGTTTGTCAGCAAGTTACTCACCAGATGATTAGATATTGTCTGCATACTCGGCGACCATATGTTGTACCATTGTTACTAAATCGACACATTCAAGCCAGAGGCCACTCTTTTTCACAGAGTAGAAACTTGGGAATCATGCAATGTTTTCAGATGACCCTGGACTTTGCATGGAGGTGTCCTAATGAACGCCATACTGATGCTAACATAAGGCAACATGACAGATTTGGGGGCGGGATCACCATGAATTCCACTGCATATTGTCCACGGAAGGGTTACTGGACAGAACTACTGATATGACATACTGGCGCCAATAGTTGTGCGTTTGTGCGCCATGCTGGTTCACATTTCACAAGAATGCAATGGCCAGCCATAAGTCCCAACCTTCAGTGGACAAGAGTCATTGGACAGACATTGTCATTGGGAGATTGACCATGCCACACTGTATGAAGGAATGGCTCGTGTCGGCCTTTGACGCAGTCGCAAAGAACAAAAACACTGTGTTGGGTGGGTGGCGTCTGTCTGGACTTGCAGGTGTGATCAGTGATGAGAACTCTTGTCTTGGTCTCAGCGGTGACAACACAGGATGTAATTAGTGTTTGAATGACATTGTTGACAGAATATACTTGTTACAAGTGCTGCTCAGTAAACAGCGGTGTTGAATACATAGTTGTTTGTTTTCAGCATAAGTTGTGTAAGTTGGTATTCCTGCTGTCCAAAATGTCTCATTTTTATATAAATGCGATATTTAATAATGCAACCAAAGGTCTTTCGCATTTCGTTAATTTCAAGATTTACAGTACTTTGTCATGGCCTTATGTTTTGGGGGATGTGTATCCATGTAGTTCACTGATGCACACGTGTGGTCTAGGCCCGCATCACTACACCTCTCACTGATGTATTGTGGATTGACGGGTGGGAATGAATTCAGCAGATAACCAGTCTCTTTCAGCTGAGGGACCATCTTTAAGTTATTTTCTCATTTATACAAAATAGGCACCTGAATGCTCCATGAAAATAATTTGACCAGCAATGAAAATATATAATACAATTTTGGTCTTAACTTTTTCATAACTAGCAAAACTGATTGTAATTCTTAATAGGAGTTTATTTGTTTGGACAATGGTGTTGGTTTTAAGGCGACATATTTGTTTTTTTCCATTGAGAAAAATATTTTGAATTTCAAAATAATAAGTACCTACTGACTCAATGCACAAGGTTGTTCTTTTATCAGGCAATGTAAATTTGGAGTCCTTGAATGGCATTTAGAAGTGATACACATAACGACGGAGAGAATTGATTGATGTCAACTTGTATATTATTAAAAAATGAAGAAGTTGACAACCATAAATTCTCTCCCTTATATATATGTATATTTGATTTTCAAACTCTGTAACTGCGGGTGAAATTTTGCATTTTCTTCTTTTTATTTAAATATGGCTGGCAAATCCTTGCTCCAACAAAAACAATAAAATAATTCTTTCAGTTAATCAAACTTTGAAGAAAAAAATCAGGTTAACATTTACCCAACAGTCCTAGATCTGGAAAAGATTTCAGCATGGCATATTTCATCGAAACGTAATCCTCTATAATGATATACTTGAATAATCTAACAGAAGCTATGAGAACTAAACTACCGTTTAGTTTTATTCATGCAATATTACAAATGTTTTTTGAGAAAAATGTTTAAAAGGAAAGAATTAGCTGTAGCTTGAGTATGTGGTCATAATAATACTTGCTGTGATATTTACCTTTAAATGGTTTTTCATTGACAAAAATGACATCATTTTTTGTTGTTCCCCCTCATTAACAATTTATATTTGTCAACTTTTACAAAAATAAGTAATTACTTTGATGTTTAGAGTTCTTAATCATCAGTTTACTACCTTACAAGGGATATACATATGAAAATAATCTTTTAACTGTTTATATCACCCCTATTAAATCACGAAGGATTTTGATTGGTCGTAAATCGATACATGATCTCTAACCTTGTTGATAGTAGCAGATGTTGTGAGTATCTCAGCATTTATTGGAGGAAATGATTCTCTTAAACAGAACATAGATTTCAGTAAGTTACTATTATATTTGACTCTTAATAGATTAGTCTTATCAGATAGTATTGACTTGCTATGTCTGGATTTATTGATTAAGTCCAGTCGATAGACCTAGTTTATTGACATATTGATTATTTGATCCAGGAGTTTTCAAGAAGAATCTTGTGTTTACTGTACATAGTATGAGGCATGGACTTTTATATGTTTTGAAGCACAATATTTTCTATTATTTTAGGTGATTAAGTAGCAAGTAGACTGTGATATTAAGACATATGAAACTAGCATTTACGAATTTTAATCGTTTTGCCTTGACATATTTATTTGACAGTAGCCTTGTTTCATTTTTGGAACCAATACCCTGTGTAGCATCAATTCCTCTATGCATGTTGCATGTGTACTGTAAATCACATACTAGATTACAAATTTTTCATTTCATCTTTCTAAGATAATATGAAGGGTACTGTGAAAAAATGTTTTTTCTAATATATTTTCTCTCACTTTCCCACATAAACTCACACAATGCATTGATAAGTTTGAATAAAATAGGGATCTTCTATGTGCAATCACTTATAGGTAAACTATCAAAATGGCATAATCATGTTTTGTCATGGTTGCATATGTTTAATTTTTTTATGACCTCTGACCTTTTCCATTTGGGAAAAATAGTGAGGTGTTAAAGAGTTTATTGTCACTTATTATTGCACTTATATAATGACATGCGTGCGTGCATGTGTATGTGTCTGCTTGTACAAGTCAGACTTTTGCAGGATTCATAATGCTAGCCTACTGAGATAACATGCTGCAGTTTGACATGGATACCCAACTAACACACATTATACTGACGCAAAGCTGACCAGTCCTTGTTTTATCCCCTAATGCCGAGCGCCAGGCAGAGCAACAATAAGTAAGGGGCTAGACACAACCCAGCAATTGAACCACCATCCTTCCACTCTCCAGACAGACACTCTATCCACTACACTATGGATGAGGTGTCGTTTTGGAAAAAATCTGTACGCAAAGTAATTGAAAAAAAGATGTCTCAGACCATGATAAAAAATTAAAAATAATCCATCCTTTCCTGCCTCACTACTAAACATGCTGTCTCCCATCATATTGTCCCCAAGTACCTACAGACAGGACAGATGCTGTGTTACCTTACTTCATGAACATGCTATGTAGGTAGTTCTACCACACATCCCTGCTTCATGGGAATCACATCAGTTGGAAGTTAATGTACACAGACTCCTTGAAAACACCTCCCATGCATATTTTAGAGGATGTTTTAAGGTGTAATTAACTTCTTGTGGTCGTAGAGCTGTGACCGTACGCAGGCATAACAGCATGC